>NC_092713.1:131811059-132112474 GCF_047496885.1 Scyliorhinus torazame | reverse complement strand
AGAAGTAGGGAGACCGACAATCAATTAGGGCTTCCATCCCGGGAACCTCAAATCCCACAAACCCCCTCCCACCCTTACCATGACAGTCCCGCCTTCTCAGATTGGTATTCAGCGAGCCAGTTGTGCTGATAAACCTTGCTCTGCACACTCACCCCCAGCCACATCAGGAGCCACTAGTCCCCAAACTTCTGCAAGGAACATTAGGGAGACTGTGCTCAGGTGCCCTCCCCTGATCGACGCCTTTGGTCACAAGAGGATACCCAGGCTATGTCCACACGCCAGCGTGGAAAACATGCGTAAAACGGGCACCGATTCCCCGTTTTGCTGGGGGGCCAGCAGGAAGGCAGCGTAGAGCACCCGGCTCTAGCTGCCAATATGCCCAGAGAATTGCCAGGTCCGTGGCCATACATGTGCACGGCAGCGGCCTGAAGCGGCTGCGTAGTGCAACATGGAGGCAGCCGCTCGCGGACCCGGCCTGCAAAATAGTCCCACCCCCCACAGTGCCCCCAGCCCCATTGAAGACCCCCCTGCCCACGGATCAGCCCTACCCTGATTGTGGTGGTGCTGTACTGAGTCCACAGCCGCCATGCTGAGTTCCCGGCTGATCGCCAAAAGCGATTTTGACGTCTGCGACCGAAGAATCCAGCCCCTCATCTTTAATGTTTGATTGTTGGCTGCTGTCTCTATGCTGCTGATGCTCCTAGAGTTCAGGCACATTGTTCAGGCTTCAAAGTTACTTTGAAATGCAATGCACTAATCATCCTCTCAGACGTAGCACAAACACCCTGGTGTAGGTACTTGAGTTCTGAGAATATTTTGTTCATTAAACGCTCAACTGTGACAAAGATTTGAAAATCAACTACATAACATTCACATATCACACTAACCATTAACCAACAAAGAAATGTCACCGTTCCATATTGGTACCAATACAAAGCTAGATCAGCTCATTTGCACAAAAAAAACTAAACAGAGGGTCACCCCTCGTAGGTTCCACAACAGAAACGAAGGAGAAGCCTGAGAATGTGTTATCGGGCGAGATTCTCCGACCCCCCGCCGGGTCGGAGAATCGCCGGTGGCTGGCGTGGATCCCGCCCACGCTGGTTGCCGAATTCTCGGCACCGGAGATTCGGCGGGGGCGGGAATCGTGCCGCGCCGGTTGGCGGCCCCCCCCCCCCCCCCCGGCGATTCTCCGGCCCGGATGGGCTGAAGTCACGCTGCTGGAATGCCTGTCCCGCCGGCGTGGATTAAACCACCTCTCTTACCGGCGGGACAAGGCGGTGCGGGCGGGCCCCGGGGTCCTGGGGGGGGCGCGGGCGATCTGGCCCTGGGGTGTGCCCCCACGGTGGCCTGACCCGCGATCGGGGCCCACCAATCCGCGGGCGGGCCTGTGCCGTGGGGGCACTCTTTTCCTTCCGCCTTCGCCATGGTCTCCATCATGGCGGAGGCGGAAAAGACCCCCTCCACTGCGCATGCGCGGGGATGCCGTGAGCCGCCGCTAACACTCCCGCGCATGCGCCGCCCGGCAATGTCATTTCCGCGCCAGCTGGCGGGGCACCAAAGGCCTTTCCCACCAGCTGGCGGGGCAGAAATCAGTCCGGCGCGGGCCTAGCCCCTCAAGGTTAGGGCTCGGCCCCCCAAGATGCGGACGATTCCACACCTTTGGGGCGGCGAGATGCCGGACTGATTTGCGCCGTTTTTGGCCGCCGGTCGGCGGACATCGGCCGATTACGGAGAATTTCGCCCATCATGTCCAGAACTTTGTCATAGAAATGTGGAGGATTCTCCGAGCCTCCACGCCGAAATTGCGATCTGGGCGGAGAATGGGTGTCAAACACAAGGGGCGAAATTCTCCGTTATCGGCGGAAAGTCCGCCGATCGGCGCAAAAAACGGCACAAATCCGACTTGCGTCACGTCGGAAAAATGGGTCGAAAGTCTCCGGCCCGAAATGGGCTAGCAGCGACGCGACGGGATCCGCGCTTGCGCAGTGGTTCACGCCGTGCAGCGTCATACGCGCCGCACGGCGCGACGGCTCATAAGGCCGCGTTGCTCCCCCCACCCGACCGGAAAACCCGACTGGATGGCTGGCCGTCGCTCAGCCCCGAGGTTCGAGTCACGGGATGTGGAGGCGTTCCTGGACGCGGTGGAGCAGAGGAGGGACGCCCTGTATCCCGGGCACGGCCGCAGAGTTGCCCCACGCCACAGCCGGCGTCTGTGGAGGGAAGTGGCAGAGGCCGTCACCGCTGCGGCCCTGACACCACGGACAGGCACCCAGTGCCACAAGAAGGTGAACGACCTCGTCAGAGATGGCAGGGTGAGCCTCCCCCATATCCCTCCCTCCCCCATATCCCCCATGTCCCCCCTCCCCATATCCCCCCTCCCCCATATCCCCCCCTCCCCATATCCCCCCTCCCCCATATCCCCCCTCACCCATATCCCCCCTCCCCATATACCCCCCTCCCCCATATCCCCCCTCCCCCATACCCCCCCACCCCATATCCCCATATCCCCCCTCCCCCATATCCCCCATATCCCCCCTCCCCCATATCCCCCGTCCCCATATCCCCTCTCCCCCATATCCCCCTCCCCCATATCCCCCTCCCACATATCCCCCCTCCCCATATCCCCCCTCCCATATCCCCCCTCCCCCATATACCCCCTCCCCCATATCCCCCCTCCCCATATCCCCCCTCCCCATATCCCCCATATCCCCCTTCCCCATATTCTCCCACCCCATATCCCCCCTCCCCCATATCCCCCCTCCCCCATATCCCCCGTCCCATATCCCCCTCCCACATATCCCCCCTCCCCATATCCCCCATATCCCCCTCCCCATATCCCCATATCCCCCATATCCCCCCTCCCCCATATTCCCCCACCCTATTTACCCCCTCCCCCATATCCCCCCTCCCCCATATCCCCCATATCCCCCCTCCCCCATATCCCCCCTCCCCCATATCCCCCCTCCCCATATCCGCCTCCCCCATATCCCCCATATCCCCCCTCCCCATATCCCCCCTCCCCCATATCCCCCATATCCCCCCTCCCCCATATCCCCCATATCCCCCCTCCCCCATACCCCCCTCCCCCATATCCACCTCCCCCTATCCCCCCTCCTCATATCCCCCCTCTCCATTTCCCCCTCCCCCATATCCCCTCCCCCTCCCCATATCCCCCCATATCCCCCTCCCCATATCCCCCCTCCCCATATCCCCCCTTCCCTATATCCCCCATATCCCCCTCCCCCATATCCCCCTCCCCATATCCCCCATATCCCCCCTCCCCCATATCCCCAAGTGAATCCAGCCCTAACCTTAACCTCTGCAATGCATGCGCAACCGATGGCGTGCATTCATATACCTGCCTAACAGTGTTGCCTTTTACCCCTGCCACCCCCCCCACAGGATAAGCACGCACACAACAATAGGGAGCATGTGAGGACTGGAGGAGGCCCCGCTGATGAGAGGCCACTGACCGAACACAAGGAAAGGGCCCTGGAACTGGCTGGCGGACCTGACGACCGGAGGTTGCTGATGCAGAGGTCGGGGGCGGAGTAGCAAGTGAGCCACCGACAGCCGTCCCCATATCCCCCCTCTCCCCTATATCCCCTCCACCATATCACCTGATCACTGCCTGATGTCTAACCATGCATGCTTCATTGTGTATCGCAGGACCAAACGTCCAGGCACCCATCCCCGCAGATGCAGACCGCCCGCAGGATGCCCCTCGGAGGCCACGGGAGACGGAGAGACCGGGACCCTTCAGCATGCGATGCCCGCAGGATGCCCCTCGGAGGCCATGGGAGACGGAGAGACCCGCACCCTCCAGCATGCGACGCCCGCAGGATGCCCCTCGCACACCACGGGAGACGGAGAGACCCGGACCCTCCAGCATGCGACGCCCGCAGAATGCCCCTGGGAGACCACGGGAGACGGAAAACATGACGGCCTGGTGGGGGGGAGGGGAACGACGACATGTCATCATTGCCCATATCCCCTCCTCCCCCCAGCCAGGTGGCATGGACCGCATGGGTCCAACTGTTGGAGGCTGGCACCTGGCCAGGTGGACCAACTCACTTGCCCTAGCATCTCCTGCCCGGCACGGACCCCCCCCAACCTCCACCCCGGCACGGAGCCCCCCCCAACCTCCACCCCGGCACGGACCCCCCATCCCCTCCCCGGCACGGACCCCCCCCCCCAACCTCCACCCTGGCACGGACCCCCCCAACCTCCACCCCGCACGGAACCCCCCATCCCCCTCCGGCATGGACCCCCCACCAACCTCCACCACGGCACGGACCCCCCCCCCAACCTCCACCCCGGCACGGACCCCCCCATCCCCATCCCCGGCACGGACCCCCCCCCAACCTCCACCCCCGGCACGGACACCCCATCCCATCCCCGGCACGGACCCCCCCCAACCTCCACCCCCGGCACGGACCCCCCCCCCCAACCTCCACCCCGACACGGACCCCCCATCCCCTCCCCGGCAAGGACCCCCCCCCAACCTTCACCCCGGCACGGACCCCCCCCAACCTCCACCCCGGCACGGACCCCCCCCCATCCCCCTCCCCGGCATGGACCCCCTCCCGGCACTCCCCCGGAGCCCAGCCTATTCTAACCACACACCCCCCCGCCGCACACACACACACACAACCGAGACACACCTCTCCTCACGCATTCAGACTGCGGCCACGCCATCGCCTGCCCAGAGCCAACCCCCCAGGCCGTCACTCACCTCCACGCTGGTCGGCGTGAACCTGGAGCACAGGGTCACGCCGATGAAAAGGAGGTTTGATTCACGTCGACGTGAACAGTCATCACGTCGACGGGACTTCGGCCATCCGGAAGGGAGAATATCGGCAGGCCGAAAATCGGCTGCCTTGCGCAGACCCGTGACATTCTCCGACGGCAGTGGCGACATTAACGCCCCGCCGACTTTTCTCCCTTCGGAGACTTCGGCAACCGGCGGGGGCGGGATTCACGGCGGCCAACGGCCATTCTCCGTCCCTCTGGGGTGTCGGAGAATGACGCCCAAGATTGGATCTGACGCCGCTCCTGCCATTCTCCAGTCCCCGGAGAATCGCCGCCAATCGTGCGGTCGACGCGGCGCCGGTCGGGGGGCCATTGAAAGAGGCACCCGCGGCGATTCACCAATTGCAGCTGGCCGGGTTCCCGACGGCGTGGTTCTTTCATGGTCTCACCCATTGGGAACTTGGCGTGGCGGCTGCGGACTCAGTCTGCAGTCACCCTGGTGGGGGGCGGGGGGACCCTTTACCGGGGGGGCCTCCAGGATGGCCAGGCTATCGATCGGGGGCCACTGATCCTCAAGCGTGCGTGATCTCGGGGGCGGGGGGGGGCTATCTTCTTGGTGCCAGTTCGCAGTGTAGGCCCGCCATGTCGCACAGGACGGCCGCCGTCGTGAGCATGCGTGACCCCGATCGGAAGTGCAGGGCCCCGTATTGGCAGCTGGAGCTGCGAGGACTACTCAGGGGCCCTGCTAGCCCCTTCCAGGTAGGAGAATCGCTCTGGACTTTCTTCAAGAAAGGCGTGAGTCATTCGCCTGCATTTCTTTGCAGCCGTGGGGACATAGCCCCATTATTGGAGAGTCCCGCCCATGATCTGCCCATCAATGTGTGACTTGTTCCACGTATCAGTGCCATTCTCCACCAAGGAACCAAAGCTATGCAGGCCCTCCCACACGGACCAATCTCACCGGAACCAAATCCTTGTAGCCACATATTCCACTGGCGCTCAAGGTGCAGTTGAACATCCTTGACTTCCAGCATGTGGTGTGCTAGTTACATGCAGCACTCACCACACCAGCAACAAAAGCATCAGCAATCTGCGAAAGCATTTCTTCCACAGGTCACCAGGTGGTCCGTTTGGAACTTTGTCACACAGCAGGTCCCGCAATATAGTCTTGCTTCAAACTGGACTGCCTTCTGGACTCAGAGATCCCCCTGAGTCCGGTGTTCCAGGGACCCAGGTATCTTAGAAAAAATTCTCCTTCTTTCCGGCTTCGGAAAATGAAGGATCTGCAGCCACCAGCAGGAGCAAGCAGCAAACACAACCTGCAGCTGTGAAGTGCTCTCACAACAAACAGGGCTAATTCATAATTTGCAATAACCTTCAGCTGTGAAGCGAGAGGCTGCTCACAGTCAAAGGGGGTGAAATTGACTTTCAGCATTGAAGGCATAAAAAGGTCTGTCCTGGGACAGAAAGGCTGCAGCTTGCGCTTGTTATGGGTCTCCACAATATTCAAAGATGGCTTGAAGGCCTCACAGACACAAAGTCCCCTCAACCGACCCCCGACCCCCCCCCCCCCCCCCCAGCCCAAGGGCAACCCCTGATCTGGAATGCTCAGCACTGCAATGGCAGGATTATATGTGTTATGTTGTAGTGCAATTGGCTGGATGGCTGGTTCCTGATGCAGAGCGACAGCAACAGCGTGGGTTCAATTCCTGTACCTGCTGAGGTTGTTCAGGAAGATCCTGTCTTCTCAACCTTGCCCTCACCTGAGGTATGATGACCCTCAGGTTAAAGTACCACCAGTCAGCTCACAAAGTGGAGAGCAGCCTATGGCCCTCTGGGACTGATTACTTATTTGAAAATTAAATTATTATTTAAGCAACAGTACTTCTTTGGCTGTAAAGCACTTTGTGATGCTCTGAGGTGGCGAAAGGTGTCATATAAATGCAAATCTGTTCCCTCTTTCAGTTTTTTTCAGTTAGTGACCGGGAATTTTCTGGACTCGCCTGCGATGGGAATGGCCACAAGTGGCATGGAAAATTTGACGAACCTACTGAACGGGAGCAGAAAATCCGGGTCACGATGTTTTGGGCCCCTCTCCCCCATATTATACAAAATTAAACATTAACCTTTCATTTGGTTCCCTGTCACAGATCTTTCACCTGACATGAAATAGATAAAAGACCCTCTCAGAATGATAATTTGGAGGAGAGAGAGGCACGGTAGCGCAGTGGTTAGCACTGCTGCCTCACAGCGCCAGGGGCCCGGGCTCAATTCCGACCTTGGGTGACTGTCTGTGTAGAGTTTGTACATTCTGCCTGCGTGTGTGTCCTCCATGTGCTCTGGTTTTCTTCCCCAGTCCAAAGATGTGCAGGTTAGGTGGATTGGTCATGCTAAATTGCCCCTCAGTGTCCAAAGCTTAGGTCAGGTTACGGGGATAGGGTGGGAGATTGGGCCTAAGTAGGATGCTATTTCAGAGGGTCGGTGCAGACTCGATGGGCCGAATAACCTTCTTATACACTGCAGAAATTCTATGCTTCTATAAAAGTCAATGGAAAGCCACTGATGCTGGCTGTGCGTTTAAACCCAATAAAGCATCTGTTTCTTTCAGCAGGGACTGGTTTGATTGCATAGGCTGTGCCAAAGATTCTGAGATTACTATCGCCAAACCATTTGATTTGACCCCCATGCTCGCAGCTTTGTAAAACATTGCAGTAAAAAGAAGCTTACCCAGATGTGTCAAGTGAAAAATGTTTTCCCACAGTCATAACGCGGGCAAAAATGTCAGCCCAAATTTCATAAGGGATGCAAAGGTCACATCCATTAAAAATAATAAATGTACGTATGTCAACTTGACCTCTCTGTAGGTAAAGAGCTGAGTTATAGCCCAACATTCTTGAAATACTATTGCAAAGATTATTACAATTATGCTACTTTCAGCAGAGAATATATAGCGCTCAGCAAACAAATGACATCTGTGCTGAAAAAAGAAGCGTGCTGTCAAAGTTTCTTGTCTTACACCCATCAGGACAGATTCGCAGGAATACCAAATCTGGGGCGGGATTCTCCACCCCACCACACCACATTTCTGCCTCAACCGGCTGGCGGGATTCTCCGTTACGGCAGCCGGTCAATGGGGGTTTCCCATTGTGGGGCAGCCCCACGCCGTCAGGAAACCCCCGGGCGCTGGCATAATGGAGAATCACGCCGGCGGAGAATCCCGCCCCTGGTATTCTGGGCAAGTCAAAAAGACCTTCTCCCTACTACACAAATGAGTAAAGTGTTATACCAACTTCAGTGCCAGTGTGATGCCACGTATGTAGGCTGCACATCCCAACAACTGGCGATCCCTTGGCACATCCCTTGGGCTGTCCACAACATGCCGTGCTTTCAAAACTAAAAACATTGGCCTGAAACCTCTGATCATCGAGATTCACTTTTCCTGCTGGCAGCGCACCCCAGCCAGCAGGTTTTGTGAGTTGGTTTCAATGGGAAATCCAATTGACAAGAGGCGGGAGTATAGAATCCCCGCTGCAAGCGAACGGCACACCGCCAAGAATCACGCGGCCGGGGGACCGGAGAATCCCACCCATTGTATCCAACATTAGATGTGATTCTGGCTGTGTTAAGAATTACATTGATAACCAATTTAAGATTATCAGTCAAGCATGCAGTGTGGCTCACTTACACGGGTCAGAGCAACACGTGTTCACACACAGGGCCCTGTCCTTTGCAAACAGAAAGAATATGTGCTTGATTTGCACCTTTTTCAACTAAACCACAGCTTGTGGGAAAGCCATTCCCTGGCTCATTCCCCTTGGAACACCTTGACCAAACAGAGTCGACCTGCCTGGTTTGAATTTTAAACATGAATGAAAATGAAAATCGCTTATTGTCACGAGTAGGCTTCAATGAAGTTACTGTGAAAAGCCCCTAGTCGCCACATTCCAGCGCCTGTTCGGGGAGACTGGTACGGGAATTGAACCGTGCTGCTGGCCTGCCTTGGTCTGCTTTAAAAGCCAGCGATTTAGCCCAGTGAGCTAAACCACCAACTGCCATAAGCTTGGCAGTTGACTGTTCCCTTGTGCATTCCCATTGGAAAAACCTCTACCATTCAGAGTCCACTTGCCAACCAATCCTCTTCTCATTCAGCGTAATTTGTTGTTCCCTTTGAGATGTGATATTCTGGCAAATCTGTTCTGATGAGTGCATAACAAAAATCTTCAGCAGCATGTGTTTCTTTTCATCAACACTTGAGTTCTATATCACCTAGCAACTAAATGACAAGATATACTAGGTTCCAACAGATTGAACCAATCCTGTAGAAACACAGAAACATAGAAAATAGAAGCTGGAGGAGGCCATTCAGCCCTTCGAGCCTGCTCCGCCATTCATTATGATCATGGCTGATCAAGTTCAATACCCTGATCCCGCCTTCCGCCCCATATCCCTTGATCCCTTTAGCCCCAAGAGCTAAATCTAATTCTTTCTTGAAATTACACAATGTTTTGGCCTCAACTAATTTCTGTGGTACCGAATTCCACAGATTCACCACTCTCTGGGTGAAGAAATTTCTCCTCACCTCAGTCCTAAAATGTTTATCCCTTATCCTCAAACCACAACCCCTAGTTCTGGACTCCCCCACCATCGGGAACATTCTTTCTGAATCTACCCTGTCTAATCCTGTTAGAGTTTTGTAAGTTTCTACCAGGTCCTCCCTCACTCTTTTAAAATCCAATGAGCATAGTCCTAACTGACTTAGTCTCTCTTCATATGACAGTCCTACCATCCCAGGAATCAGCCTGGTAAACCTTTGCTGCACCCCCTCCATAGCAAGAACGTCCTTCCTCAGATAAGGACACCAAAACTACACACAACTCAGCTCAGTTATAAAACTCCCAACTTAACACCAAACACAATGACCTAGATTGGCTGTCGTGCCAACATTCTATTAACCTTGATTCAAATGGTCAACTACCTCTTCGTCGTAATTTAAAAAACTTTTCTGTGTTATTGCTTAAATCAAATTATTGGACCTATTTTTCTGTAAGTAGCAGTCGCCCAGCCGTTTGTTTCTCGGTCGCGTTCCATTCGCTGGCAGCGGGATTCTATCCTCCCGCCACTTGTCAATGGGATTTCCCATTGAAACCATCCCACGCTGCCGAGAAACCCAGGGGTGTGTTACCAGTGGGAAAAGTAAATCCCAAAGACCAGAGAAGTCTAGTCCCAGACTTTCTTCACCCCGACACTCTGCAGACCTCCTCAAATATCAACACTGTCAAAATTCCTTTCTTGGGATAGGCTGCTTGCTGGGTTGAACTCTGGAACACACTGCCATCTACAAAACTCCCACCATCCACCTTTTGGGATGGGGCAGATAGATTTTTAGTCTCACATGGAATTAAGGGAGTAGGAAGGTGGGAAAAAGTTCAAGCCCAAGATCAGCCATGATTGTATTGAATAGCGGAGCCACATGGTCCACGCCTGCTCCTATTTCTTATGTTCTCCCCAGCCAGTGCTCCTTCCTTCCATGCTTTTCTGCCTGCACGCCATGGGTCTTCAGCTTTCCAGTCATCGCCATTCATTCCTTACCTGCTGCTGGTGTCGCAGTGACCTATTCCCTGTTTAACTTTACTGGCGAGCTGCCTGTTACTCTCCACAGCTTGCTGGCTCAATAGAAATGAGGCCCCAGGCCCAATATCAGGATGGCCAAGGCAGAGGCAGGGGAGGCGGGCGGTGAGAGAGGTGTGCGACGTGAAGGGAAGATGCTTTGGAGCTCATCATCCAGGGATTGGGGTCAACCCTCGCTTCACCCCAGATTCCCAAAAAGCAGCCTGCAAAATTCAAAATGTGTTTTACAATTGTGTCAAATCTAAATGAATAAAATGACTTTATACTCTCATGGTATTCCTTTCTACAGAGAAGAATAAATGATGAGACATTTTGAACAGCATATCTAATATGAGGTAGAAGCTCCTAATATATTGGTTTTATACCACCTGTTATAAATGTTGCGACTGGCTTTAATCCATTTTGATATACGTATAAAAGGCATAAAGCATTGAACCACCCCTGTGTCTGGGAATATTAGTGCCCCAGCCAACACCACAAGGCAAATAGTGTTTATCTTCCCAAGCTAAAATATCCATATTTAGAATGTGCCCATGTTCCCATGAAGAAGACAACTCCACTTTAAGAACAGCAACAACATTTTTGCACCTCATCAAAAAAGACATTTTGACTCTCCTTGATTCATTTACTTCTGGGCCCAAGTAGTCTTCATCAGCTAGTTTCTTGGATGAGTATTCAGTCTTAAATCCATTATTGGAATATGGCAATGTCCATTATCTACACAGTCACGATCCCAGATGAGACCAGTAACCTTTTCTTTTGGAAGGAGAAATCCGAAATTCCATTTATTTATTGAACGAATGAAGCCACAAGTTTTCACAGTTTAAAACAAAGCAATTTTTACGATACAATAATCAAACAAAGTAAATATAGAACATACAGTGCAGAAGGAGGCCATTTAGCCCATCGAGTCTGCACCAGCCCACACCTCCACCCTATCCCCGTATCCCAATAACCCCTTCTAACCTTTTTTGGGGGTTACTAAGGGCAATTTAGAATGGCCAATCCACCTAACCTGCACGTCTTTGGACTGTGGGAGGAAACTGGAGTACCCAGAGGAATCCCACGCAGACACGGGGAGAACGTGCAGACTCCGCACAGACAGTGACCCAGCGGAGAATTGAACCTGGGACCCTGGCACTGTGAAGCCACAGTGCTATCCACTTGTGCTACCGTGCTGCCCTAGAGTTGTGTCTGCCCTATTCAAATACTTTGATCAGTATTTAATCAAAAGTTTACCCAAGTGTATTAAATAATGAGGAGAACAAAGCACAAACACAAGTATAAATTCAACAAACTTTATGAAACAACCACAATGTTAATACTTAAATTGACCAATATAAAATTAAAGAGAAAGCAAAGGTTCCGTTATACTATCTGTAAAGATGACTTGATTTAGCTGAGTGTCCAATTCCCGAGTCTCTCTGGTCCTTCATCACGAAGGTGGGTCTTACTGGCAGCTTCTTTCTTCCTTCCTTCTGGTTGGTCTTCCGGATGGTCAAGGTTGCCTCCCACATCAGGGGCGAAATTCTCTGGAAACGGCGCGATGTCCGCCGACTGGCGCTCAAAACGGCGCCAATCAGACGGGCATCGCTCCGCCCCAAAGGTGCGGAATGCTCCGCATCTTTGGGGGCCGAGCCCCAACATTGAGAGGCTAGGCCGACGCCGGAGGAATTTACCCCCCGCCAGCTGGCGGAAATGGCCTTTGTTGCCCCGCCAGCTGGCGCGGAAATTACATCTCCGGGCGGCGCATACGGGGGAGCGTCAGCGGCCGCTGACAGTTTCCCACGCATGCGCAGTGGAGGGAGTCTCTTCCACCTCCGCCATGGTGGAGACTGTGGCGGAGGCGGAAGGGAAAGAATGCCCCCACGGCACAGGCCCGCCCGCGGATCGGTGGGCCCCGATCGCGGGCCAGGCCACCTTGGGGGCACCCCCAGGGTCAGATCGCCCCGCGCCCCCCCCAGGACCCCAGGATCCCACCCACGCCGCCTTGTCCCGCCGGTAAGGTAGGTGATTTAATTTACGCCGGCGGGACAGGCAATTTATCGGCGGGACTTCGGCCCACCCGGGCAGGAGAATCGAGCGGTGGGCCCCGCCAACCGGCGCGGCGCGATTCCTGCCCCCGCCGAATATCCGGTGCCGGAGACTTCGGCAACAGGCGGGGACGGGATTCACGCCAGCCCCCGGCGATTCTCCGACCCGGCGGGGGGTCGGAGAATGTCGGCCCAGGTCTTCGCTGCTGAGGTGCCTTGGATGTCTACTTTTATCCCACCCTCCTTTTGTGCCTTTTCAGAAGTTCTGCCAATGAGGCCTCGGAAGTGGGTCCCAACACCCAAAGATCCAGTTGATGGCCGTTTGACAGGACACCTGAGACTGTCCCAGGTGTCCAGTTCTGTTGGTGTGGTCTGCACGTACCCATTCCATGTAAGGGAATGATGGGATCCTGGGCTCCCAAGAGTCTGGCTCAATCTTGGCTACTGACAATAGACCTGTGCATATCAATAGGATCGATTATCTCTTGATGGGCGATTGATGGGGCAGGTCCAGACTTGCCCTGGCAGTTGGCCTGCGGGTTGTTTATTGTGTCCTTGGTCAAGTCCAAATTCTCATCAGCCTGCCTGAGGTTTGGACTGCAGCTTAATATAAAGTGTTCAATTCTTTAATTTAGGATATCCAATTTAATCGGGATCAAAACTAAGCCCTGTCAGGTTACCACACTAGGGGCGAAATTCTCCGTTATCGGCGGAAACTCCGCCGATCGGCGCAAAAAACGGCGCAAATCCCACTTGCGTCACGTCATAAAAATGGGCCGATAGTCTGCGGCCCGAAATGGACTAGCAGCGACGTAACGGGATCCGCGCTTGCGCAGTGGTTCACGCCGTGCAGCGTCATACGCGCTGCACGGCGTGACGGCTCATAAGGCCGCGCAGCTCCCCCCCACCCGACCGGAACAGCCGACCGCAACACCCGACTTGATGGCTGGCCGTCGCTCAGCCCCGAGGTTCGAGTCACGCGATGTGGAGGCGCTCCTGGATGCGGTGGAGCAGAGGAGGGACGCCCTGTATCCCGGGCACGGCCGCAGAGTTGCCCCACGCCACAGCCGGCGTCTGTGGAGGGAGGTGGCAGAGGCCGTCACCGCTGTGGCCCTAACACCACGGACAGGCACCCAGTGCCACAAGAAGGTGAACGACCTCACCAGAGCAGGCAGGGTGAGCCTCCCCATATCCCCCATATCCCCTCTCCCCCAAATCCACCCCTCCCCCATATCCCCCCCTCCCCCATATCCCCCCTCCCCCATATCCCCCATATCCCCCCTCCCCCATATCCCCCCCTCCCCATATCCCCCATATCCCCCATATCCCCCCTCCCCCATATCCCCCATACTCCCCCCTCCCCCATATCCCCCCACCCCCATATCCCCCATATCCCCCCTCCCCCATATCCCCCATATTCCCCCCTCCCCCATATCCCCCCTCCCCCATATCCCCCCTCCCCCATATCCCCCATATTCCCCCCTCCCCCATATCCCCCCTCCCCCATATCCCCCCTCCCCCATATCCCCCATATCCCCCCTCCCCCATATCCCCCATATCCCCCCCTCCCCCATATCCCCCCCTCCCCCCATATCCCCCATATCCCCAAGTGAATCCAGCCCTAACCTTAACCTCTGCAATGCACGCGCAACCGATGGCGTGCATTCATATACCTGCCTAACACTGTTGCCTTTTACCCCTGCCACCACCCCCCCCCCCACAGGAGAAGCGCGCACACAACACCAGGGAGCATGTGAGGACTGGAGGAGGGCCCGCTGATGAGAGGCCACTGACCGTACACGAGGAAAGGGCCCTGGAACTGGCTGGCGGACCTGAGGACCGGGAGGTTGCTGATGCAGAGGTCGGGGCCCCACGAGCAAGTGAGCCACCAACAGCCCGTCCCCATATCCCCCCTCCCCTATATCCCCCTCTCCCGTATCACCTGATCACTGCCTGATGTCTAACCATGCATGCTTCATTGTGTATCGCAGGACCAAACGTCCAGGCACCCATCCCCGCAGATGCAGACCGCCCGCAGGATGCCCCTCGGAGACCACGGGAGACGGAGAGACCCGCACCCTCCAGCATGCGACGCCCGCAGGATGCCCCTCGGAGACCACGGGAGACGGAGAGACCCGCACCCTCCAGCATGCGACGCCCGCAGGATGCCCCTCGGAGACCACGGGAGACGGAGAGACCCGCACCCTCCAGCATGCGACGCCCGCAGGATGCCCCTCGGAGACCACGGGAGACGGAGAGACCCGAACCCTCCAGCATGCGACGCCCGCAGGATGCCCCTCGGAGACCACGGGAGACGGAGAGACCCGAACCCTCCAGCATGCGACGCCCGCAGGATGCCCCTCGGAGACCACGGGAGACGGAGAGACCCGGACCCTCCAGCATGCGACGCCCGCAGGATGCCTCTCGCACACCACGGGAGACGGAGAGACCTGGAGCAACAGGGAGACGACACCCCCGTCACGTGCGGGAGCGACCAGCCAGCGATGAGGGGGGCAGCCACAGGCCCCCGTCACATCCGAGCCAGGACACCACTACCCAGGACACCACTATCCAGGACACCCCTACCCGGGACACCACTACCCAGGACACCCCTACCCGAGACACCACTACCCGGGACAGCACTACCCGGGACAGCACTACCCGGGACAGCACTACCCGGGACAGCACTACCCAGGACACCCCTACCCGGGAAGACGAAATACCGGACAGTGACTCAGAGTGGATGGGTGGAGACGAACCCCCACCCCAAAGTGCCATGGACTCAGAGTGGGACGAAGAGCACGACACAACGCCACTGCTGTCACCAACACCCTCCACCATCGCAGAAACACTCACCACGGTTGGGCACTTTAGTGATGAGGCGTCTGGTACACTCACTGGTGCGCACAACACAGCCGTCCCGGTACAGCAGGTGGAGGTTGGAGCAGCAGAGGGACCGGGCGGTCGGAGGGCAGCCCAGGCCAAGCGAACATCTGCCGCCCAGATGGATCCCGGGTTCCTGCAGTTACCACACCCACACATAGATCCGATGCAACCACCGACACGGAGACGAGCGAATAGGGTGACGGGTGGCTTGCGGCGGCTGCGGTCGCAGGTGGAAGAGTCCACCCGCGTCCAGGAGCTTGGAGTGGTCCCGGTCATGCGTGCCACCCAGGCTGACACCGCACGGGTGGCGTCCGCGGTGGAAGCAATGGGTGCGACGGTGTCAGACATGGGGAACGGTTTGCGAGGCCTGGGGCCTTCCGTGCAGGCGGCGTCTGTGGCCCAGGAAATGGCTGCCCTCTCACAGGAGGCCATGAGCCAGTGCCAGCGCCAGATGGCAGAGGCGCTCAACGCCATAGCCCAGTCTCTGCAGGCCATGGCCCAGTCTCTGCAGGCCATGGCCCAGTCTCAGCAGGCCATCGCTGAGGGCATCGGCGCCAGTGGCCATGTGCGAGCTGGCGTCGCACTGTCGCAGACAGGGTTCGACAACCCCCTGGGCTCCATGGCTGCAAACCTGCAGACCCCTGTCGATACCAGCATGGGCCTCCAGGACTGGCAGCGCCAGATGTCGGGGGCGCGTCGGATGGCCAGTCCGTTCGCATCCCCCACCCATGTAGAGGCCTGGGGGCCATCGGGCACCCCGAGGGAGGAGGAGGTGGTGTGGTCCGTCCCGGCTCCCTCTGTAGGGGAGGTCCCGGTACACCGCGACACCTCGGACTCCCCCCCTTCCGTCCCAGGTGCATCGGGTGGGCAACGGGCAGGACAGGCTGGCAGCTCGCCATCCCAGTCGCCCGGGCCGCAGCCTGGCCCATCTAGGCCAGGACGCCCCAGGAAACGGCCGCCAAAGGGATCCAGTGTCAGAGGGCAGGAATCACAGGAGTCCACCTCCAGTTCTGCTGTACCGTCTGGGGAACCACGTAGACGTAGTCAAACGGCCCGTAAGGCCAAACAATTAGACACTGAGTAAGTTGGCACGGGTGCAGGGCACAGATGAGTTTTAGGGGCTAGGGCACGTGCATGAACTCCTTTGGTTATTAAAGTCAATGTTACACCTACCGAAGCTGCCTTTGTGCTCTGTCCAAAGTGTGCGGGGGTGTCATGTACGTTGAGCGCAAGTGTGTGTGTGAGGGGTGGTCTTACCTCAGCCCCAGGTGAGTCTGCCCCCTTCCCCCTGGGCCGCCATCAACATCCCCCGGGCAGAGGACGGGACCGTGCGCTGCAGTGTCACAGCCGCATGCAGGGATGGTCCGGGTGGATGGTGGTACTGTGGCCATGGGTCAGACATAGTCCAACGATGTAGAGCCAGGAGCTCATCGGAGGCGGGTTGTCATCATTCTCCATGGCCTGCGATAGACACGCGTCCACCCGCAACTGGGTGAGCCCGGCCCGTTGTGCCGCCGGTGGATCGGCAATTGGGGGTGGGGGGGTGGTGTGCATGCGGGTGGGGTGTGTGGGGTTGGGGAAGGGGGTGAGGGTGCTGGGTGGGTGGATGGGTGGGGGGTGTGGGTGGTCGGCTGTTGTCATGGTGTGCGGTCTGTGGCCATACTACCCGATTCCCACGCCCATCTAGTCAGTGAAGCGGGCGTCTATCAGTCTGTCCCGTGCCCGCTGGGCCAGCCGGTAACGGTGGACAGCCACCCGTCTGTGTCTCCCCCGTCTGCCCTGACCATTGCCCCCATCCCCCTCATCTGGGGAGGACTGGGCCTCTTCCTGCTGCTCCTCCACTCCGCCCTCCTCTGCCTGCGGCACATCGCCCCTCTGCTGGGCTATGTTGTGCAGGACGCAGCACACCACAATGATGCGGCCGACCCTATCTGACCGATACTGGAGGGCGCCCCCAGAGAGGTCCAGGCACCTGAAACGCATCTTCAGCACGCCAAAGCACCTTTCGATCACTCCCCTTGTCGCTACATGGGCATCATTGTAGCGGTTCTCCGCCTCATTGCGTGGCCTCCGTATAGGCGTCATCAGCCACGATCGCAATGGGTAGCCCCTGTCGCCCAGCAACCAGCCCCTCAGCCGGGGATGGCGTCCCTCGTACATGCCGGGAATGGATGACCGCGACAACACGAATGAGTCGTGTACACTGCCTGGGTGACGGGCGCAGACGTGCAGGATCATCATGCGGTGGTCGCAGACCACCTGTACGTTCATCGAATAGGTCCCCTTCCTATTAGTGAACGGCCCTGTTATCTGCAGGTGGCCGCACGGCGACGTGCATCCCATCGATCGCGCCCTGGACCATGGGGAACCCGGCCACGGCAGAGAAGCCCACGGCCCGGGCATCTTGGCTGGCCCGGTCCACGGGGAAGCGGATGTAGCGGTGCGCCATGGCATAAAGGGCATCTGTCACTGCCCGGATGCACCGATGCACCGATGTCTGCGATATGCCGGACAGGTCCCCACTCGGTGCCTGGAATGACCCCGTTGCATAAACGTTCAGGGCCACCGTAACCTTGACGGACACGGGGAGAGGGTGTCCCCCGCCAGTGCCACGCGGTGACAGGTGTGCCAGCAGGTGGCAGATGTGTGCCACGGTTTCCCGGCTCATCCGGAGTCTCCTCCTGCATTCCCGGTCCGTGAGGTCCTGGTATGACTGCCGGGGCCGGTACACACGGGGCGCCCTCGGGTGCCTCCGTTGCCGTGGGGCCGCGACGTCCTCCTCCCCCTCCTCGTCCTGTCGGTCAGGTGTCCCTCCAGCCTGGGCGGCTGCCGCCTGCCCCTCTGCGGCAGCCTGCTCCGCCTCTCTGGCACGCTCCTCCTCCTCCTCCTCCTCCTCATCCAGGGCAACATAGACATGAGCGGCTGCCACCACGGCGGCCAACATCGCTGGATGGTCTGAAAACATGACGGCCTGGTGGGGGGGGAGGGGAACGACGACATGTCATCATTGCCCATATCCCCTCCTCCCCCCAGCCAGGTGGCATGGACCGCATGGGTCCAACTGTTGGAGGCTGGCACCTGGCCAGGTGGACCAACTCATTTGCCCTCCCATCACCCACCCCGGCACGGCCCCCTCCCCAACCTCCACCCCAGCACGGACCCCCCCCCCCAACCTCCACCCCGACACGGACCCCCTCCCCAACCTCCACCCCGGCACGGACCCCCTCCGCAACCTCCACCCCGGCACGGCCCCCTCCCCAACCCCCAACCTCCACCCCAGCACGGACCCCCCCCAACCTCCACCCCGGCACGGACCCCCTCCCCAACCCCCAATCTCCACCCCAGCACGGACCCCCCCCCAACCTCCACCCCGGCACGGACCCCCTCCCCAACCTCCACCCCGGCACGGACCCCCCCCAACCTCCACCCCGGCACGGACCCCCTCCCCAACCTCCACCCCGGCACGGACCCCCTCCCGAACCTCCACACCGGCACGGACCCCCTCCCCAACCCCCAACCTCCACCCCAGCACGGACCCCCCCCAACCTCCACCCCGGCACGGACCCCCTCCACAACCCCCAACCTCCACCCCAGCACAGACCCCCCCAACCTCCACCCCAGCACGGACCCCCCCCAACCTCCACCCCGGCACGGACCCCCTCCCCAACACCCAACCTCCACCCCAGCACGGACCCCCCCCAACCTCCACCCCGGCACGGCCCCCTCCCCAACCCCCAACCTCCACCCCAGCACGGACCCCCCCCAACCTCCACCCCGGCACGGACCCCCTCCCCAACCCCCAACCTCCACCCCAGCACGGACCCCCGCCCAACCTCCACCCCGGCACGGACCCCCTCCCCAACCTCCACCCCGGCACGGACCCCCCCCCCAACCTCCACCCCGGGACGGACCCCCTCCCCAACCTCCACCCCGGCACGGACCCCCCCCCAACCTCCACCCCGGCACGGACCCCCTCCCCAACCTCCACCCCGGCACGGACCCCCTCCCCAACCTCCACACCGGCACGGACCCCCTCCCCAACCCCCAACCTCCACCCCAGCACGGACCCCCCCCAACCTCCACCCCGGCACGGACCCCCTCCACAACCCCCAACCTCCACCCCGGCACGGACCCCCTCCCGGCACTCCCCCGGAGCCCAGCCTACTCTAACCACCCCCCCCCCCCCCCGCCGCACACACACACAAGCCGAGACACACCTCTCCTCAGGCAATCAGTCTGCGGCCACGCCATTTCCTGCCCAGAGCCAACCCCCCAGGCCGTCACTCACCTCCTCGCTGGTCGGCGTGAGCCTGGAGCACCGGGTCACGCCGATGAAAAGGTGGTTTGATTCACGTCGACGTGAACGGTCATCACGTCGACGGGACTTCGGCCCATCCGGAAGGGAGAATATCGGCAGGCCGAAAATCGGCTGCCTTGCGCAGACCCGTGACATTCTCCGCGGCAGCGGCGCCATTAACGCCCCGCCGACTTTTCTCCCTTCGGAGACTTCGGCGGGGGCGGGGGCGGGATTCACGGCGGCCAACGGCCATTCTCCGACCCGGCGGGGGGTCGGAGAATGACGCCCTAGATAACCTCCTGCACACTAACACCCCAAAACAACATAAGCTGAAACATGAATTAACAAGCAAATAATGGTCAATTATAAATGACACTATAAATTACACATTAAATGGCAGATATAAATCTGATCGATCTCACAAATTGGCTCAGCAGTTCAATAAGCATCTGGGTCTTCAATCTCAGTTACAAAGTCCTTCAAAACTGTATTCCACTCAAAGATTTTCAGCTCCTCTTGTACGATTTTGCCTGATCCTCAGCCAACTGCAGCGCACAACCAACCCGAGTTCTACAAGCATGGCGTGCAGCTAAAACAGCATGGACGGGATTCTCAGACCCGACGCCGGGTCAGAGAATCCCCGGGGGGATGCGGGAATCGTGCCCCGCCGCCCCGACGCCGGCTTCCCCATTCTCCGGCGCCGATTCTCGGACGCCCACGGGATTCACGCCGCGCCGGTCGGGGGCCGTTGTCAGCGCCCCCCCCCCCCAGCGATACTCCGGGCCCCGATGGGCCGAGTGGCCGAAACGTTTGGCCGAGTCCCGCCGGCGTGGGTTACTCAAGTCCCACACGGCGGGACCTGGAAGGTGAGTCTGCGGGGGCCGTCCTGGAGGGGGGGGAGCGGGAGGATCCGACCCCGGGGGTCCCCCACGGTGGCTTGGCCCGCGATCGGGGCCTACCAATCGGCAGGCAGGCTGGTTCTGTGGGGGCCTATTTTACTCCGCACCAGGCCCCTGTAGTGCTCTGTCATATTGCCCGGGGGCCGACGCGTTGAAGAGAACCCCTGCGCATGCGCGGAAATATGCCGGCCGTAGCGCGCATGGGCGGAAATGCGCCGGCCGTTCCGTGCATGCGAGAACTCGCGCGTGACGTTCTGCGCCGGCTGGAGCTGCGGGGACCAGTCCGCCGCCAATCTAGCCCCCTAGGAAGGGGTGCATTCCCCATTATCGGGGACCATTGACGCCGGAGTGGTTGGCGCCACTTTTCATGCGGTGTGGGGCCAAAGCCCCAGTTATCGAGAATCCCGCCCCATGAGTCTACGGAACCTCTTCAACCCTGCTTACAGTGGTCTGATGACACAGATTCACCAATGTTATCTTCAGATAACAGGGGCTGGAATTTTGGCTAGCCTGCCGTATTCTCTGTGACGGGTCCCACCATGGCAGAGCTGAAATATCCCAGCCAGTAATAGCTGCAGCAATTGTATATTTGCAAATTCCCCACTTCTGAATCTAGCCTTTGCCTTCTTCAGCCTGCCTGCACTTCACCACTGGACTCATCATCTACCGAGCTCTGCTGGCTCAATCTCCTGTTAATATCATTTCAACCAGATGTTTTGGTTTCCAATCTCAGTTTCAGTTATGGTTTCTGTAATAACCCTAAAAAGAACCAAGGGTATGATCCAATTGATCTCCTGTGGGGCTTGTGGAATACGAGTTCACCTGCCGAGGGTGGGGCGGGGCGCGGGGGGCGGCGGGGGGGGGGGCGGGGGGTGGGGGGGGGGGGGCGGGGGGAGAGGCCGTGCAGCTGGGACTCGTGAACCAGATTCTTAAAAGCCGACCCGAATTGGAATTAGTATGATTGGTAGTCCCAGCTGGGCCTTATATGCTGCATGCCACATTGCTGCCTTTGCTTTTGTTTGTCTAAATAAACCTTCATTGTTTAAACTTCTTGTCATAATATTTCGTCTGTGTAGCAGAGCACCCAACACGACATAGTACCAGGATTGGAACCCAGCAACTGTGAGACCTACCTACACATCTTCAGGAATCTGCCATCCTGCGCCATGGACACCATCAGCCCGCCGCAGCCGCTCCAAATCGCTGGAAACCTCAGAGTCAACTGGAAGCTGTTTAAACAGCGCTTCCAACTCTTCCTAGAAGCCACAGAAAGGGAGAATGCTTCAGACACCAGGAAAATCGGCCCTCTCCTCTCCACGGCAGGGCAACACGCCATCCACATCTACAACTCCCTGGTGTTTGCGGAAGGTGAAGACAAGACGAAGTACAAGACGGTCCTTCTCAAACTCGAGCAACACTTCAGCGTCGAGGTAAATGAGAGTTTCGAGAGGCACCTCTTCCAGCAGCGCCTGCAGGGTAAGGATGAGCCTTTTCAATCTTTCCTTACACACCTCCGTATCCTCGCGCAGTCCTGCGGTTACGAGGCCACCTCCGATTCCATGATTCGGGACCAGATAGATTTTGGGGTCACCTCGGGCACCCTACACCTGCAGCCCCTCAAAATTAAAAGCCTCACCCTTGCCACCGCCATCAAAGCCTGCGTCCTCCATGAAAACGCGATCAGCCACTACTCCCAATTCCAGGCGGCCGAATTGGCACGGCAGGGGTCCTACGTGGTCGAATCGGCAAGGCAGAGGTCCCATGAGGCCGAGCGGGTCCAGGCGATCGAATTCCTCCCGGCCCGCGGCCCGGACGAGGGCGGCCATTTTGCGCGCTTTCCGCAGCCTCCCGCGCGTGTACGCGCCAAAAGAGATGTCGACGCAGAGGGACCTGATGCGCAGGCGCGCTCTACGCAGGACCGAACTGCACATGCGCGATGGCGCAACGAACACCATGACGTCACGACGTGCGGCAACTGTGGATCCGCACATTTAAAGCGGCAACGTCCAGCAAAGAACCTACAATGCCTCCGCTGTGGCAAGATGGGCCACTACGCTGCCTGCTGTCGAGCAGCTCAACCTGCCAATGCTCCCCAATTCCACCAGCCTCGCAGGGACGTGCGGACCATTCAGCCTCCATTCACCGGTCATACCCTGACGATACACAGACCGGCGATACAGACGACCGGGAAGCCTTCCGTGTTGTGGTCATTGACAGGAACCGGATGTCCCCAAGCAGGACCCACCAGCCGATGCCAGTGAACAGTGTCAATCCGGGTGATGAATGGTGTGCCACCCTAACGGTCAACCCAAATTCATCGCCCACCTACTAGGCTGGACTTATGAGCCTGTTTGAACATTGGACTCACTAAAGGTTTATGCCACAATGTTAATATGTTTCTCTTTTTGTCATTACAGGAGTTTGTTTTGATGCTTGATGTTTACACTTGTTTTGTTTATGGTACAACCTCATTGCTATGTTGTACCTGACACCTTCGTATGTATATAGTTTAGCCTCATGTACATGTTGTAGATATTGCACACACACATTCAGCTGCGCTCAGTACACATCTATATTTATCAACACATAGGCACATATTTTTGTAAAAAAGGGGGATGTCATGATATTCAGATAAACATCATGGTGCAAACACACAAACACACTGATGGACAGATCAACGGACCAATCAACACACACGCAACATCACAGCCAATCACAAACAAGGGCACACACATTATAAAACGGGGAAATTCCAGCAGGAGACAGCTCAGGGCACAGAGCTCACAGCAAGCCACTCAGACATTCACCATGTGCTGAGTGCCTCTCCAAGATAGTGTTAGGGCTGGGTCCACAGGTTAAAGGGTAATGAACGAACCACAGTAACAAGTTTACAGATGTTGTTATTGATAGTAATAAAACAGAGTTGTACCATCCGCAACCGTCTGTGTAGCAGAGCACCCAACACGACACTTCTTGGGACTCCTGAAGATACTATAGTTTCCTTAGCCATTAGGCAGGTTGGTTTCCATTCTCAATTTCCCTTTTCAGTTCCCCTTTTCAATTATGACCTGTCTCAAAAACTATAAACTTTACTCACAGATTCTGTCACAACACCTATGGTCAGCATAAGGAGTAAATCAATGGATTGTCAAATCCAATTCATTCAGTAATTTCATAGGATCTCATCGTGAGGGAGGGTTAAAATCTTTGAAATATATGCCCAATCCTAAAGAAAATATACATTTGGAGGTAATTTTGGCAGCACTTCAGGTTGGGAGCAGGGCCAAAGTTAATGCCGATCCGAGGGAACCATGGGTTTGAACCTGGGAGATGGATGCTAGGGTTCAGGGATGGGAGGAGCGAGGGGGTGATAGAAATGAAGGACTTGTTTTTAGAAGGGCGATTTGTGAATTTGGAGGAGCTGGGGGAGAAATTTGGGATCCTGCGGAGGGAAGTTTTCAGGTCTATGCAGGTGTGGGATTTCGCAAAAAAGGTTTTCCGACTTTTCCGGTTGCACTGCCCTCCTCATTGTTGGAGGGGGTGTCGTTGGTGATGGGGCTGGAAGGTAGGGGGGGGGGGTTATCTCTATGGATCTATGGAAGGATTTTGGGGGAGGATACGGAGTCTCTGGAGGGGTGTGGCCATCTCAGATGGCCACCTGCAAAGGACCATGGGAATTATGGCCAACCCAGGACTCAGAGCTTGTGTGTGTATTTGCAGCCCAGATAGCTCAATGCGATCGAAACCCCCGCTCGTTTGCATTCTGATGGCCCATTTCCCCAGAACAAAAGAACTGTAGTCAGGTAACCGATACAGATACAGGCTAATCGGCGCCACTCCCTTTACTCAGGGAGCCCAAACAGCCAAGGTCAATGACAGCATAGGACACGCCCAGCCATCAAGGCACCCGCCCCTTTATTGGCCAAAATCGAAGGCAGTGATCGAAGCCTGTCGAATTATTGGGTCCAAGTTAAGGACCGCCCAAAGAGAGCGAAATCCCAGAGGGATAAGAAGAGACACAGCCATGTGCTCGGTCTCTCTTGGATCCAGCCTATGCCAACCCAAGTGCAGCATAACGACCAGACAGACAAGTTCAAGACCAACGATCGCTACCAGACGGATGAGTCCAGCAGAAACAGAGCCACTTCTTCCACCCAGCCATGCAAGATCCGGACAAAGGCCTTGTCCATCTGCATAGAGCCGGTTGCCCTGAAGTTAAGTATAGGTTATTGTAGTTGTTAGGTGTAGTTTAACTTGTAGTGTTTTGTGTTGCATGTCGAAGTAATCCTTGTGTGTAAATAAACCATCTTTGAACTTGAACTGACTAACTGGTTGTGTGGTCCTTTGTTCGATATCCGGTAAAGCCTTGTGCTGTATCATTTGATACCTGGCGACTCTAAAGAGCATCATTATTAATTGGCAACATTATTGGTGACTGGTGGCGATTGGCAACAGGGGGTTAAGATCAAGTGGGAGGAAGAGTTGGGGATGGTGATGGAGGAGGAGCTGTGGTGTTGCGGGGGGTGAGTTCCTCAATCTCATACGCGAGGCTGATGCAGCTAAAGGTAGTGCATAGGGCGCATCTGATGAGAGGATATTTGTGTGTGGTGTGGGAGGGGCCCAATCAATCACGTACATATGTTCTGATCCTGCCTGAAGTTGGAGAAATTTTGCAGCTCTTTCTTCAACACCCTGTCCCCTGGGGGCCATATTTGGGACTTGTTGGAGTTGCAGACGGGAGCGGGGGCAGATGTTTTTGCCTTTGCTTCTTTGATTTCTCGCAAGTGGGTCCTGTTGGGGAGGAGGTCAGTTTCTTCACCCTGTGCCTCGGTGTGGCTGGGGGATTTAATGGAGTTCTTGCATTTGGAAAAGGTGAAATTTTCTCTAAGGGAGGCGAAAGAGGGGTTCCTTAAGTTATGGGGTTTGTTTGTACTACATTTCAAGGAGCTGGTTACCGTCAGCTGCTGGGGGGGGGGGGGCGCCAGGATGGGGTAAGGTGGGATGGTAGGTGAGAGTGATGGGGGGGTGCAGGTTTGGGGTGCTGTGTATACTTTGTACTGTTGTGTGCTTTAAACGTTAAAATGTTAAAAAAGTTTGAATTAAAATATGTTTAAAAAAAACATTTAAAAATAATGTCATATCTCGAACTCCAATCAGTTTGAAATTATGAAGAAAAATCTTTAGGGTAAGGATCTAAAGTGTTTTTTCCCGTGAGGGCTCCTATTCCTATTCCACTTTCTCATGGGGTCAAAAAGCAGAATGCAATTCAGTGTTCCACGACAAGCAAATTTATGCATGGCATGGAGTACAAGGCATTCCCAGAGAATCCTGATAATTGGCCACCATCCTGAGTGGGAAGCACTATAGCTGTAATATGTACCTTGCAGTTCCATGTGACCATGCCTTGAAGGAGAGCAGCTGTACTTGCATCTGGTTCCTACAGATCCACTATCTTCAAGACATTCATGGCTTTCAGGTAGGGTCTGTGATTGACAGCTCGTATAAAACAGTTGCAACTTTGATCCATTCATATCCTTTCACGCTTCTGTGGCCTAACTGATGAAACTCCCCAATGTTTGCAAATGTTGACCACATCAAAGGAAAGTAAGTGTAGTGAAATTACACACTTGAGTGATTGGAATGCACTTAGTGCACTTGCATCTCTTTGATGTGATCAATGTGAGGGAAGGGCTTGAGCCTTGGACGGGCTTGAGTGATCTCTACCATGCCAGGACCACTATTGTAGAGACCACAAGTGAACCAAGCACACGTGATTCCTGGCCACGGGATTGGAGAATCATGGGAGATCGAAGAATAGGGCGCCGGGCCCGCTAACTAGATACCAATGGGTCATTACGACCCATTTGCATTTATTTACATGCTCCCGCTGGCGTGCGGCATGGAACTCATTCACGTTTCCAGCAGGGGGTCAGAGCATGGCGTTCAGGTCGGCACCCGACGCCGATCATGATTTTGACCCAACGTCCAATTCTCCATCCCATCGGGGATGGAGAGTCCAGCCATGCATGTTTTCAAGAAAGAGTTCGATATAGCTCCTGGAGCAAAGGAAGTCAAAGATTGTGGGGAAAAGGCAGGATCAAGTTACTGAGTTGGTGATCAGCCATGATCATAATTAATGGCAGAGCATGCTCAAAGGGCCGAGTGTCCAAACCTTTCTCCTATTTTCTAAGTTCCTACAAGTTCAAATCCCACCATGGCAGCTGGTGGAATTTAAATCCAGTGACTAAATTTGGAATATAAACATAGTCTCAGTAATGGTGGTCATGAAACTATCATCGATTGTTGTAAAAACCCATCTTGTTCATTAATGTGCTTCAGGGAAGGAAATCTGCCCTGTTTACCTGGTATGGGCCACATGGGACTCCCGACCCACAACAATGTGGTTGGTTCTTAACTGCCTTCCAAAACGGCCTGGTAAGCCACTCAGTTAAAGGGCAATTAGAGATGGACAATGAATTCTCGTGCGATCCCCAAATCCCATGAAAGAAGAAAGAGAAATAAACCTGAGGGGATGAGAAACATGGGCAGAATCTTCTGCCCCTGCAGGAGGCAAGGAAGGAGGCAAGAGGGCCTGAAAATTAGGTGGGTTCGCACTGGGACTGATACCAAACATTTTCCTGCCTCCACCAGTAGTATGTTCTGGGCGGGGAGGCCCATGGTCGACTTTCGCATCCCGTCTGCACTTGAGACCCTCAAGTGGCCAATTAACAACCACACAAAGGCCCTTCCCACCTCTGCAGAAATTTCCGCAGCCCCTGGCTCCAATGATCTGTGCACGATCGAGAGCATGGATATGGGGAAAGATGGGTGGCCACTGACAGCCAGCCCCTGCCTATGTTGCTGGCCCCCATAGCACCCCCTGTCCCTGTGGTCCCACCCCACAAGACTACCTTCTTTATAGGTTGTTTCATGATCCTAAGACTCCAGGTGGTGTTATTCTGGCAGCAACCACGGCCTTCTCCACGGTGCTGCCGAGTGCAAGAGCTGCTGCCTCCTGATTGGCTGTAGCTCCAGGCAGACAGGATGCCATATCCCAGGATCTTCAAATGGATGGAAGGCATATGTACAGCAGGGCTCCCTCGAAGAGTTTTTCAGGCAGAGAGCAAGACACCTGTCAGAAATGGTAAGATTTTGCCGCACATTTGTCATGATTAATTTTCAGAGCCAGGATTGTTGTTTTGCATTAATTAAAACTTGCTGCTCCTGCTTGTAGCTACCACTACCAGGATCAGTTGTCATGCTATGCCAAGCTCTGCTATCTTGCACAATCCTCACATATTCACTGTAGTTTCTCTGTAACCATTCTGTGGTGTCCATTGTCGATCCCTCTTTCTGCTGTCCTCCATTTTGCCCCTAAGAAGAGATCGCTGTAGCTTTTCAACTCTGATCAAATGGCTGAAATACTGACATTTTTGTTTCCGGATGTCACTTTTCAAGACTTTTTTTTGTTGTTGCAATTTCTAGCACCTCTTCATTTGACTGATGGGCGGGGACTCTCTGATCGCAGTCCGCCTCACTACCATTGCTGATGAGGATGGAGAATTTGGCGCTCAGCCAAATCTCCCATTCACTGCAGCGGGATGGGAGAATCCCACTGCCGTGAACAAACGGAGAATTCTGCCCATAGTCTGTATGTGGAATTTTTAGCAAACGTCTCGCACCCACAATCAAAGGCCTTGGGCGGGATTCTCCCACAACTGGCTGGATGGCCCGACCCCGGCGCCAAGAGCGGCACGAACCACTCCGGCGTCAGCCCGGCCGGAAGGTGCGGAATCCTCCGCACTTCCAGGGGCCAGGCCGGCGGCGGAGGGGTTGGCGCCGAAGGGCTGGCGCGGATTGGTGCATGAGCTGAACCACCGGCGTGTTTCCTGCGCATGCGCAGGGGGGTTCTTCTCCACGCCGGCCATGGTGGAGCCCTACACAGGCCGGCGCGGAACGAAAGAGTGCCCCCACGGCACAGGCCTGCCCTCAGATTGGTGGGCCCCGATCGCGGACCAGGCCACCGTGGGGGCCCACCCGGTGATGGTCCTGCCATGATGGACCTTGTCCATTTAATGCCGGTGGGAAGGGCCAGGAAACGACGGCTGCTCGGCCCATCGGGGCCCGGAAAATTGCCGGGCCCCCAACTGGCGCGGCGTAAACCCTGCCCCCGCCCAAAAACCGGCGCCGGAGAATTTGGCAGCCACCGTCGGAGCGGCGGGGATTCTTGTGCAGGATTCCCCGTTGGCTGACACCGAAATTAGGAAACGCGATTGGGCGGAGAATAGATTCCGACGGCAAAATTACGGTGGGCACCGATTTGACGCTAAATCGCAATTCTCTGTCACCTCAACATTGGCGTCAATGCGTTCCGGAACGCACGTACAGTAAACACCGTTTGCATATCATTAGCGGGCCTGCCCTTGTATTCTCTGGGGACGGCGCGATTCTCCGCCTCCGATGGGCCAAGTTACCGACGGTGCGATTCACTTGTGCTTTTACAAATCATTTAAAAAAATTATAGTTTCAGGATCCCAATTGGTTTTTTCCAATTAAAGGGCAATTTAGTGTGGCCAATCCACCTACCATGCACATCTTTTTTGGCTTGTGGGGGCGAAACCCATGCTAACTCCACACGGACAGTGACCCAGAGCGGGGATCGAACCTGGGACCTCGGCGCCGTGAGGCAGCTGTGCTAAGCACTGCGCTACTGTGCTGCCCTTGTGCTTTTACAAATCATAAAACTGGTGTCGTGGTTGCTGACGGAGAGGGAGAGGAGGTAGGACACAGGGAGGCGCGGCTGTGGGCTGCCGGGCCGGACACTGGCCAGGCTGGTTGGGGTGGGGGGGGCTGCCTTGCCAGGGCCAAGGGGGCAGGGGGCAATGGAGGAACAGGCCGAGTGGCTGGGGTGACCCCCCCAGGGGACTGGGGCTGTGTCCAGTCATGGGCCGCCATTACCGCGTCCTGCAAGGCAGCCATTTTGCTGTGCACCCACTGACCACCCACCTTGACCCCTGGGTCTGCAGAGTGACACTGGCCGGAGTGGTGCCCCCAGCCCGCACTGTCCTCCACATCCCTCACCCCCGCACCCGGCCACCACCCGCTGGCAGTCCACTCAAGGCAACGGCCACAGTTGCGAGGCGGGGGCATGGAGCATACTGCTGGCAAGGCAGTGCCAGCCGACGGTCCCCTGACATCAGGTACAGGCACCAGGGCCAGAGGTCCCCACGGTGCCGGGCAGCAAGGGGGCCATGGGTGCAGGGGACATGCATGTCCAGGGTCCGCAGTGCCACCATATATCCCATTGGACCTGTTTGGGTACGGGGGTACGCACCATGCTAACATGTCGGCCTTTCAACCCCTGCAGACAGTGGGTATGGAATTCAAACAGCAATGGTGGCCTTCCTGCTAGTCGCCGCTGCGCTGGGGGATGAACTGCAGCTGCCCGAGTAGGTGCTGCTCGAGGAGGAGGAGGAGGAGGAAGCTGCAGCAGCGGAGCATGCAGCAGAAGAACAAGAGGCAGCTGCACAGGATGGAGAGCCAGCCGCCCAACAGGCCGAGGAGGAGGAGGTGCAAAGGAGGCACCGCATGAGGCCTTGTGCGCACCTGCAGCGCCTTTTATTCGAGGACTTGCCGGACCGGACATGCCATCGAAGACTGCGGCTGAGCAGAAAGATAGTGCAACATACCTGCCAGTTGATGGCACACCTGGCACCGGGTGGTATGGGGGAGGACACCCGCTCCCGGTGGCCGTCAAGGTGACGGTTGCAGTGAACTTTTACGTGACGGGGTCTTTCCTGGTGCCAAGTGGGAATCTGCCCGGAATCGCACAGACGTCGGTGCACAGGTGCATCTGCGCTGTCACTGGCCTATGTGCCCAGATGGCACAATATCCATTTCAATGTGGACTGAGCGCACCAGGATGCCCGGGCAACGGGGTTTGCTGCCATCGAATGGATGTCCCGGATCCAGGGGTTGATAGACAGGATGCATGTCACTCTATGGGCACCTGTGGATAACAGGCAGCTCTACACAAACCGTAAAGGGTACCACTCGATGAACGTGCAGCTGATATGTGACCATCAGCTGTGCATCATTCACCTCTGGGCCCGATACCCATGCCCAGGCGGCTGGCAGCCTCCTTCCTGGGCTGGGGTAGAGGGTCATCCTCCTCTCCTCCACCGCATTCAGGAAAGTCTCCAGCTCGGCATCCATGAATCTCGGGCAGCTCTCCTTGCTGCCATCATATTGGCTGGGATGGTGTGTGTGTGGGGAGTGAAGTGTGTATATGTGGTTGCAGCTTGTCAGTCTCCTGAGTGTCAATCGTGAAACTGACAAATCCGTCACTGTTTCTCATTAGAATCGATTGTGTTCCACGTGGCGCCGGTGCTAACCCCTTACCAGTAGCAGAATCAGTCCAGGTGCAGCGCTAGCTTTGCTGCCGTGGAACTCCACGAATTCTGCGTTGGCGTCAACAGTTCAGAAACAGAGAATCCCACCCCTTGATATTTTTCCACGTGTCTTTTACTCTCAGTTTCTGAGACAGACAAGGAAGTGAATAGAATATAGCATCTGATGAGTTTCTTTCTTGTTACAAGCTTGAGTTTTCTCATTGTCAACACACCCTTCATCTTCACTTCTGGCTATCTCTCTCCTCGCACTGCATTTGGCATTGCATCTACCAGCTTCTGTTCTTAATTGTCCAAAATGGAAAAACTTATCTACTTGTTCCAGTACGATACCATCAACTTCAATATTCAGTCTTGTTTCTTCTAATGTATTCCTTCTAACAACTGTGGTTTTTTTTTATCTTTTTGGTGTTCATATTCAAAACTTCTCCATTTTACTTGATCTACAATGTTTTTTAGCACCTCTTCTGGGGCGTCATTCTCCGACCCCCCAGAGGGTTGGAGAATGGCCGTTGGCCGCCGTGAATCCCGCCCCCGCCCCCGCCGAAGTCTCCGAAGGGAGAAAAGTCGGCGGGGCGTTAATGGCGCCGCTGCCGCGGAGAATGTCACGGGTCTGGGCAAGGCAGCCGATTTTCGGCCTGCCGATATTCTCCCTTCCGGATGGGCCGAAGTCCCGTCGACGTGCTCCAGGCTCACGCCGACCAGCGTGGAGGTGAGTGACGGCCTGGGGGGTTGGCTCTGGGCAGGAAATGGCGTGGCCGCAGTCTGATTGCGTGAGGAGAGGTGTGTCTCGGGTTGTGTGTGTGTGTGTGCGGCGGGGGGGGGGGTGGTTAGAGTAGGCTGGGCTCCGGGGGAGTGCCGGGAGGGGGTCCGTGCCGGGGTGGAGGTTGGGGGTTGTGGAGGGGGTCCGTGCCGGGGTGGAGGTTGGGGGGGGGTCCGTGCCGGTGTGGAGGTTGGGGAGGGGGTCCGTTCTGGGGTGGAGGTTGGGGGGGGGGTCCGTGCCGTGCCGGGGTGGAGGTTGGGGGTTGGGGGGGGACCGTGCTGGGGTGGAGGTTGGGGGGGGTCCGTTCTGGGGTGGAGGTTGGGGGGGGGTCCGTGCCGTGCCGGGGTGGAGGTTGGGGGTTGGGGGGGGGGGGACCGTGCTGGGGTGGAGGTTGGGGGGGGTCCGTGCCAGGGTGGAGGTTGGGGGGGGGTCCGTGCTGGGGTGGAGGTTGGGGGGGGGTCCGTGCTGGGGTGGAGGTTGGGGGGGGGTCCGTGCCGGGGTGGAGGTTGGGGGGGGGGTCCGTGCTGGGGTGGAGGTTGAGGGGGAGTCCGTGCCGGGGTGGAGGTTGGGGGGGGGGGGGTCCGTGCCGGGGTGGAGGTTGGGGGTTGGGGGGGGGTCCGTGCTGGGGTGGAGGTTGGGGGGGGTCCGTTCTGGGGTGGAGGTTGGGGGGGGGGTCCGTGCCGTGCCGGGGTGGAGGTTGGGGGTTGGGGGGGGGGGACCGTGCTGGGGTGGAGGTTGGGGGGGGTCCGTGCCAGGGTGGAGGTTGGGGGGGGGGGTCCGTGCTGGGGTGGAGGTTGGGGGGGGGGTCCGTGCTGGGGTGGAGGTTGGGGGGGGGTCCGTGCCGGGGTGGAGGTTGGGGGGGGGTCCGTGCTGGGGTGGAGGTTGAGGGGGAGTCCGTGCCGGGGTGGAGGTTGGGGGGGGGGGGTCCGTGCCGGGGTGGAGGTTGGGGGTTGGGGGGGGGTCCGTGCTGGGGTGGAGGTTGGGGGGGGTCCCTGCCGGGGTGGAGGTTGGGGGGGGGTCCGTGCTGGGGTGGAGGTTGGGGGGGGGGGTCCGTGCCGTGCCGGGGTGGAAGTTGGGGGTTGGGGGTCCGTGCTGAGGTGGAGGTTGGGGGGGTGGTCCGTGCCGAGGAGGGGGATGGGAGGGCAAGTGAGTTGGTCCACCTGGCCAGGTGCCAGCCTCCAACAGTTTGACCCATGCGGTCCATGCCACCTGGCTGGGTGGAGGAGGGGATATGGGCAATGAAGACATGTCGTCGTTCCCCTCCCCCCCACCAGGCCGTCATGTTTTCAGATCATCCAGCGATGTTGGCCGCCGTGGTGGCAGCCGCTCATGTCTATGTTGCCCTGGATGAGGAGGAGGAGCGTGCCAGAGAGGCGGCGCAGGCTGCCGCAGGGAGGCAGGCGGCAGCCGCCCAGGCTGGAGGGACACCTGACCGACAGGATGAGGAGGGGGGAGGAGGACGTCGCGGCCCCACGGCAACGGAGGCACCCGAGGGCGCCCCGTGTGTACCGGCCCCGGCAGTCATACCAGGACCTCACGGACCGGGAATGCAGGAGGAGACTCCGGGTGAGCCGGGAAACCGTGGCACACATCTGCCACCTGCTGGCACACCTGTCACCGCGTGGCACTGGCGGGGGGACACCCTCTCCCCGGGTCCGTCAAGGTTACGGTGGCCCTGAACTTTTATGCAACGGGGTCATTCCAGGCACCGAGTGGGGACCTGTCCGGCATATCACAGACATCGGTGCATCGGTGCATCCGGGCAGTGACAGATGCCCTATATGCCATGGCGCACCGCTACATCTGCTTCCCCGTGGACCGGGCCAGCCAAGATGCCCGGGCCGTGGGCTTCTCTGCCGTTGCCGGGTTCCCCATGGTCCAGGGCGTGATCGATGGGATGCACGTCGCCGTGCGGCCACCTGCAGATAACAGGGCCGTGTTCACTAATAGGAAGGGGACCTATTCGATGAACATACAGGTGGTCTGCGACCACCGCATGAAGATCCTGCACGTCTGCGCCCGTCACCCAGGCAGGTGTACACGACTCATTCGTGTTGTCGCGGTCATCCATCCCCGACATGTACGAGGGACGCCATCCCCGGCTGAGGGGCTGATTGCTGGGCGACAGGGGCTACCCATTGCGATCGTGGCTGATGACGCCTTTACGGAGGCCACGCAATGAGGCGGAGAACCGCTACAATGATGCCCATGTAGCGACAAGGGGAGTGATCGAGAGGTGCTTTGGCGTGCTGAAGATGCGTTTCAGGTGCCTGGACCTCTCTGGGGGGCGCCCTCCAGTATCGGTCAGATAGGGTCGGCCGCATCATTGTGGTGTGCTGCGTCCTGCACAACATAGCCCAGCAGAGGGGCGATGTGCCGCAGGCAGAGGAGGGCGGAGTGGAGGAGCAGCAGGAAGAGGCGCAGTCCTCCCCAGATGAGGGGGATGGGGGCAATGGTCAGGGCAGACGGGGTAAACACAGGCGGGTGGCTGTCCACCGATACCGGCTGGCCCAGCGGGCACGGGACAGACTGATAGACGCCCGCTTCACTGACTAGATGGGCGTGGGAATCGGGGTAGTATGGCCACAGACCGCACACTATGGCAACAGCCGACCACCCACACCCCCCACCCATCCACCCACCCAGCACCCTCACCCCCCTCCCCAACCCCACCCACCCCACCCGCATGCACACCACCGCCCCCCCCCCATTGCCGATCCACCTGCGGCACAACGGGCCGGGCTCACACAGTTGCGGGTGGACGCGTGTCTATCGCAGGCCATGGAGGATGATGACAACCCGCCCTGCGATGAGCTCCTTGCTCTACATCGTTGGACTATGTCTGACCCATGGCCACAGTACCACCATCCACCCGGACCATCCCTGCATGCGGCTGTGACACTGCAGCGCACGGTCCCGTCCTCTGCCCGGGGGATGTTGATGGCGGCCCAGGGGGAAGGGGGCAGACTCACCTGGGGCTGAGGTAAGACCACCCCTCACACACACAGTTGCGCTCAACGTACATGACACCCCCGCACACTTTGGACAGAGCACAAAGGCAGCTTCTGTAGGTGTAACATTGACTTTAATAACCAAAGGAGTTCATGCACGTGCCCTAGCCCCTAAAACTCATCTGTGCCCTGCACCCGTGCCAACTTACTCAGTGTCTAATTGTTTGGCCTTACGGGCCCTTTGACTACGTCTACGTGGTTCCCCAGACGGTACAGCAGAACTGGAGGTGGACTCCTGTGATTCCTGCCCTCTGACACTGGATCCCTTTGGCGGCTGTTTCCTGGGGCGTCCTGGCCTAGATGGGCCAGGCTGCGGCCCGGGCGACTGGGATGGCGAGCTGCCAGCCTGTCCTGCCCGTTGCCCACCCGATGCACCTGGGACGGAAGGGGGGGTGTCCGAGGTGTCGCGGTGTACCGGGACCTCCCCTACAGAGGGAGCCGGGACGGACCACACCACCTCCTCCTCCCTCGGGGTGCCCGATGGCCCCCAGGCCTCTACATGGGTGGGGGATGCGAACGGACTGGCCATCCGACGCCCCCCCCGACATCTGGCACTGCCAGTCCTGGAGGCCCGTGCTGGTATCGACAGGGGTCTGCAGATTTGCAGCCATGGAGCCCAGGGTGTTGGCAAACCCTGTCTGTGACAGTGCAACGCCGGCTCGCACATGGCCACTGGCGCCGATGCCCTCAGCGATGGCCTGCAGAGACTGGGCCATGGCCTGCTGAGACTGGGCCATGGCCTGCTGAGACTGGGCCATGGCCTGCAGAGACTGGGCTATGGCGTTGAGCGCCTCTGCCATCTGGCGCTGGCACTGGCTCATGGCCTCCTGTGAGAGGGCAGCCATTTCCTGGGCCACAGACGCCGCCTGCACGGAAAGCCCCAGGCCTCGCAAACCGTTCCCCATGTCTGACACCGTCGCACCCATTGCCTCCACCGCGGACGCCACCCGTGCGGTGTCAGCCTGGGTGGCACGCATGATCGGCACCACTCCCAGCTCCTGGACGCGGGGTAGACTCCTCCACCTGCGACCGCAGCCGTCGCAAGCCGCCCGTCACCCTCTTCGCTCGTCTCCGGGTCGGTGGTTGCATCGGATCTATGTGTGGGTGTGGTAACTGCAGGAACCCGGGATCCATCTGGGCGGCAGATGTTCGCTTGGGCTGAGCTGCCCTCCGACCGCCCGGTCCCTCTGCTGCTCCTACCTCCACCTGCTGTACCGGGACGGCTGTGTTGTGCGCACCAATGAGTGTACCAGACGCCTCATCACTAAAGTGCCCAACCGTGGTGAGTGTTTCTGCGATGGTGGAGGGTGTTGGTGACAGCAGTAGCGTTGTGTCGTGCTCTTCGTCCCACTCTGAGTCCATGGCACTTTGGGGTGGGGGGTTCGTCTCCACCCATCCACTCTGACTCACTGTCCGGTATTTCGTCTCCCTGGGTAGCGCTGTCCCGGGTAGGGGTGTCCTGGGTAGTGCTGTCCCGGGTAGTGGTGTCCTGGGTAGTGGTGTCCTGGGTAGTGGTGTCCTGGCTCGGATGTGACGGGGGCCTGTGGCTGCGCCCCTCATCGCTGGGTGGTCGCTCCCGCACGTGACGGGGGTGTCGTCTCCCTGTTGCTCCAGGTCTCTCCGTCTCCCGTGGTGTGCGAGGGGCATCCTGCGGGCGTCGCATGCTGGAGGGTGCGGGTCTCTCCATCTCCCGTGGTCTCCGAGGGGCATCCTGCGGGCGTCGCATGCTGGAGGGTGCGGGTCTCTCCGTCTCCTGTGGTCTCCGAGGGGCATCCTGCGGGCGGTCTGCATCTGCGGGGATGGGTGCCTGGATGTTTGGTCCTGCGATACACAATGAAGCATGCATGGTTAGACATCAGGCAGTGATCAGGTGATACGGGGAGGGGGATATAGGGGAGGGGGGATATGGGGACGGGCTGTCGGTGGCTCACTCGCTAGTACGCCCCCGACCTCTGCATCAGCAACCTCCCGGTCCTCAGGTCCGCCAGCCAGTTCCAGGGCCCTTTCCTCGTGTACGGTCAGTGGCCTCTCATCATCGGGCCCACCTCCAGTCCTCACATGCTCCCTATTGTTGTGTGCGCGCTTCTCCTGTGGGGGGGGGGGGGCAGGGGTAAAAGGCAACAGTGTTAGGCAGGTATATGAATGCACGCCATCGGTTGCGCGTGCATTGCAGAGGTTAAGGTTAGGGCTGGATTCACTTGGGGATATGGGGGAGGGGGGGATATGGGGGATATGGGGGAGGGGGGATATGGGGAAGGGGGGATATGGGGGGAGGGGGGGATATGGGGGAGGGGGGATATAGGGGATATGGGGGAGGGGGGATATGGGGGAGGGGGGATATGGGGAGGGGGGATATGGGGGATATCGGGGAGGGGGGGATATGGGGGAGGGGGGATATGGGGGATATGGGGGAGGGGGGATATGGGGGAGGGGGGGATATGGGGGAGGGGGGATATGGGGGGAGGGGGGATATGGGGGAGGGGGGATATGGGGGAGGGGGGATATGGGGAAGGGGGGATATGGGGGATATGGGGGAGGGGGGGATATGGGGAGGTGGGATATGGGGGAGGGGGGATATGGGGGAGGGGGGATATGGGGGAGGGGGGTATGGGGAGGCTCACCCTGCCTGCTCTGACGAGGTCGTTCACCTTCTTGTGGCACTGGGGTGCCTGTCCGTGGTGTCAGGGCCACAGCGGTGACGGCCTCTGCCACTTCCCTCCACAGACGCCGGCTGTGGCGTGGGGCAACTCTGCGGCCGTGCCCAGGATACAGGGCGTCCCTGCTCTGCTCCACCGCGTCCAGGAGTGCCTCCACATCGCGTGACTCGAACCTCGGGGCTGAGCGACGGCCAGCCATCCAGTCGGGTGTTGCGGTCGGGTGTTCCGGTCGGGTGGGGGGGAGCAGCGCGGCCTTATGAGCCGTCATGCCGTGCAGCGCGTATGACTGCGCAAGCGTGGATCCCGTTACGTTGCTGCTAGCCCATTTCGGGCCGGAGAGTATCGACCCATTTTTCCGATGTGACGCAAGTCGGATTTGCGCCGTTTTTTTGCGCCGATCGGCGGACTTTCCGCCGATAACGGAGAATTTCGTCCCTGATTCTGAAAGTGGCGCCGTGTCATCAGCATTTTGCAAGTTTGTTATGTTCCAGCCTCCAAAGGTTACTCCTGACATTATATTTAATTCTCTGAATATTTGTTTTGTGTGCAGATTGTATATTTCTGGCATTAGTACACAGCCCTGTCGTACTCCTCTCTTCACTTGAACATAGAACATACAGTGCAGAAGAAGGCCATTCGGCCCATCGAGTCTGCACCGACCCACTTCTGCCCTCACTTCCACCCTATCCCCTGCTAACCGCTTTGGTCACTAAGGGCAATTTATCACGTCCAATCCACTGAACCTGCATGTCTTTGGACTGTGGGATGAAACCGGAGCACCCGGAGGAAACCCACGCTGACATGGGGAGAACGTGCACTCAGCACAGACAGTGACCCAGCGGGGAATCGAACCTGGGACCCTGGCGGTGAAGCCACAGTGCTATCTGTTTTGTTATGCTTCCTTTGTAACATAAGCGGCTTCCTTGTGTTGCATTTGTCAATGCAGGTCGAGACGTGTAAATAACTTCAACTCATTTATTTACACTATGTACACTTTCATAACTTGAGTTCGACACTACTGCTAATCCTATTGTAGCTACCTAAACTGACTAACCAGCTGCGGTCTTCCACGTGGTGGGTGTGATAATGAATCAACCCTGTGCCTCTCCTCACTGACTGTCTCCACTGGCCAAAGGGCTCATCATCTGTGTGGTGTCCTTTATGTATAGGTTGGTGTAATGCCCCCCTGTGGTCGTGTCACCTCCTTGTTTATCGTGAATGTCCATTGGTCACCTCCTATCTAACTTATCTATTGGTTGAGTGTGTGTGTGTGATGTTTCTGGTGCTCCCTCTAGTGTCTGTCTAGCTTACATGTATTTACAGTGATGCACATCACCACACTATCCACTTGTGCTACCGTGCAGCTCAAGGAACATATCTGATTGTTCCTTTTCTGGCCCGATGCTCATTATTTGATCCCAATATTGACTAGATAAATCTTACATCTTTACTGTCAATGTCACATGTCAGCAACATATCTGTTAACTTTTGGTGATTAATTAAAACTGGTATTTACTCTCAAAATAACAGGACTTAACTGTCTGTGTCTATATTAGTGCATATCTACTTAGATACAGCAACTTCATGTGATGTGATGCATATCAATGGGGAGCAGACAGCAAGATAGAAATTTTGCAACGCTAACAACAGAGCACAATGTCCTTTGGACATTAGCATTGAACCATGCTTTTGCTTCTGATTTTGCTGGTGCATTTGAGCAGTGTTGCCACTGAACTAGTTATCCCGTCACTATTATAATGACAACAGATTCTGGTCTATTCTTCAGTATAGTAGAGGGAGCTTCTGAACTCAGCATCAGCAGCCAGCATTCCTTGGATCGAGCAGGTCATCTCTGTGCTACATCTGTCCTGTTTTGGAATGGCTTGATACCAATTATTACCTCACGACAGAAGCTTCAATTCAATGGTCACCAAAAACATGCATTGAGACGGTAAGGAAAATGTTGTTATGCCGAGGGTTTTGGAGATAATTTGCGACCGTGAGAAAAAAAACTTGGAATTTTTAAGGGGGAGGTGGGAGAGAAGGCATCACACAAAGAAAAGCAACAGATTTGCAGATCCTGGCATGCCCAGTAGCATTTCTGTAACATAACTTTTCACTCAAATTAGAGGACAGAAAAAGTTAGTGTTACACAGAGGTTAGTACCATCTGTAATGGTTGGCACAAGGCGTGCTGACCAGTTTTGGAATTGTTGAAGCAGAGGTAGATACAGGGCTGGTGGGAGAGAGGAAGGCAGTGAATTCATTATGGAGTGCTCAGAGGAGATTTACCAGAATGTTGCCTGGTATGGAGGGAAGATCTTATGAGGGAAGATTGAGGGACTTGAGGCTGTTTTCATTAGAGAGAAGAAGGTTAAGTGGTGACTTAATTGAGGCATACAAGATGATCAGAGGATTAGATAGGGTGGACAGTGAGAGCCTTTTTCCTCGGATGGTGATGTCTAGCGCAAGGGGACATAGCTTTAAATTGAGGGGAGATAGATATAGGACAGATGTCAGAGGTAGGTTCTTTACTCAGAGAGTAGTAAGGGCGTGGAATGCCCTGCCTGCAACAGTAGTGGACTCGCCAACACTATGGGCATTCAAATGGTCATTGGATAGACATATGGACGATAAGGGAATAGTGTAGATGGGCTTTAGAGTGGTTTCACTGGTCGGCGCAACATCGAGGGCCGAAGGGCCTGTACTGCGCTGTTATGTTCCATGTTCTATGCTCCAGCAAAGAGCTGGCACAGATGCAAAGGGCCAAATGGTCTCAATCGCACTGTAAACTTGAACATTCAACGGTGCATTTATAATCCCACCTGTCAGTTTGGGAATTGAAAAAATCTGGAAATGATCCACTCGAAGCAGCCATGAAGCGATGGAATTGCTGTGAAAAAAGATGAGTTTTACTAAAGTTCCTTCGCGAAGAAGAACTTGACCGAACCCGATCTGGCCTATGTGATACTACCAATGATGTTGATTCTTAATTCACCACTGAAGTGGCCTAGTTAGACATGAGCAATAAATACTAACTTTGTCAGCGTCACCCACATGCCAAAAATGACTTGAAACAGGGCAGCATGTGGCGCAGTGGTTAGCACTGGGACTGCGGCGCTGAGGACCCGGGTTTGAATCCCGGCCTTGGGTCACTGTCCGTGTGGAGTTTTCACATCCTCCCCATGTCTGCATGGGTTTCACCCCCATAACCCAAAGATGTGCAGGTTAGGTTACTCAGCCACGCTAAATTGTCCCTTAATTGGTGAAAAAATAATTGAGGACTCTAAATTTATTAAAAAAAGAAAAACAAAAAATGACTTGAAACAGTTCAATAGCGACAATCCATTGTTCACAATGTGCAACAATAGCGCTGCTGCCTCACGGCGCCGAGGTCCCAGGTTCGATCCCGGCTCTGGGTCACTGTCTGTGTGGAGTGTGCACATTCTCCCGTGTTTGCATGGGTTTCGCCCCCACAACCCAAAGATGTGCAAGCTAGGTGGATCGGCCATGGTAATTTGCCCATTCATTGGGAAAAATGAATTGGGTAACTCTAAATTTATTTTTAAAAAACAATGTGCAACAGTACAATCAATGGAAAATTCGATCATATGCTGTCACTTTGCACAGAATCCTGCAAGCGTGGATCTTACAAAATGTAGTGGGAGGGGTACATTAATCAGCAAGATTTAATGTTGTATTAGCTACTCACGATTCTTCACACTGACCTCTCTGTTAATGTAAGCCTTTTCTGCCCTTTGATTTGAGTGAAAAGTTATGTTGCAGCAATGTTAGTCGACGTGCCAAGACCTGGAATCTCTTGCTTTTCTTTGTGTGATGATTTGGACGTGGCATACAATTCCATTGACTTACTGTCACCGATAAAAAGCTGTGTCGGTTAATAAGGTGTATTGATCAATTTTTTGGAACATACAGAACAGGCAAGAATGGATAATAGCACCCCCCCCCCCCCCCCCACCTCCAAAAAAAACATCAAAGGCAGGCGATGGTGATATGGGGGATGTAGTGGTGTGGTGGCATTGTCACTGAACTACTAATGCAGAGACCCAGGGAAAAGCTCTGGGGACAAGGTTCAAATCCCACCATGGCAAATGGTGAAATATGAATTCCAAGTCTAATAATGATAATGATGAAACCATTGTCGATCGTCATAAAAGCCCGGCTGGCTCATTAATGTCCTTTAGGGAAGGATAATCTGCCATCCTTACCTAGTCTGTCCTATACATTGTCGTGTTGGGTGTTCTGATGCACAAATGGTCCAACACGGCTGTAGATGGTACAACTCTGTTTTATCGTCTAAACAATAGTAACAACTAACTGCTGGCTTGGGTACGTGCTTCACCAGCTAATCTGTGGACCCAGCCCTATATCTTAGTGAGGCACTCAGCACATGGTCTATGTCTGAGTGGCACGCTGTGAGCTCTGTGCTCTGAGCTATCTCCTGGTAGAATGAGCTGGAACTGTGGTGTTCCCTGTTTTATAGTGCGTGTGCTCTCACTGGTGATTGGCTGCGATGTTATGTGTGTGCTGGTTGGTCGAAGTGCCTGTCCATCAGTGTGTGTGTGATTGCACCATGATATGCTCATGTGGATATCATGACATCCCCCCCTTTCACAAAGGATATGTGCCTACATGCTAATAAATAGAAATGTGTACTGAGTGCGGCTGAGTATGTGTGTGCAATATTTACAACATGTACATGAGGCTGAACTATATACAGAGGAAGGTGTCAGGTGCAACAGAACAACGAGGTTGTACCAATAACAGAACAAATGCAATCAGCAAACGACGAGAGAAAACTTCTGGAACAATGAACGACAAGAAAAGAAACTCGTTAACAGTACTGTAAAACAATTCAGTGAGTCTAATGTGCTAACAGACTCATAAATCAAGTCTCTCAGGTGGGCGGCGAATTCAGGTTGACCGCCTCAAGGGTGGGTCAGGATCCACCGGCTGAGGAATGGGCCTGGCCACGGGCGAGAGAGGAAGAGACAGAGTGGCAGGAAGCTCAACAAAGTCGACATCAGGGACAACAGGAGGGCGTGGCACCGGTACATGATCTCGTAGCGAGCGCGGAACCAGATGAAGGGCCCGTCGATTATGGCGGCGAATGGAGCCATCAGGCATACGAACCAGGAATGAGCGGGGAGCCACGCGGCGGAGAACCTCGGCGGTTGCCGACCAGCCACCCTCCGGTAGGTGTATGCGGACGTTGTCTCCAGGTGCCAGGGCAGGAAGATCAGTCGCTCGAGCGTCATGTGCCATCTTCTGCTGAGCACGCTGTTGTTGCATCCTTCACAATACTGGAGCATGGTCGAGGTCAGGAACATGAATGGACGGCACCGTGGTCCTGAGGGAGCGACCCATCAACAGCTGGGCTGGCGAGAGGCCCGTGGGCAGTGGGGCCGAGCGATAGGCCAGCAGGGCTAAACAGAAGTCAGATCCGGCATCAGCAGCCTTGCAGAGGAGCCGCTTCACAATGCGGACGCCCTTTTCCGCCTAGCCATTCGACTGAGGATGCAAGGGACTGGACGTCACGTGTGTGAAGTTGTATGAAGTGGCAAAGGAAGACCATTCTTGGCTCGCAAAGCAAGGCCTGTTGTCAGACATGACGGTGAGCAGAATTCCATGGCGAGCAAAGGTTTCTTTGCATGCCCGCATGGCAGCTGATGACGTCATGTTGTGCAAGCGTATGACCTCCGGATAACTTGAGGAGTAGTCAATCAGAATAATGTAGTCCCTGCTGAGCACATGGAAGAGGTCCATGCCCACCTTCGCTCAGGGGGACGTGACCAACTCATGGGGCTGAAGTGTCTCAGGGGGTTGCGCCGGCTGAAACCTTTGGCAGGTGGGGCAGTTGAGCACCATGTTGGCGATATCGTCGCTGATGCCCGGCCAGTACACAGCCTCTCGGGCCCTCCGCCTGCACTTTTCAACTCTGAGATGGCCTTCGGCAGTTGTTTGAGGACAAGTCGATGCATGCTGTGTGGGATCACGATCCGGTCCAACTTCAAGAGGACACCATCAATGACGGCCAAGTCGTCCTGCACGTTGTAAAATTGTGGGCACTGCCCCTTGAGCCACCCTTCCAACATGTGGCGCATCATACGCTGTCGAAGGGGGTCAGCCGCAGTCTCACGGCGAATGTGGGCCAAACGTGCACCAGTGGCCGGCAGATTGGCCGACGTGAAGGTTACTTGTGCGTCGACCTGACAAACGAACCCCTCCGAGTCGGGCTGTGTGTTGACCGCCCTGGACAGGGCATCTGCGATGATGAGATCTTTCCCCGGGGTGTAGACAAGTTGGAAGTCGTACCTCCGGAGCTTGAGCAGAATGCCCTGGAGGCGAGGGGTCATATCGTTGAGGTCTTTCTGAATGATGCCGACCAGGGGGCGATGGTCGGTCTCCACAGTGAACTGCGGAAGACCATATACATAGTCGTGGAACTTGTCGATGCCAGTCAACAGGCCTAGGCACTCCTTCTCATTCTGTGCATAGCGCTGTTCTGTGGGGGTCATGGCCCGCGACACATAGGCGACCGGGGCCCATGATGCGGTGTCATCCCGTTGCAGGAGTACCGCCTGTAGCGCACAAAGACTCCATGAGACGAAAAGAGTGAAGTCGATGAGGCTCTATTAAGCGTGTCTGTTCCCCAGCAGCCCGATAGTAAACTGGCCTGCGGGGGAAGGCACCGGCTTCTTATACTTCGCCTTAAGGGCTGAGGTCAAATGCCAACCAGGACCCGGGATCTGTCAGCCAATGACATTAGGGCTTCCAGTCCCACATGACCCCCAATACATACTACCACATTCACCCCTTGTCAAAAATGAACCCGGCGGGGTGATGCTTCATATGGTGGTAAGGGTTTACAGGGCTGGTCCTGGGAGGATAGAACAGTTACATGGTAGTACAGTATTGGACAGTATCGTCCTGTTACAACTATTTACAGAGGGTATAGGAAAAACAAAATGTTCATTGAACAGTCCATCTTTGTTTTACATCGACGCCACGAGTCGGTCAGGTGGTCTGGTCGTCCGTGTCGATCGCCTCGGCCCCCGCGGTGGTGGTGGTGCTTGTACCAGCGTTGTCGCCTCCGGGAGCCGCACGGTTTCAGCTGTCGGTGCAAAGGGGAGGGGGACTGATCCTCCTGGGAAGGGGGCGGTCGCGGGGTGCGGCGGTGGCAGGAAGGGGGGCGGTTGAGTTGATGGTGTCGGGGGGGTGTGCGTGGTGCCGGCGGGCGCCAGATCCCGCAGGGAGACCGTGTCCTGTCGGCCGTCGGGGTACTCCACGTAGGCGTACTGGGGGTTTGCGTGGAGGAGGTGAACCCTTTTGACCAACGGGTCCGCCTTATGTGCCCGCACATGCTTTCGGAGCAGGATGGGTCCTGGGGCCGCCAGCCAGGTTGGCAGCGACGTTCCAGAGGAGGACCTCCTAGGGAAGACAAGGAGACGCTCGTGCGGCGTTTGATTCGTGCTTGTACATAATAACGACCGGATGGAATGGAGAGCGTCCGGGAGGACCTCCTGCCACCGTGAAACTGGGAGATCCCTGGACGTAGGGCCAGTAGGACGGCCTTCCAGACCGTGCCGTTCTCCCTTTCTACTTGCCCGTTCCCCCGGGGGTTGTAGCTGGTCGTCCTGCTTGAGGCTATGCCCTTGCTGAGCAGGAACTGGCGCAGCTCGTCACTCATGAAAGAGGAACCCCTGTCGCTGTGGACGTATGCGGGGTAACCGAACAGCGTGAAGATGCTGTTCAGGGCTTTAATGACTGTGGCCGCGGTCATGTCGGAGCAGGGAATGGCAAAAGGGAAGCGGGAGTATTCGTCCACTACATTAAGGAAATATGCGTTGCGGTCGGTGGAGGGGAGGGGCCCTTTGAAATCGAGACTGAGGCGTTCAAAGGGGCGGGAAGCCTTAATCAGGTGCGCTCCATCTGGCCTGAAAAAATGCGGCTTGCATTCCGCGCAGATGTGGCAGTCCCTTGTGACTGTACGGACCTCTTCTAAAGAGTATGGGAGATTGCGGGACTTGATGAAGTGGTAAAACCGAGTGACCCCCGGGTGGCAGAGGTCCTCGTGGAGGGTTTGGAGGCGGTTAATTTGTGCGTTGGCACATGTGCCGCGGGATAGGGCATCGGACGGCTCGTTCAGCTTTCCGGGCCGGTACATGATCTCATAGTTAAAGGTGGAGAGCTCGATCCTCCACCTTAAGATCTTGTCATTTTTAATCTTGCCCCGCTGTGCATTATCGACCATGAAGGCTACCGACCGTTGGTCAGTGAGGAGAGTGAATCTCCTGCCGGCCAGGTAATGCCTCCAATGTCGCACCGCTTCCACTATGGCTTGGGCTTCCTTTTCCACTGAGGAGTGGCGGATTTCTGAGGCGTGGAGGGTTCGGGAGAAAATCGCCACGGGTCTGCCCGCTTGGTTAAGGGTAGCCGCTAGAGCTACGTCGGAGGCGTCGCTCTCGACCTGGAAGGGGAGGGACTCGTCGATGGCGCGCATCGTGGCCTTTGCGATGTCCGCTTTGATGCGGCTGAAGGCCTGGCAAGCCTCTGTCGACAGAGGGAAGGTCGTGGTCTGTATGAGGGGGCGGGCCTTGTCTGCATACTGGGGGACCCACTGGGCGTAGTATGAAAAGAACCCCAGGCAGCGTTTCAGGGCTTTTGGGCAGTGCGGGAGGGGAAATTCCACGAGTGCGCGCATACGTTCGGGGTCGGGGCCTATTATCCCATTGCGCACTATGTAGCCCAGAATGGCTAGCCGATCGGTGCTAAAAACGCACTTGTCCTCGTTGTACGTGAGGTTCAAGGCTTTGGCGGTCTGGAGGAATTTTTGGAGGTTGGCGTCGTGGTCCTGCTGATCGTGGCCGCAGATGGTTACATTATCGAGGTACGGGAACGTGGCCCGTAATCCATGTTGATCAACCATTCGGTCCATCTCCCGTTGGAAGACCGAGACCCCGTTTGTGACGCCAAAAGGGACCCGTAGGAACTGGTATAATCGCCCGTCTGCCTCGAAGGCTGTGTACTTGCGGTCACTTGGGCGGATGGGGAGCTGATGGTAGGCGGACTTGAGGTCCACGGTGGAGAAGACTTTATACTGGGCAATCCGATTGACCATGTCGGATATGCGGGGGAGAGGGTACGCGTCTAGTTGTGTGTACCTGTTGATGGTCTGGCTATAGTCAATGACCATCCTTTGTTTCTCCCCTGTCTTCACTACTACCACCTGCGCTCTCCAGGGACTATTGCTGGCCTGGATTATGCCCTCCTTTAGTAGCCGCTGGACTTCGGACCGAATGAAGGTCCGGTCCTGGGCGCTGTACCGTCTGCTCCTAGTGGCGACGGGTTTGCAATCCGGGGTGCGGTTCGCAAACAAGGACGGGGGTTGCACCTTGAGGGTAGCGAGGCCGCAGATAGTGAGTGAGGGTATGGGGCCGCCGAATTTAAACGTAAGGCTCTGTAGGTTACATTGGAAGTCTAATCCCAGTAATGTGGGGGCACAGAGATGGGGAAGGATGTTAAGTTTGTTGTTTTTGAATTCCCTCCCCTGTACCGTTAGGGTGACTATGCAGAATCCCTGGATCTGTACGGAGTGGGATCCTGCAGCTAGGCAAATCTTTTGTGCGCTGGGGTAGGTAGTTCAGGAACAGCGTCTTACCGTGTCGGGGTGTATAAAACTTTCCATGCTCCCGGAGTCGACTAGGCATGGCGTCTCGTGGCCGTTAATTAGGACCGTTGTCGTCGTCATCTGGAGAGTCCGGGGCCGAGCCTGATCGAGCGTAACCGAAGCGAGCCGTGGTTGTAGTAGTGGGGTGTGGTCCGTTGTTGCCGTCCAAGATGGCGTCGGGGATGGACAAAATGGCTGCCCCCATACATCGCACGTGGCTGGGGGGTCACAAGATGGCGTCGGGGGTAGACAAAATGGCCGCCCCCATGCGTCGTACAGGTCGGGGGCGGTCCAAGATGGCGGCGCCCCTCCTCCCCTCGTGGTGGTCGGGACCCAAAATGGCGGCGTCTGCGGGTCGTACATGGTGTGCTGGGGGGTCTGGGGAGCGCTAGGACCGCGCGGAGTTCCTTCACTGCGAGCGCCAGGGCTGCGGGCGCTAGGACCGCGCGGAGCTCCCTCTCTGCGAGCGCCAGGGCCGCGGGCGCTAGGACTGCGCGGAGCTCCCTCTCTGCGAGCGCCAGGGCCGCGGGCGCTAGGACCGCGCGGAGCTCCCTCGCCGGGGACAGCGGTGGTCGGGGCCCAGGTAAGTTGCGCCGGCGGGTCAGGCGTGGGGCGCGGGACGGGGGTGAGGGCCCAGGTCGGTGGCGCCGGCGGGACAGGCGTGGGGCGCGGGGTGAGGGCCCAGGTCGGCGGCGCCGGCGGGACAGGCGTGGGGTGCGGGACGGGGGTGAGGGCCCAGGTCGGCGGGTCAGGCGTGGGGCGCAGGACGGGGGTGAGGGACCAGGTCGGCGGGTCAGGCGTGGGGCACGGGACGGGGGTGAGGGCCCAGGTCGGCGGGTCAGGCGTGGGGCGCGGGACGGGGGTGAGGGCCCAGGTCGGCGGCGCCGGCGGGACAGGCGTGGGGCGGCGAGCGCTAGGACCGCGCGGAGCTCCCTCACCGGGGACAGCGGTGGTCGGGGCCCAAGTCGGCGGAGCCGGCGGGTCAGGCGTGGGGCGCGGGAGGGGGGTGAGGGTGGCGTTCGGGATGCGAAAGACCCATTCCTCTCCGTGGAGAGTGTTGGCCGGCACCCAAATCGGGAGCGCCGGCGGCGGGTCGTACATGGACTGCGGGGAGGGGGTTTGGGGAGCGTGGGCGGCGTGCAGGGCTCCAGTTCTCCCGGGACCGCGGTGGTCGGGACCCAGAGCGGCTGCGCCTGCCGGTCGCACATGGCGTGCTGGGGGGGTTGGGAGGCATAGACTGCCTGTAGGGCTCCCTCTGGCCCCGGGATGGCGGCGACCTCGCGGGATTGGCACACCACCGCATAGTGGCCCTTTTTCCCGCAGCTATTGCAGATGGCTGCGCGGGCCGGACAGCGTTGTCGGGGGTGGTTCGCCTGGCCGCAGAAATAACAGCGGGCGCCCCCGGTGCGACTCGGCGTTTGGGCCGCGCAAGCCTGTGGGGTGTCCGGGGGGTGGGGGGTTTGCCGCGACGGGTACGTACGGGGCCCAATGGCCTGCCGCGCGGTCGGGGCCGTAGGCGCGGGTAGCGCGGCGTAGAACTCGTCCATCGATTCTTCGGGAGCTTGCCGTCTCGTCGCAAGCTGGTAGCGAGCGTAGATTTGGTTAACTGGGCGGACATAGAGACTTTTCAGTGCTGCGAACGCCGTCTGGAAATCGTCAGTGTCTTCAATGAGGGTGAAAATCTCCGTGCTCACCCTCGAGTGCAGGACCTGCAGTTTTTGTTCGTCTGAGACCCGGCCAGTGGTCGGTCTGAGGTAGGCCTCGAAGCAAGTCTGCCAGTGTTTGAAGGCTGCTGCCGCATTCACTGCGTGGGGGCTGATCCTCAGGCATTCTGGAATGATCCTGAGCTCCATCGTCCTTTTTAGGCACGCTTAATAAATTGTAGCGCACAAAGACTCCATGAGACGAAAAGAGTGAAGTCGATGAGACTTTATTAAGCGTGTCTGTTCCCCAGCAGCCCGATAGTAAACTGGCCTGCGGGGGAAGGCACCGGCTTCTTATACTTCGCCTTCAGGGCTGAGGTCAACGGCCAACCAGGACCCGGGATCTGTCAGCCAATGACATTAGGGCTTCCAGTCCCACATGACCCCCAATACATACTACCACACCGCCCCAATGCCGGATTGGCTGGCGTCAGTTGAGATCTTTGTTTCCCGTGTGGTATCGAAAAACGCCAGTACCGGGGCGGTGGTGAGCTTGACCTTGAGCTCCTCCCATTCACTCTGGTGTGCGGGCAGTCACTGGAATTCCGTTGTCTTCTTGACCAGGTGGCGAAGAGCAGTCATGTGCGAAGCAAGGTTAGGAATGAACTTCCCCAGGAAGTTGACCATCCCGAGAAAGCGCAGCACTGCCTTCTTGTCTGACGGCTGCTGCATGGCTGCGATGGCTGCCACTTTGTCGGCATCCAGCCGCACACCCGACCGGGAGATGTGGTCCCCCAAAAACTTTAGCTCAGTCTGGCCAAAAGAGCATTTGGCTCGGTTAAGGCGCAGGCCCTGATCCCGTATCCGTGCAAAGACACGCTGGAGACGACTTATGTGCTCCTGTGGTGTGGTGGACCAGATGATAACGTCGTCTACGTAGACGCGTACCCCTTCGATGCCCTCCATCATCTGTTCCACGATGCGATGGAACACCTCGGAGGCCGGGATGATGCCGAATGGCATCCTATTGTCGTATCTGCCAAATGGAGTGTTGAAAGTGCACAGCTTCCTGCTGGACTGATCCAATTGAATCTGCCAAAAGCCCTTTGAGGCATCAAGCTTGGTGAATATTTTTGCCAGAGCCATTTCGCTCATGATCTCCTCACGTTTGGGTATGGGGTAGTGTTCCCTCATAATGTTGTGATTCAAATCTTTCGGGTCGACACAGATCCGGAGCTCGCCGAAGGGCTTCTTGACGCACACCATGGAGCTGATCCATGGCGTTGGCTCTATGACCCGGGAAAGCACTCCTTGGTCCTTGGTCCTGCAGGCCCTGCAGCTGCTGCTTGAGGCGGTCCTTGAGTGGTGTTGGACCCTACGACGTGCGTGAATGACCGGGGTGGCGTCCAGTTTGAGCCGTATTTTGTACGTGTAGGGCAGTGTGCCCATGCCCTCAAAAACCCCCTGGTTGTGCGCGAGGAGTGAGTGGAGCTGCACCCTAAAGTCTGCATCTGGGAAATCGGACGTGCCTTCTGGAGACAGAGTGTGTACCATCTGAACGAGGTGGAGGATCTTGCACGCCTGTGCACCTAACAGAGAGTCCTTCGAGGATCCTGCGATTTCAAATGATAATGTGGCTTTGTGTGAGTTGTGTGTAACATCGAGCTGGCAGGACCCCGTGGCCGGGATGACGTTTCCATTAAAGTCAACCAGCTGACAGTGGGATGGCAGAATCGGTGGTTTAACCTTCAAGGTCTGGAAGGCTGACCATGCGAGGAGATTGGCGGAGGCACCAGTGTCAAGGCGAAATGTGATCTGTGGTCGGTTGACCGTTAGGGTGGCACACCACTCATCGCCCGGATCAATGCTGTGCACTGGCAGCTCCGACTTGGGGACATCCGGTTCTTGTGGATTACCGCAACGCGGAAGGGCTCCCTGTCTTCGGTATCGCTGGTCTGCATACTATCTGGATATGACTCAGTGAAGGGGGGCTGAATCGCCCGCACGTTCCTGCGAGGTTGGCGGAATTGTTGGGAGTTGGCAGGTTGAGCTGCTCGACAGCAGGCAGCATAGTGACCCATCCTGCCACAGCGGAGGCATTGTCGCGCTTTGGCCGGACATTGCCGCTTTAAGTGGGCGGGGCCACAGTTGCCACACGTCGTGACGTCATGGCGTTCGCTGCGCCACTGCACATGCACGGTGTGGTCCTGCGTAGAGCGCGCCTGCGCATCACGTCCCTCTGCGTCAACGTCCGGTCTTTTGGCGCGTACAAGCGCGGGAGGCCTCTGAAAGCGCGCAAAATGGCCGCCCTCGTCCGGGCCGCGGGCCGGGAGGAACTCGAACTGGACCCGTGCGGTGCCGTTTCGGCCGCCTGGATTTGGGAGTACCGGCTGGTCGCGTTCTCATGGAGGACGCAGGTCTCGATGGCAGTCGCTAGGGTGAGGCGCTTAATTTTAAGGAGCTGCTGGCGTAGGGTGTCCGAGATGACCCCAAAAACTATCTGATCCCGTATCATGGAGTTGGAGGTGGCCTCATAGCCGCAGGACTGCGCGAGGATACGGAGGTGTGTCAAGTAAGATTGGAAAGGCTCATCCTTACCCTGCAGGCGCTGCTGGAAGAGAAACCTCTCGAAGCTCTCATTGACTTCCACGCTGAAGTGTTCCTCGAACTTGAGAAGCACCGTCTTGTATTTTGTCTTGTCCTCGCCTTCCGCGAATGCCAGGGAGTTATGGATGTGGATGGCGTGTTGCCCCGCCGTGGAGAGGAGGAGGGAGATCTTCCTGGTGTCCGATGCATTCTCCCTGTCTGTGGCTTCTAGGAAGAGCTGGAAGCGCTGTTTAAACAGCTTCCAGTTTATGCCAAGATTACCAGCGATTCGGAGCGGCTGCGGCGGGCTGATGTTTTCCATGGAGCAGGATGGCAGATTTCTGAAAGGGTGGCGGTAGGTCTCACAGTCGCTGGTTAGCTTCCACTACTGGTATCATGTCGTGTTGGGTGTTCTGATGCACAAATGATCCAACACGGCTGTAGATGGTACAACTCTGTTTTATTGTCTTAACTACGGTAACAACTAACTGCTGGCTTGGGTACGTGCTTCACCAGCTAACCTGTGGACCCAGCCCTATCACTATCTTAGTGAGGCACTCAGCACATGGTCTATGTCTGAGTGGCGCGCTGTGAGCTCTGTGCTCTGAGCTATCTCCTGGTAGAATGAGCGGGAACTGTGGTGTTCCCTGTTTTATAGTGCGTGTGCTCTCACTGGTGATTGGCTGCGATGTTATGTGTGTGCTGGTTGGTCCAAGTGCCTGTCCTTCAGTGTGTGTGTGATTGCACCGTGATATGCTGATCTGGATATCATGACACACATGTGACTCCAGATCCAGCCAAGTGGTTGACTCCCTCTGAAATGGCCTGTCCGGCAAGCCACTCAGTTGAAGGCCAATTAAGGATGGGCAATAAATGCTGGCCCAGCGATACCTACGCCCTGCAAATGAATTTTTAAATAACTACAGGATAAGCCTGGAATCGTGGCGACTTCACGGATCTTCCAAAATGGCCTGATAGGAGTCAAGAGTTAAGTTACTTCTTGCTGCAGAATTCCCAGCCTCTGACCTGCTCTTGTAGTCACAGTATTTATGTGGTTGGACCAGTTCAATTTCTCATCAGTGGCTACCCACCCCATGATAGAGTCAGGCTTATGCTGAGCCATGAGATTACAGATTGTGACAGAATACAATTCTGCTGCTGCTAATAGCCCTCAGTGTCCCCAAAATACCCAGCCTTGAGCTGATAGGTCTGTTCTGAATGGCATCACACAACACAATGGAAGGAGCCCTTGGGAATTCACCTCCTTAAGTACTGCACAGTGGTACTTGCTATCATGGACTAATTGGTGAAGATGCGGTCATGTAGGATTTCCCTCACAAACTGCTGCAGACCCAGTCTGGCAGATATGTCCTTCAGGACTCAGACAGCTCGGTCTGTAGTGGTGCGACTGGACTCCCCTTAGTAACTGGATAGAAAGTACATTCAGTGCTCCTGTTACCCTCAGTTCTTCTTCCAAGTGTGTTTAATGTGGAGGAGTGCTGATTCATGGGCGTTAGGAAGGGATCAGCAGGAGGTTTCCCTGCCCACATTTGACTTGTTGCCATGAAACTTCATTGAATTTGGAGTCAATGATCCCACATTTATTGCAATGAGTCCCCGATTTTCTTTTAGAAAATATATAAAATATGTCAGTAAACATATGCAGAAGCCTTGCTTGGAGAAGAAAGTCTTTCGCACTGACGCATGTTTAAAAAAAAAAGAACAGCTTGTTTGGCATATTGCCCACACTTTCCGCCCCCACAACGGCAGGATCCAAGATGAGTTGGTTTTGCTTCTAAGTCCTTTTATTCTGCATATAAATATATTAAAATGAGGAGCATCACAGCTTGCAGTGCCTGGAGAGATACATGTTTTCCAATCAGGTGACACAATTGAGCGAAGGTGCGAGAGTGTTCTTTGTATTACACACCGCCCCTGGGTTACTGTGATCAGATTGTGTACAATTTGCACATTTGTTAAATCAGTTTTCCACTAATCCTTCTCCCTTTGTAACTAAAATCTCCTTAACTGAGCACAGTTCCGAAAGTATTAGTCTTCCACTAGCACCTCACCTAAAATAGCCGCAACAGGAATTCTTGGCAGGCTGGCCTGCCTTTTAGGGGCATGGAAATCACAATCATAGCTTGATCCTGGAAACTCCTGGCAGCCACCCCAAACGTACTTCCAGCAGGGCTAGGTTGGGACAGGGCCACAAAGTGATTTAATTACCGGGATGAGAATTTCCACTCTTGTTAAATCTGGCAGAGTTTTACCCACAAAGGCAGCATGGGTGAGATAAAGTGCTCCTGCCGCAGATCAGCTTAAGTCAGCAGAAGTCTGGAAGATCAAATCCTTGTGTTTTAGAGAAGGAAGGATTTTGCATTTAAGTAGCACCTTTCACAAGCTCAGGACCTCTGAACGCATGTTACTGCCGTGCACTTGTGAAGGGTAGTCACTGCTGTAATGTAAGAAACGCAGCTGCAAGAAGTGTGAACAGAAAGATCCCACGGGCAGCAAAGAGCAGTGTCGCTGGGTCAAAATCCTGGTGCTCCCTCCCCAACAGCATTGAGGATTTGCCTGTGGGTTTAAGGAGGCAGCTCACCACCACTTTCTCAAGGGCAATAAAGGATGGGAAATAAAAATGCTGGCCTGGCCAGTGACAGGCCCATAAAATAATTTTAAAAAGAGGTGATGGCCAGGTAGGTCTTTTCTTTAGCATCTCTGATTGATAAATATTTGAAAGGACACCAGGGGTAACACCCCATCCTGCTTCAAAATGGTGCCGTGCGATTGTTTACGTCCAACCGACGAGACAGACGGAGCCACTGTTTAACATCTCATCCATCAGACAGCACCTTCAACAGTGCTGCACTCCCTCAGTACTGCCCTGGAGTGTCAGCCGACAGTATTTTGCTCAAATCTATTGCTAGGCCACTGTACCAAATCTCTTGCCATAAAGTGATCGCCCCAGCGTATGCTCCTACAATCTCATTCTCACAGATTTGGAGAAAAGATTTGTAATGGATAGAGACTGGAATGACCTAAGTAAGTGAAGGATCATGTTAGATGCCAGAAAAACATTTCCTTTGGAGCAGGTTTCTGGTGGATGCATTTTGACAAAGGAACCTGACAAATTCCTGAGAGAGAAAAGAATGTGTATCAGGCTGCGTGGGTTACTTGGGTTGCCGACTGATGTGTCATGGAAATGGTTTGATTGCCTTTAAAGAGCCAGGAAGGAATTTCCCAGAGCTATCCTTGAAAGGAAGCAGAGGTAGAATGAGCACTGTTGTTCATGAACAACCTTTTTCCTCTTATTTACACCCTTACCTTGTGAATGGAATTTTTTTCCAGGTCCACCTATCGTAATGTTGTTTGTTCCCTTCCCCCAGAGATTCAAACTGAAATAATCAAGCAGCCGCCCTGTTTGACCCTGCTTGATAGGGTGGGGGAGTAAGCCCAGGGAGAGTGCTCTTTCAGAGGATTGGTGCAGACCCGATGGGCCGAATGGCCTCCTTCTGCATGGTATGGACCTCCACCCTCTGAGATACAAAGCAACACAAACAGCAGTTCAGTCTTCAACTCCTATTTAAATTATTTAGGGCTAATATAGTTCTTGACCCTGATTTTAAAAGCCTAATTACTTCTTTGTTCATGAACAAAGTGAACCCACCACCATGGGATTAGATCATAGCTCTGCAATCCTTCAGTTGTGAATGGTGGTGGACAATTAAACAAATAACCAAGGAGGAGGCTCCAGAAACATTTCCATCCTGATTTCACATTGAGAATACCCTCTATCGCAGTCTAACCTGCGGCCTGGGGGCCACCCATCCAGCCCATGGACCCCTGTTGAAAATGGCAGTCAGTAAATTTGAAGATTCTGCGAGTTTCAGCTCCTCCAATCACAAGCAGTTTTTCTCTCAGTGTTTTCTGTTCATAGAATCATAGAATTTACAGTGCAGAAGGAAGCCGTTCGGCCCATCGAGTCTCTTGTAAAGAGCACTCCACTAAAGCCCATGCCTCCATCCCATCTCCGTAACCCCACCTAACCATTTGGACACTAAGGGAAGTTTATCATGGCCAATTCACTAAACCTGCACATCTTTGGACTGTGGGAGGAAACCAGAGCACCTGGAGGAAACCCACGCAGACACGGGGAGAATGTGCAGACTCCACACAGACAGTCACCCGAGGCCGGAATTGAACCTGGGACCCTGGAGCTGTGAAGCAACTGTGCTAACCACTGTGCTACCGTGCTGCCCTAATATAAGAACTAGGAGCAGGAGTGGGCAATTCAGCCCCTCGAACCTGCTCTGCTATTCAATATAGATCATAGAATTTACAGTGCAGAAAGAGGCTATTCGGCCTATCAAGCCTGCACCAGGCCTTGGAAAGAGAACCCTACTTTAGACCATGCCAATTTATCATGGCCAATCCACCTAACGGCAGCGGTGCTAACCACTGTGCCACCGTTCTGTTGATAGGATCATCAGAAGCAAAGTTGGGAGACGACCAGTCTCTCATTGGATCTGCAGCTCCCTTCAGTCAGAGACCTGAAGAAAAAAGCACAACGGCAACTCAAAGTCTATTGAGCAGGGAGGAACCTTTTTAGGGAGCTGGAGAGAGAGCAGCTACTGAGCAGCTGGAGAGAGTGGCTGCTGGTGGGGGAGTGAGAGTGTGTGTTCGTGTGTGAGTGAGAGAGAGAGAGGGCTGAATTCTCCAATTTTACGGCTAAGTGTCGACGCCGGCGTGGGAACTGTGGCGTTCTATGATGCCAAAATTGGCGCCGAACCCTCACTGATTCTGGGACCGGTGAGGGGCTAGCAGTGGCGCCGGGTAAAACTCCCGTGCCAAAAACGGGCAAAGAATGTCCGGATCCATGGCCGCGCCTGCGCACGGCGACGACCTGCAGTGGTCGCGCCATTCGACATGGCGCCGGCCGCGGGCGGACCCGACCTGCCAGATAGTGCCCCCCACCAGTCCCCCCAACCAGATAGTACCCCCTCGCCACCCCCCACCAGTCCCCCCAGCTCTGACCGAAGCACCCCCGGCCAGCGGCACGGCTTCCCCCCGACTGTGGCGGCTGCGGACTGTGTCCAGCGTGAGGTTGACGAAAACTGAGAGCACATGTGATCCGCGCCATCATGAACGCGGCCCATCGGGGCGGAGCATCGGGGGAGGGCCTTCAGGTGACTTCCTGGGACCGTCCCAACGGCGTGCGGCGTACTCCCCGACGATGCTGTTTTAGAGGGGGCGGAGCATCTGAAAACAGGAGAGTGAGAACGCGTGTGTGTACGTGAGCGTGAGCACTAAAGGCAAGAAAATGGTAAATCACATGCATACTCATTCATACAGATAGAAGGGAGAATTGAGTTCAAAGTAGGTAAACATTTTTTTTAAGTATACGGAACAATCCTTGACTTGTGAGGAGTCGATGATTGAATGTTGCAGCCATTGCAATGAAAGGTCCCAGCAGAGTTGACTTCAGCAGCTGAATAGTTGGTTTTGCAATTTCAATGTGCTGTAGTTTGGCGGAGAGAGATATTCCTGCAAAACGGCTATTTGCAAGGGTGCCGTGAGTGTGCGCTTTTACTTCTGTGTCAAGATTTCCAGCACTTGTCCTCACAGGAGCACACACAGGTGGAGACTGGGGCTGCTTTTAGCTGGCTTTAAAGCCATTCTTTGTATCTCCCAAATGGAAAGGCCAATCCACAAAACCCGTCTTGGCATTACACAGGAGATTTCTTGATGAGAGGCCATTATGTCCTGTCGTCTTTACCGGAGATGCAATTAAGTTTCTGGGTGCTTTTAGAAGTACCTTGTCTGATAACAGAATCAACCTGCAGGAATTCAGCCAGTGGTCTATGTCCATTTAAAAAAAAAAAATCAGGTTTTATTTAAAGTCCAATATTTCAGGATGTAATTTGTTTTGTCCATCATGGTGAAGCTAGGACACAGAACTACTTGTACGCCAAACAGTGGAAGAAGCATACAAAAACAGAGCTAAGTGATCCAACAATCAACAGCTCTGCACCCCTGCCACACACAGGGATGAATAGACAATTAAACATTAAGGAGATTCCACAAGCATTCCCACCCTTAGTGGTGGAGGAGTCCAATATGTCAATATAAAAGACAAGGCTGAAACATTTGCAACCAGCTTCAGAGAGAAGGAGTGTTTGGTGTATGATTCATCTGAGTTTTTCTCTGAGGACCCCAAATGCCAATCTTCAGCTAGTTTGATTCCTCCATATAATATCATCAAGATATGACCCAGCACACTGGATACAGTAAAGGCTATGGGCCCCAAAACACCCCAGCTGTGAGCTGCAAACCTGTGCTCCAGAACTAGTTGTGCCCTTAGCCAAGTTGTTCCTACAAAGCTACAACATTGGCATCTGCCCAGCTTTGTGGATAATTGCTCCGGTATGACCTGTGAACATAAAGCAGCACAAATCCAATGTGGCCAATTGCCGCCTCATCAGTCAACCATTGGCAAAGTGATTGAAGGTGTTGTTGAAGCTGCTATAAAATGGTATTTATACAGCAACAACCAGCTTACTGACACTCAAGTTTGGATTCCGCCAGAACCATTCAGCTTCTGACCTCAGTGCAGACTTGGTCCAAGCATGGACTAAAGAGCTGAATTCAAGATGTCAATAAGAGTCATTGCTCTTAATATCAAGACAGCATTTGGCTGAATGTGACATCAAGGAGCAAAACTGGAGTCAATGGGAATCACAGGGAGAAAGCTATCCATTGGCTGAAGTCATACCAAGCACAAAAGAAAATGGTTGTGGTTGTTGGACGTCAGTCATCTCAGCACCAGGATGTCGCTACACAAGCCCCTCAGGGTACTGTCCTATACCCGACCATCTCTATTATTAGGTTAGAAGTGAGGTTGTTCACTGATGATTGCCCACTATAATTCAATGTTCAGTACCATTCGCAGCTCCACAGAAATTGAAGCACTCCGTTCCCGCATGCATGACCCCAACAAGATTCAGGCATGGGCTGCTAAATGCCAAGCAACATTCACACCACACAAATACCAGGCAATGACCAACTGCAACAAGAGAGAATCTAACATTCCCCTCTTTGACATTCAATGGCAATCGGCAATTAAAATTGCCGAATCCTCACCATCCACATCCTGGGGGTTACCACTGATCAGAAACTGAACTGGACCAGCCATATAAATACTGTGGCTACAAGAGTAAGTCACAGACTGTGAATTCTGCAGAGAGTAACTCACTTCCTGATTCTCCAAAGCCTATCCACCATCTACAAGACACAAGTCAGGAGTGTGATGGAATACTCCCCACTTGTCTGAATGAGTGCAGCTTCAACAACACTCAAGAAGCTCAACACTATCCAGGACAAAGTATGACCACCCTAAATCTTTAGTTCCCTCCACCACTGCTTTCTCATAGCTGCAATGTCTATTTACATTTACAAGATGCACCACAGCAATCCACCAATGAAACACCTTCCAAACCCAGGTCCTCTATCGTCTAAGAGAAGCAAGGACAAGTGCTTGGGAAAACCACTATCTGCAGGTTCCCCTCCAAGTCACTTAGTATTCTGATATGGAATTATATCCTCCATTGTCGCTGCTTCAAAATCTTGTAACTCCCTTCCTTTTCTTTTATTCATTCATTCCCTCATTCACATGATGGGAGCATTACTGACAGGGCCAACATTGCTCATCACTAATTTCCCTTGAAGCGCCTTCTTGAATAAAATGGAGTGGTTTACTGGGCCATTATAGACGATACTTAAGAGTCAAACGTATTGTTGTGGATTTGGAGTTGCTTATAAACCAGAAAGTGCTACCCGCCAAGCCACAGCTCTGACACCAATGTTGGCAGGGAGCATTGAAACAGGACTGGAATGGACAGAAATAGGAGACTGACAAAGATGGAAACTAATAAAGAAACGATATGGAAGCAGGTTACAGCCAATGGAGAGAAGAGATTGAAGCTGGACAGGGAATTGGAAAATAAGGGAAGAAGGAAATGCGAAGAAATGGAGAAATAGAGAATCAGGATAACAGGCATCTAAGTGATGGAATATACCATGACATGAAGTAAAAGGCAGCAATGGGGAGGCTGCAGAAGGGCACTCGCTGGCGAAAGGTGAGAAGGAAAGAAGAATTGACTGAATAAAGAAAAAAATGAGCAGCCTGAAGGGAAACAAAACTGATCAAGAAATGGGGGAGAAAAACAGTCCAAATTTTCCAGCAAATGGAGTTAGTTGTACGAACGTGCCCAGAAGAGTAGCTTTCTTGAGATCGCCAATCCAGCAGACGTTTATATTGAAGGCAGTTCCTTCACACTGGTTCAGTGGAGGAGTTTCATCAATTCCTACTTGGGCCACTATATGGGGTAACTCTCAGGAAATATATATGGAAGTGATGGATCTTGCTTAGGTTGGAGGTCTTGTCCATTGACTCAGTTAATGAAAGAGTTGTGGTAAAGGTACCTGCAACTCATTCATCAGCTGGAGGCAAAAATGCCAACTGATACACAGATCATCAGGCAGCCCCACACACTGGCTATAAATCCCAACTTCAATAATTAGGAGCTGTTTTCTATCAAACTCATGAACATTATATTCAGTCGTGTAAAACTTGGTGCAGTCAGCTTATTCTCTGCACAACTGCAAAAATAGGTTTCTTTTGTGTTTAGCGATTTCCTGTTTTTCAAATTCCGACAGGGTTTAATGCTCGACTACCAGGGAGGCAAGCATTCAATCGCTTGTATGCTCAGTGCTGTCAACACAGTCAAACATTGTTATTCCAATGGTGCAGTGCAGGGCTGGTGCCTCTGATTTCCCTTCCCAATGGGATAGAATTCCACCATTGCCTCACCCCTCCCCATCAATGTTCAAAGGTTTGAGTTTGCGCGGTCAATTCTCCTCATTAAGTATTGTGGGGAAGCTCTTTGCTCGTGATGCGCTGCCCAGATTAAAGACCCGGTCATCATACATTTACCCTGTGTCTCAGTGCAGCTTCAGAGCTGAAAGAGCGATAGTTGACAATGATTTTCTCACCCAAGCAGTTACAGGAAAAGAACAACGTAGACCACTCTCACTGCCTTCATAATCCTTCCCAAGGTCTTTGACCTTGTTAGCAGAGGCGGACTCTTATTAAATGGCTGTCGAAAATAGGTTTCCCACGTGGAGTCCTGGGCGTCATCTTTCCATGAAAACATGCAATACCGTCAGTTACAGTGGAGCACAAGCAAAGGTGTTCCAGAACAGCAACAAGGTAAAGCAGGGCCACGTTCTGGCATCCACGTTCTTTGGTATATTTTTCTCCAAGCTGCTGTTGTATGCTTTCAGCAACTCAAATTAGGGTGTCTACCTGCATGTCAGAGCCAAAGGCAAGCTGTTGAACGTGGCAAACCTGAGGCCGAAAACCAGTGCGTGGAATGTCCTAGCTTGTGAGTTGCTGTTTGCTGATGATGCCGTGCAAACATCCCATATAGAAATTCACTTGCAATAAGTTGTAGATTGGTTCTCCCAGGCCTGCAATGAGTTTGAACTGACAATCAGCATCTGGAAGACCAAAGTAATGGGCCAGGGTGTAGAGATTCCTCCTTCCATCGCTCTGGAGATAGTCAATAACTTCACACACCTGGGATCAACGATTACCAGCAACTTGTCCCTTAATGCTGAAATCTGCACCAGGGTTCCCAAGGTCACAGTTGTCATGTCAAAGTTGAGAGGTTGAGTGTGGACTAACAGAAAACCATCCAAAAGTACAAGGCTCCATCTGTACCAGGCATGTGCTCTCAACACCCTCCAATGACAACTTAGGTAGCCATGAAAAACAGCTTAACAGCTTCCACCTCCTTTGCCTCAGATGAATATTGGACATCTGGCAGCGCCAAATATGGAAGTACAGCAGCATGCAGGAATCTCCAGCCTGTTTGTTCTCATGGGTTAATGGCAAGTCTGTTGGCTGGGTCAGGTGAGCCAAACGGATCACGGCCACATTCCCAAAAACATGGGGATGGATTCTCCGATTCTGAGACTAAGTGCTGACGTCGGCGTGGGAGTGGTGGCGTTTTATGACCGAAAAAAAGGCGCAAAAAGGCCACTGATCCCCCGTCTGGTGGGGGGCTAGCAGGCGCACAGCGTGGAGCACCTGGCTCTAGCTGCAGATATGGCCAGAGAATTGCCGAGTCCGTGGCCGCGCATGCACATAGCACCGGCCACGCAAACCTGGCCTGCCAAATAGTGAACCCCTTTTGCCAGGCTCTCCACCCCCGAAACATCCCCCACCAAAGCTCCCACTGCCCACGAATTGGCTCCCCCCACCGACTGGACTTATTCTGCAGCCGCCACACCGAGTTCCCGAAGATAAATACCACACTTGACCAATACCGTTGGAAACTCGGCCCATCGGTGGGAGGGTCTCAGGTAATGTCCTGAGGCCGTCCCGATGGCGTGTGGCGTATTACTAGAGTACACCATTTTGGAGGAGGCACCAACCTGGATTCTCCGGCCGATCGTCAAACGCGATTTCGCGTTGGAGACTGGAAAATCCTGCCCATGCTCTGTGATGGATTTGTATATCTACATGATACCAACAAGTCACTCAGGTCTCTGATACAAAGATGTTTGAAAGCGAGACTTAAAGTTGACTGGGATCAGAGTCAATACATGGGAAGTCCTAGCTGCTGGACAGCATGCCTGGATATGAGCAGAAGCCAAAACAAATGACCAGATGGTGGAAAAGAAGAAGGAGGAAATATCAGTCAACCTTGGGCCAAAACTTTTCAACTGTGCCAGGTATGGGAGGAATTGGTGCTCATGAATCAGCCTCTACAGCCAAACGGATGGTGTTTGGTACAGAAGTGACATCCACCCTGGGTGCAGTCCATCATTTCCTGAGATGGATGGATACCAATAGTGACTTGTCCTTCAAATTACCTCATGACACAGAAATCTGGTGCCAGGGGGGTCACGAGAATGTAGGTATTTTAATTTTTTTTGTTTCTTTGTGGGCCAGGAGGAGCAAGAGTGTTCCATAAGAAAACCACGAGTCCTTGCCAGCTCTGAGCTTCACAAACTCCAACCTCTGATAGCAGTGAATCCCTTAATCCTTGTTATCCACTTACTAGACTGTCAGGTTTCCAACAGTGGCACACTGCCCCTCAAAATCCTGTTCTTTCCTGCTAGACAATGAAAGCTTCCCAATGAATTTGGGCAAAAGGGGCAGCACGGTGGCGCAGTGGTTAGCACTGCTTCCTCCCAGTACTGAGGATCCGGGTTCAATTCCAGCCTGGGTCACTGTCCGTGTGAAGTTTGCACATTCTCCTTGTGCTTGCGTGAGTCTCACCTCCACAACCCAAAAGATATGAAGAGTACGTGAACAGGCCATGCTAAATTGCCTTTAATTGGGAAGAAAAGATTTTGGGCAGAAGAATAATGGTCAACACACAGATGTGGATATGCACTGAAGCTGATTTTTCACTGCTCACCCTCCCAAGCCTTTCTAAAATTTTGAAGGCTCCTATTAGATCCCTCTTTACCTTCCCTGCACTGATGAACATTTTTTTCCAAATCTCTTGCCATATCAGCATTATCTCATGCCTGGCATCTTCTTTCGATTTTTAAAAATGATTCTGAAAGTATCTCAGAACGTTTTTGGGTGGCTAGTCCTCTTGAATGGAGTTCATTGGAAAAGATGTATTCATCACTTCAGCTGACTGCGGTTCCATTGAATGTCACATCTCACCATTTCTAATGCAGTGAATTGCTAGAATAAATACCATTTGAGTCACTCTTGACGTTAGCTCCAGTTATGAAATTACATTTTTCATGTGCTGTCACCTCTGTGGTACAGGAAGAGAGAAACAAAAGAGTCAAGGAATGTGTAACTGAATAGATTGTCACAGAGGAGCGGCTGCCTCAGATGTCGACATTGCCAAGGTTCATATTGTTAACCTGACGTGATAGCATTACTCTCCATCAAATAAAACATACATGATGGAGGTCAAAGAAAACATTGCTCTTTCGAATAATATCAATGAACCAAAGCGTTCTGAGTCAGTACCTGCTACTGAAGGGAATATCTCCGATCATCCATCGATTAGAACGTAGCTAAAATAGTCAGTCACAAATTGCTCCACTTTGAGGGGAACAAAGTACTTGCATCTGGATTTTTATTTTACTTTTTCCAATTAAAGGGCAATTTAGCTTGGCCAATCCACCAACCCTGGGTTGTGGGGGTGAGGCCCACGTAGACACGGGGGGAGAATGTGCAAACTCCACACGGACAGTGATCCGGGAACTGGGATCGAACCCGGGTCCTCGGCACTGTGAGGCAGCAGTGCTAACCATTGCGCCACTGTGCATCTAGAATGCTTGAAGAGAATTGTTCCAATTCACATGGTTACTTTTTTAAAGTACACTCATTGTTGTTGCATAAGTCAATGTGACAAAATAAGTACACAGCAAGATTCCACAAAGAGCAAATCAGATTTAAAACCTGCTACTCTGTTTTGCAGGTGTTGGTTGAGAATGAGATTTTGAGTCGAACACTGGGGCTTCCATAGGTATTTTGAAATTCACTTAACTGTTAGAGAGACCCTTGGATTCGATAACTCATCTGACACCCTTTGACACCTGACACCCCCTCAATCTGAAGTATTCAGCTGGTTATCAGCTCAAGTGTCTGATCTGCGCTACGAAGCAACCATTTTCTACCTCAGTTGCAATTCTAAAATTTGTAATCGTGGCATATCAGGCCTTGTTCAGTAACCTAAGCCTCCATCTTCATCGACTGCAAAGTTTTGTTCTGCATGAATTATGGTTGGTCCTCAATGTGGGAGTGGGAGCACAGAGCATGACAAGGAATGGAATGCTTGCTAAATCAGGAATTTGGTACACGTGGGAATTCGGTGAAAGGTGGAGAAAGAGCTCCAGCTGTTTATAGCCTCTCTCAGCCTCCAGTATCTAATGAGTGTTCTTCTTTTGTCTCCAATCTAGGATACTCAATATTACTTAAATTTTTTGAATCAATAACTCCTTGACTAACTAAATAAATAAGGTTAGACAGACATGGCAGAGATGGTGATGTGCTGTGACTGCAGCGTGTGGGAATCTATGGAATGTATTACAGTCGCAGACAACCACATCTGCGGTTGAGCATCAAGTGTCTACAGCTTGAGCAACTTTGGGTTCAGAGTTGCTATGCTGGAGTCTAAGCTGCCGACTTTGTGGAAATCTGGGAGAGGGAGAGTTATACTTGAACACCTTGTTCCAGGAGGCAATCAAACCCCTTAGATCTTCAGACTTGGTCAATGGTCAGGGACAGGAGAGTGTGCTGTGAGGCAAGAAGTATGAGGATCCAACATGTAGGACTGGAGGAGTCTCAGCCCTTGACTTTGACCAACAGGTAGGAGGTGCTTAAACCCTGTGTGGAAAGACAGTCAGGTGAATAGAAAGAGAAAGACTACCCATGGTGCAGGATGCCAGTCAAAGAACAAAGAACAAAGAAAAGTACAGCACTTGAACAGGCCCTTCGGCCCTCCGAGCCCATGCCGACCATGCTGCCCGACTAAACTACAATCTTCTACATTTCCTGGGTCCGTATCCCTCTATTCCCATCCTATTCATGTATTTGTCAAGATTCCCCTTAAATGCCACTATCGTCCCTGCTTCCACCACCTCCTCTGGCAGCAAGTTCCAGATACCCACTACCCTCTGTGTAAAAAGCTTGCCTCGTACATCTACTCTAAACCTTGCCCCTCGCACCTTAAACCTATGCCCCCTAGTAATTGACCCCTCTACTCTGGGAAAAAGCCTCTGACTATCCACTCTGTCTATGCCCCTCATAATTTTGTAGACCTCAATCAGGTCACCCCTCAACCTCCGTCGTTCCAGTGAGAACAAACCGAGTTATTCAACCGCTCCTCATAGCTAATGCCCTCCATACCAGGCAACATTCTGGTAAATCTCTTCTGCACCCTCTCTAAAGCCTCCACATCCTTCTGGTAGTGTGGCGACCAGAATTGAACACTATACTCCAAGTGTGGCCTAACTAAGATTCTATACAGTTGCAACATGACTTGCCAATTCTTATACTCAATGCCCCGGCCAATGAAGGCAAGCATGCCGTATGCCTTCTTGACTACCTTCTCCACCTGTGTTGCCCCTTTCAGTGACCTGTGGACCTGTACACCTAGATCTCTCTGACTTTCAATACTCTTGAGGGTTCTACCATTCACTGTACATTCCCTACCTGCATTAGACCTTCCAAAATGCATTACCTCACATTTGTCCGGAATAAATTCCATCTGCCATCTCTCCGCCCAAGTCTCCAAACAATCTAAATCCTGCTGTATCCTCTGACAGTCCTCATCGCTATCTGCAATTCCACCAACCTTCCGTCTGCAAACTTACTAATCAGACCAGTTAAATTTTCCTCCAAATCATTTATATATACTACAAACAGCAAAGGTCCCAGCACTGATCCCTGCGGAACACCACTAGTCACAACCCTGCAATTAGAAAAGCATCCTTCCATTGCTACTCTCTGCCTTCTATGACCTAGCCAGTTCTGTATCCACCTTGCCAGCTCACCCCTGATCCCATGTGACTTCACCTTTTGTACTAGTCTACCATGAGGGACCTTGTCAAAGGCCTTACTGAAGTCCATATAGACAACATCCACTGCCCTACCTGCATCAATCATCTTTGTGACCTCTTCGAAAAACTCTATCAAGTTAGTGAGACACGACCTCCCCTTCACAAAACTATGCTGCCTCTCACTAATACGTCCATTTGCTTCCAAATGGGAATAGATCCTGTCTCGAAGAATTCTCTCCAGCAATTTCCCTACCACTGACGTAAGGCTCACCGGCCTGTAGTTCCCTGGATTATCCTTGCTACCCTTCTTAAACAAAGGAACAACATTGGCTATTCTCCAGTCCTCTGGGACATCACCTGAAGACAGTGATGATCCAAAGATTTCTGTCAAGGCCTCAGCAATTTCCTCTCTAGCCTCCTTCAGTATTCTGGGGTAGATCCCATCAGGCCCTGGGGATTTATCTACCTTAACATTTTTCAAGACGCCCAACACCTCGTCTTTTTGGATCTCAAGGTGACCCAGGATATCTACACACCCTTCTCCAGGTTCAACATCCACCAATTCCTTCTCTTTGGTGAATACTGATGCAAAGTATTCATTTAGTACCTCGTCCATTTCCTCTGACTCCACACATAGATTCCCTTGCCTATCCTTCAGTGGGCCAACCCTTTCCCTGGCTACCCTCTTGCTTTTTATGTACGTGTAAAAAGCCATGGGATTTTCCTTAACCCTATTTGCCAATGACTTTTCGTGACCCCTTCTAGCCCTCCTGACACCTTACTTAAGTTCCTTCCTACTTTCCTTATATTCCACACATGCTTCGCCTGTTCCCAGCCTTTTAGCCCTGACAAATGCCTCCTTTTTCTTTTTGACGAGGCCTACAATATCTCTCGTTACCCAAGGTACCCGAAAATTGCCGTATTTATCCTTCTTCCTCACAGGAACATGTTGGTCCTGAATTCCTTTTAACTGACACTTGAAAGCCTCCCACATGTCAGATGTTGATTTACCCTCAAACATCCGCCCCCAATCTAGGTTCTTCAGTTCCTGCCTAATATTGTTCTAATTGTCCTTCCCCCAATTTAGCACATTAACCCTAGGACCACTCTTATCCTTATCCACCAGCACTTTAAAACTTACTGAATTGTGGTCACTGTTCCCGAAATGCTCCCCGACTGAAACTTCTACCACCTGGCCGGGCTCATTCCCCAATACCAGGTCCAGTACAGCCCCTTCCCTAGTTGGACTGTCCACATATTGTTTTAAGAAGCCCTCCTGGATGCTCCTTTCAAACTCTGCTCTGTCTAAGCCCCTGGCACTAAGTGAGTCCCAGTCAATATTGGGGAAGTTGAAGTCTCCCATCACAACAACCCTGTTGTTTTTACTCTTTTCCAAAATATGTCTACCTATCTGCTTCTCTATCTCCCGCTCAAGTGGGGGAGAGAAAAGGAATGTTGTGGATAGGGGACATCACAGTCAGGGGAATAGACATTTTTCTCTGCAGCCATGACCAGCTGCTCTGAAGGTTGTGTTCCCTGTCCGGTGCCAGGGTTAAGTTAGTATCCCTACAGGGCAGAAGCAGGCCATTCGGACCATTGAGTCAGCACCATCTCTCCAAAACAGCACTCTATCGAGGGCCACTCCCGCACCCTATCCCTGTTACCCCGCACATTGATCATGGCCAAGCCACCTAACCTGCACATCTTTGGACTGTGGGAAGAAACCGGAGCACCCGGAGAAAACCCACATAGACACGGGGAGAATATGCACACAGATGGTCACCCAAGATCAGAATTGAACCTGGGCCCCTGGCCTTGTGAGGCAGCAGTGCTAACCACTGTTCCACCATGCTACCCACAAAGGACACCTTGTCGCTGGAGACGAACATGGGGTGGGAGGGGGAGGATCCAGTGGTGATCCATGGAGGAACCAAACGACATATGTAGAAATAGGGATAATCTTCAGTTGAGAGAGTTTGAAGATTTTGGGTCCAAATTCTTACGCAAGCCACGTGTTAATTGGCATAGGATCAAGCAGATCAGAAAATTAAACGTGTAGCTCAGAAGGTGGGGTGGGAAAACAGTGCTTCAATTCACGGGACACTGACCTCTGTGTGGTGTTCTTTGTGTTGCTTATTTCAGGATGGTTGGGGTAGTGTTCACAAAGACCACAAAATAGCTTTTAACTTAAACGAAGCTAAGATTTTATTTACACGACTGAGATTCAACACTTAGTCCTTAAGAATACACAGCTGATCAATAACATCTAACTACACTCATCTACTGTCAATCTCACGACTGGCATTAACTATAATCTAACCTTACTCACACTATATGCTCTTATGACCTCCACTAGTTATCTCCTGCATACATCCCTCCCCTAAGGTCTAGCATCACTGCCTTATATAGTTGTATCTACAACTCCCCCTAGTGCCTACTCTTTTTAAAAAAAATATTTTATTGAAAATTTTTGGTCAACCATCACAGTACATTGTGTATCCTTTACACAATAATATAACAGTATAAGTAACAATGACCTGTTTTATAAATAAAGAATAAATAATATATAACAAAAACTAAAACTAAAACTAAATGGCAACTGCCTTGTCTCAGATAAACACTCTCCAAAAATATGATTTAACAGTCCAATATACAATTATTTATAGCAACGACCTATACATATTATACATATATATTAACAACCCTGAGAGTCCTTCTGGTTCCCCCCCCCCACCCCCCCCCCCCCCCCGGGCTGCTGCTGCTGCCTTCTTCTTTTCCATTCCCTCTATCTTTCTGTGAGGTATTCGACGAACGGTTGCCACCGCCTGGTGAACCCTTGAGCCGATCCCCTTAGGACGAACTTAATCCGTTCCAGCTTTATAAACCCTGCCATGTCATTTATCCAGGTCTCCACCCCCGGGGGCTTGGCTTCCTTCCACATCAACAGTATCCTGCGCCGGGCTACTAGGGGCGCAAAGGCCAAAACATCGGCCTCTCTCGCCTCCTGCACTCCCGGCTCTTGTGCAAACCCAAATATAGCCAACCCCCAGCTTGGTTCGACCTGGACCCCCACTACTTTCGAAAGCACCTTTGTCACCCCCACCCAGAACCCCTGTAGTGCCGGACATGACCAGAACATGTGGGTGTGATTCGCTGGGCTTCTCGAGCATCTCGCACACCTACCCTCTACCCCAAAAAATTTACTGAGCCGTGCTCCAGTCATATGCGCCCTGTGTAACACCTTAAATTGAATCAGGCTTAGCCTGGCACACGAGGACGATGAGTTTACCCTACTTAGGGCATCCGCCCACAGCTCCTCCTCAATCTCCTCCCCCAGCTCTTCTTCCCATTTCCCTTTCAGCTCATCTACCATAATCTCCCCCTCGTCCCTCATTTCCCTATATATATCTGACACCTTACCGTCCCCCACCCATGTCTTTGAGATCACTCTGTCCTGCACCTCATGCGTCGGGAGCTGCGGGAATTCCCTCACCTGTTGCCTCGCAAAAGCCCTCAGTTGCATATACCGGAATGCATTCCCTTGGGGCAACCCATATTTCTCGGTCAGCGCTCCCAGACTTGCGAACTTCCCATCCGCAAACAGATCTTTCAGTTGCGCTACTCCTGCTCTTTGCCATATTCCAAATCCCCCATCCATTCTCCCCGGGGCAAACCTATGGTTATTTCTTATCGGGGACCCCACCAAGGCTCCCGTCTTTCCCCTATGCCGTCTCCACTGCCCCCAAATTTTCAAAGTCGCCACCACCACCGGGCTTGTGGTGTATTTCTTCGGTGAGAACGGCAATGGGGCCGTCACCATAGCTTGTAGGCTAGTCCCCCTACAGGACGCCCTCTCCAATCTCTTCCACGCCGCTCCCTCCTCTTCTCCCATCTACTTACTCACCATTGAGATATTGGCGGCCCAGTAGTACTCACTTAGGCTTGGTAGTGCCAGCCCCCCCCTATCCCTGCTACGCTGTAAGAATTCCTTCCTCACTCTCGGGGTCTTCCCGGCCCACACAAAACTCATGATACTCTTCTCAATCCTTTTGAAAAAAGCCTTCGTGATCACCACCGGGAGGCACTGAAACACAAAGAGGAATCTCGGGAGGACTACCATTTTAACCGCCTGCACCCTCCCTGCCAGTGACAGGGATACCATGTCCCATCTTTTGAAGTCCTCCTCCATTTGTTCCACCAATCGCGTTAAATTTAACCTATGCAATGTACCCCAATTCTTGGCTATCTGGATCCCCAAGTAACGAAAGTCCCTCGTTACCTTCCTCAGCGGAAAGTCCTCTATTTCTCTGCTCTGCTCCCCTGGATGCACCACAAACAACTCACTTTTCCCCATGTTCAGTTTATATCCTGAGAATTCTCCAAACTCCCGAAGTGTCCGCATTATCTCTGGCATCCCCTCCGCCGGGTCCGCCACATACAACAACAAATCATCCGCATACAGAGGTACCCGGTGTTCTTCTCCTCCTCTAAGTACTCCCCTCCACTTCTTGGAGCCCCTCAGTGCTATTGCCAGGGGCTCAATCGCCAGTGCAAACAATAATGGGGACAGAGGGCATCCCTGCCTTGTCCCTCTATGGAGCCGAAAGTATGCAGATCCCCGTCCATTCGTGACCACACTCGCCACTGGGGCCCTATACAACAGCTGCACCCATCCAACATACTCATCTCCAAAACCAAATCTCCTCAGCACCTCCCACAAATAATCCCACTCCACTCTATCAAATGCTTTCTCGGCATCCATCGCCACCACTATCTCCGCTTCCCCCTCTGGTGGGGGCATCATCATTACCCCTAGCAGCCTCCATATATTCGTATTCAGCTGTCTCCCCTTCACAAACCCAGTTTGGTCCTCATGGACCACCCTCGGGACACAATCCTCTATCCTCATTGCCATGACCTTGGCCAGAATCCTAGCGTCTACATTTAGGAGGGAAATAGGTCTATAGGACCCGCATTGCAGCGGGTCCTTTTCCTTCTTTAGGAGAAGTGATATCGTTGCCTCAGACATAGTCGGGGGCAGCTGTCCCCTTTCCCTCGCCTCATTAAAGGTCCTCATCAGTAGCGGGGCGAGCAAGTCCACATATTTTCTGTAAAATTCAACTGGGAATCCATCTGGTCCTGGAGCCTTTCCCGCCTGCATGCTCCTAATTCCTTTCACTACTTCCTCTATTTCAATCTGTGCTCCCAGTCCCACCCTTTCCTGCTCCTCCACCTTGGGAAATTCCAGCCGGTCCAGAAAGCCCATCATTCTCTCCCTCCCATCCGGGGGTTGAGCTTCGTATAATTTTTTATAAAATGCCTTGAACACACCATTCACTCTCTCTGCTCCCCGCTCCATCTCTCCTTCCTCATCCCTCACTCCCCCTATTTCCCTCGCTGCTCCCCTTTTCCTCAATTGGTGGGCCAGCAACCTGCTCGCCTTCTCCCCATATTCGTACTGTACACCCTGTGCCTTCCTCCACTGTGCCTCTGCAGTACCCGTTGTCAGCAAGTCAAATTCTACGTGTAGCCTTTGCCTTTCCCTGTACAGTCCCTCCTCCGGTGCCTCCGCATATTGCCTGTCCACCCTCAGAAGTTCTTGCAGCAACCGCTCCCGTTCCCTACTGTCCTGCTTTCCTTTATGTGCCCTTATTGATATCAGCTCCCCTCTAACCACTGCCTTCAGCGCCTCCCAGACCACTCCCACCTGGACCTCCCCATTATCATTGAGTTCCAAGTACTTTTCAATGCACCCCCTCACCCTTAGACACACCCCCTCATCTGCCATTAGTCCCATGTCCATTCTCCAGGGTGGGCGCCCTTCTGTTTCCTCCCCTATCTCCAAGTCCACCCAATGTGGAGCGTGATCCGAAATGGCTATAGCCGTATACTCCGTTCCCCTCACCTTCGGGATCAACGCCCTTCCCAAAACAAAAAAGTCTATTCGTGAATAGACTTTGCGGACATAGGAGAAAAACGAAAACTCCTTACTCCTAGGTCTGCTAAATCTCCACGGGTCTACTCCTCCCATCTGCTCCATAAAATCTTTCAGCACCTTGGCTGCTGCCGGCCTCCTTCCAGTCCTGGACCTCGACCTATCCAGCCCTGGTTCCAACACCGTATTGAAATCTCCCCCCATTACCAACTTTCCCACCTCTAGGTCCGGGATGCGTCCTAGCATACGCCTCATAAAATTGGCATCATCCCAGTTCGGGGCATATACGTTCACCAAAACCACCGTCTCGCCCTGTAGTTTGCCACTCACCATCACGTATCTGCCCCCGTTATCCGCCACTATAGTCTTTGCCTCGAACATTACCCGCTTCCCCACTAATATAGCCACCCCCCTGTTTTTCGCATCTAGCCCCGAATGGAACACCTGCCCCACCCATCCTTTGCGCAGCCTAACCTGGTCTATCAGTTTCAGGTGCGTTTCCTGTAACATAACCACATCTGCCTTAAGTTTCTTAAGGTGTGCGAGTACCCGTGCCCTCTTTATCGGCCCGTTGAGCCCTCTCACGTTCCACGTGATCAGCCGGGTTGGGGGGCTTTTTACCCCCCCCCCCCTTGTTGATTAGCCATCCCCTTTTTCCAGCTCCTCACCCGGTTCCCACGCAGCTGTGTCCCCCCAAGGTGGTGCCCCCCCGCCCATCCCACCCCATACCAGCTCCCCCCTCTCCCCAGCAGCAGCAGCCCAATAATTCCCCCCCCCTCCCACTAGATCCCCCACTAGCGTAGTTACACCCCCATGTTGCTCCCAGAAGTCAGCAAACTCTGGCCGACCTCGGCTTTCTAGTGCCTACTCTTGACACGACATTAACGCCTGTGATGTTTATAGTTATGAGAATACCACCATCTGTACTCAGGAAAGAAAGAGCTGTTCTGTTGGGTTGGGCTCCACTTGAACTGTGCTGGGACCAGTGTCCTGATGAAATGTATAACGAGAGCTGTGGATAGGGCTTTAAACTAACAAGAGGTCAGAGGTGGGATGGGAGTGGAGGGTTTGGGTGAAATGAGTGTCATAATATACACCAGTATATCATGGTGCAGCCACACACACTAATGGACACACAGCAAGACCAATCAACACACACAACACCAGTTAGAGCACACTCACTATAAAGCCAGAGGGCATCAGTTTTCCCACTCATTTGGGATGCAGCCTCTCAGAAGTACAGTGCTTACAGCTTACAGCACAGATCTTCACCATGTGCTGAGTGCATAGACTGGTTAGGACAGGAATAGGTCTTTAGTTTAATCTAACATCGTGTTAACCCACAGTGAAAGTATGTTCAACAGTTTCTAGTTTAATAAAATAGTGTTGCACTATTTTAAGTGTTGGTGGCCTGTATGTGTTCCACGGATCCAGAGCACCCAACACATCATGGTACCAGGAGTTGAGGGATGTTAGAACTTCTTAGACCTACCTGTGAGTGATCTGCCTTCCGCCAGCATACAGCCATCCTGCAAAATGGACAGCGTCCGCCCGCCGCCGCCGCTCCGCATCACCGGTAACCTAGGGGCCAACTGGAAGATATTCAAACAACACTTCCAGCTCTATCTTGAAGCCACAGACCGGGAAGCTGCCTCAGACACCAGGAAGATCGCTCTCTTCCTATCCACGGCCGGGGACCATGCCATCCACATTTTCAATTCTCTCACCTTTGCTGATGGTGAAGATAAATCAAAATTCAAGGCAGTCCTCCTTAAATTTGACAGTCACTGCGACATCGAAGTGAATGAAAGTTTCGAGCGCTATGTATTCCAACAGCGTTTGCAGGGTAAGGATGAACCATTCCAGTCCTTTCTCACGCACCTCCATATCCTTGCGCAGTCCTGTAATTACGGGTCCACCTCCGACTCCATGACACGCGACCAGATCGTTTTCGGTGTTCAGTCGGACCCCCTATGCCATCAGCTCCTCAAAGTAAAACAGCTCACCCTAGCGATTGCCATCGAGACCTGCGTGCTACATGAGCACGCCACTAGTCGGTATTCCCACATCCCAGCGGCTGAAACGGCGCGGCAAGGTCCCCACGAGGCAGAACGGGTCCGGGCAATCGAGCAGCTCCAGGGCCTCAGCCTGGATGAGGGCGGCCATTTTGCGCGCTTTTCGCAGACTCCCGCGCTTGTGTGCACCGAACGAGGGGACGTCGACGAACGTACTACGCAGGCACGCACCACATACGGCCGCGCCGCGCATGCGCGGTGGTGCAGCAAGCGTACTGACGCTACAACGTGCGGCAACTGTGGCTCCACCCATTTAAAGCGGCAATGTCCTGCCAAATCCCAACAATGCCTGCGATGTGGCAAACTTGGCCACTATGCTGCTTTATGCAGATCAGCTCAGCCTGCCAGCTCTCGTCACTCCAGCCAGCCCCGCAGGAATGTCCGGGCCAGTCATCCCACGGTCACCGAGCCCGATTCGGACCTGCTACCCGATATTGACACTGAGGACCCGAAGGTGACTTTTCGAGTCGGTATCATTACAAAAAACAGGGTGTCCCCGAAGCAAAGAATCCAGCCTCTACCGATATACAGCATCGATCCGGACGATGAGTGGTGTACCACCCTTACGGTCAACCGATCCCAAATACGATTCCGCCTGGACACTGGTGCCTCCGCCAATCTCATTGCGCGGTCTGACCTCCAAAGCCTTTGTGTCAAACCGGCCATCCTGCCATCAGCCTGCCAGCTATCAGATTATAATGGCAATGCCATTGCTGCCAGCGGCTCATGTCAACTTGAAGTGACGCAAAGATCACACAAAGCCATCCTTCCCTTTGAAATCGTGGGCTCCTCGAAAGCCTCCCTGCTTGGCGCGCAGGCATGCAAGCTGTTGAAGTTAGTTCAGAGAGTTCACTCTCTCTCCTGCTGACGCATCTGCCTTTCAGGACACTAACTTCAGGGCGCAGCTCAACACCATTACCAACCAGTACCACGACGTCTTTGAGGGCATGGGCACGCTCCCGTACACCTACAGGATTCTATTAAAACCGAATGCCATGCCTGTGATGCACGCACCTCGCAGGGTCCCAGCACCCCTTAAGGACCGCCTCAAGCAGCAGCTGCAGGACCTCCAGGACCAAGGAGTGATTTCCAAAGTCACGGAACGGACCAACTGGGTCAGTTCCATGGTATGTGTAAAAAAGCCTTCTGGCGAATTGAGACTTTGCATTGATCCCAAGGATCTCAATCGCAATATTATGAGAGAGCACTATCCAATTCCCAAGCGCGAAGAGCTCACATGTGAGATGGCTCGCGCCAAGCTCTTTACCAAACTCGACGCCTCAAAAGGATTCTGTCAAATCTAGCTCGATTAATCCAGCAGGAAACTCTGCACGTTCAATACCCCTTTGGAAGATATTGGGCGAGGTTCTCCGACCCCCCGCCGGGACGGAGAATCAGCGGGGGCTGGCGTGAATCCCGCCCCCGCCGGTTGCCGAATTCTCCACCACCGGATATTCGGCGGGGGCGGGCATCGCGCCGCGCCGGTTGGCGGGCCCCTCCCCGCGATTCTCTGGCCCGGATGGGCCGAAGTCCCGCCACTAAAATGCCTGTCCCGCCGGCGTAGATTAAACCACCTACCTTACTGGTGGGACAAGGCGGCGCGGGCGGGCTCCGGGGTCCTGGGGGGGCACGGGGCGATCTGGCCCCGGGGGGGGTGCCCCCACGGTGGCCTGGCCCGCGATCGGGGCCCTCCGATCCGCGGGCGGGCCTGTGCCGTGGGGCATTCTTTTCCTTCCGCATTCGCCACGGTCTCCACCATGGCGGAGGCGGAAGAGACTCCCTCCACTGCGCATGCGCGGGAATGCCATCAGCGGCCGCTGACGCTCCCGCGCATGCGCCGCCCGGAGATGTCATTTCCACGCCAGCTGGTGGGGCACCAAAGGCCTTTTCCGTCAGCTGGTGGGGCGGAAAATCGTCCGGCGCGGGCCTAGCCCCTTAAGGTTGAGGCTCGGCCCCCAAAGCTGTGGAGCATTCCGCACCTTTGGGGCGGCGCAATGCCCGACTGATTTGCGCCGTTTTGGGCACCAGTCGGCGGACATCGCGCCGTTTCCGGAGAATTTCGCCCATTGTTACAACAGGAAGCCGTTTGGGATCATCTCTGCATCAGAAGTGTTCCATAGGATTATGGAACAAATGATGGAAGGTATTGAAGGTGTTCGCGTCTATGTCAACGACATAATCGTCTGGGCCACCACCCCGCAGGAGCATGTTAGTCGCCTCCAGCGCGTATTCAGACGTATACATGAGCATGGCCACCACCTCAACAGGACCAAATGCTCTTTTGGTCAGACAGAAATCAAGTTCCTCAGGGACCACACCTCCCAATTGGGTGTGCAGCCGGATGCGGACAAGGTAGCTGCCATCACAGCTATGAAAACACCAGAGGATAAGAAGGCGGTCCTCCGATTTCTGGGCATGGTCAATTTTTTAGGGAAATTCACCCCTAACCTCGCCTCTTATACATGGCTCTCAGGAACCTGGTCAGGAAGACGACTGTCTTCCAATGGCTCCCTGCCCACGAGTGCGAATGGAGGGAACTCAAGGCGAAACGGATCACGGCCCCGGTCTTAGCCTTCTTTGATCCAGCAAAGGAGACCAAAATTTTGACCGATGCCAGTCAATCCAGCATTGGGGCAGTGCTCCTTCAACGTGATGAGGCCTCATCATGGGCCCCCGTTGCATATGCGTCCCCCACGGAGCAGCGCTATGCACAGATAGAAAAGGAATGCCTGGGCCTTCTGACCGGTGTTATTAAATATCACAAATATGTCTGCGGACTTCCTCAATTCACCATCGAGACCGCCCATCGCCCGCTGGTCAATATAATACAGAAAGACTTGAACAACATGACGCCTCGCCTCCAGCGTATTCGTCTCAAGCTCCGGCGATACGACGTCCAGCTGGTATACACCCCAGGCAAGGACCTCATCATTGCTGACGCTCTCTCCAGGGCAGTCAACACTCCATGTGACCCGGTGTGATTTGTCTGCCAGGTTGATGCCCATGTGGCATTCGCTGCCTCCAATCTACCTGCCTTGGATGAGCGCTCGTCCAAATTCGCTGCGAGATGGCGGCTGACCCTTTGCTACAGCGTGTCGTGCGCCACCGAACGGACGGTTGGCTCAAGGGCCAATGCCCTCAATTCTATAATGTCAGGGATGATCTGGCGGTAGTAGACGGGGTTCTTCTAAAACTGGACCGCATTGTCACCCCGCATAGCATGCGCCAGCTTGTCCTGGAACAACTACACGAGGGCACCTTGGCGTGGAAAAGTGCCGCCGACGGGCCCGAGAGGCAGTGTACTGGCCCGGCATTAATGATGACATAGCCAACACAGTGCTCAACTGCCCCACTTGTCAGCACTTCCAGCCGGCCCAACCACATGAGACCCTGCAGCCCCATGAGTTGGTCACGTCACCATGGACCAAGGTGGGCATCGACCTGTTCCACGTGCTGGGTAGAGACTTGGGGCGTCATTCTCCGCCGGCGGGAGTCTCCGTTTTGCCGGCGCCCGGGGGTTTCCCGACGGCGTGGGGCTGCCCCACAATGGGAAACCCCATTGACCGGCCGGTGTTACGGAGACTCCCGCCGGCCGGTCGGCGCAGAAATGTGGCGGGGCGGGTAGGAGAATTTCGCTCTATGTCCTGATCGTGGACTACTTTTCGAATTACCCAGAGGTGATACGGTTGCACAATCTCACCTCGTCTGCAGTCATTCGTGCATGTAAAGAAACCTTTGCTCGACACGGCATCCCGCTCACGGTTCTGTCGGACAATGGCCCCTGCTTCGCCAGCCATGAATGGTCCAACTTTGCCAGGCGGTACAATTTTGCCCATGTGACGTCCAGTCCCCTGTACCCCCAATCCAACGGCAAAGCAGAGAAGGGAATACATATCGTCAAACGGCTCCCATGCAAGGCTGCTGATGCTGGGTCTGAGTTCTACCTTGCCTTGCTGGCCTATCGCTCCGCCCCACTGTCCACTGGCCTGTCGCCAGCCCAATTACTCATGAATCGCACCCTGAGGACGAGGGTGCCATCCATCCATGTCCCAGACCTCGACCACGTTCCGGTCCTTCGCCGGATGCAGCTGTCTCGTGCACAACACAAAGCGGCTCATGACTCCCGTGCAGCTGATCTCCCTGCTCTGGCTCTGGATGACAACGTCCGCGTCCATCTTCCAGATGGTGGCTGGTCTGCAACCGCTGTTGTCCTTCGGCAGGTGGCTCCCCGCTCGTTCCTGGCTCGTCTACCGGATAGCTCTATTCTGCGCCGCAATCGACGCACCCTTCGTCTCGTTCCACGCTCGCCACGTGATCCTCCAGTGTCGCCTCGCCCTCCTGCTGACCCTGCCACAGACTTTGCAGAGCTCCCTGTCACTCTGCCTCACCCTGACTTTGACGCAGTCCTGCCCGTTCCTGAACTGGCGGCTCTTGACCCACCCTTGAGGCGGTCAACCAGAATTCGTCGTCCACCTCCGAGACTAAATTTATGAACTTTTCGAATTTATGGACTCTCTGAATTGTTTTGTTGCTTTGTTTGATCGTTTCTCTGGTTTGTATATAGTGTTGATCTCGTTATTCTTGTTGCATACTGCTTCTCTGCACCAGGCACCTTCCCATGTGAATAGCTTAGTTCTCATGTACATAGTCCTGTAAATATGTCTTCACACCCCACACGTAGTTAGGAACATTATCACCACACATTTATTGTCACAATCATTCATTTTTTTATAAAAGGGGGGATGTCATAATATACACCAGTATATCATGGTGCAGATACACACACACTGATGGACACACAGCAAGACCAATCAAAACACACAACACCGCAGCCAATCACCAGTTAGAGCACACTCACTATAAAGCCAGAGGGCATCAGTTTTCCTGCACATTCGGGATGCAGCCTCTCAGAAGGACAGAGCTTACAGCTTACTGCACAGATCTTCACCATGTGCTGAGTGCATAGACTGATTAGGACAGGCATAGGTTCCTTAGTTTAATCTAACATTGTGTTAACCCACAGTGAAAGTATGTTCAACAGTTTCTAGCTTAATAAAATAGTGTTGTACTATTTTAAGTGTTGGTATCCTGTATGTGTTCCACGGATCCCGAGCACCCAACACATCAATGAGATTTAGAAATCCAAAGATAAAAGTTGAGGCAACAGAACAATGTTGTGATGAGGGTAAAGACAAACAGAACAGGAAGGGGCAGAGAGTTTAATAGTATTTGTGCATCAATGAGTGAGGCGTATGCAGAATAACAGTAGAAAAATTAAATTGTCTGAATCATCCACAATAAGATAGATGAACTAGTGGTACAAATAGATGTAAATAGTTTAGATCTAATCACATGATTACATGATGGCCAAGGTTAGGGAATAAATATTCCAGGGCACACAGAATTTCAAAAAGACAAAATGAATAGTTACAGAAGAAGGGTAGCCCTGATTGTAAAAATAAATCTCAGCTCAGAAGATCAGGAAGTAGAATCAGTATGGATGTTGATTGTGAACAGCAAGATTCCGAAAATGTTGGTGGGGGTAGTTTATAGTCCCCCTAGCAATAGTTATTTTGTTGGCCAGAGCATTAACCAATAAATTATTGGAGTATGTAACAAGTGCAATGTAATAGCTCTGGACAAATCTAATATTCATGAGAAGGGGTGAGATATGATTCCCCTGTCCTACCACCCCCAATCTGACCATAACTGTACTTTGTTTTTGAGCAGGTCTGCCTTTGTTCCATTGAACTTGTCCCAGTGCATGGCCAAGTCAGCCCTAATGTCCTGATATAAACAGATCGCGTGGCCTTCCCATTTACAGGACCACATGCTCCTCGCCCAGTTTAAGATCCACTCCTTGTCCTGGTACCTGTGGAGCTTTGTGATGATTACCCTTGGTGGTTCCCCAGCTTTGGGCCTTTTCCCGAGTGACCTGTGGGCTCTGACAACTTCGGGGAGTTTGGGAAAGCTTTCTCCCCCAACCAATTTCCTCAGCATTCTCGCTACATAGTCTGTTAGGTTTCTGCCCTCTATGCCTTCATGTAGTCCTACGATCCTCACATTTGGCGCCAAAATCCATTCTCTTGGTCCTCGATCTTCCCCATTGAGAGCTCCCTCGGCTGCCACTAACCTTGCCAACTCTGTTTCTAGTGCGGCGATCCAGTCGCTTTGGTCAGTTGCAGCTCCCTCCAGTTCTGGCACCATCTCTTCCTGGGTTTCCAACCATTGCTCCATCTTTTCCAGGACCTCTTTGAAGGGGGCCAAAGTGATTGCTAGTGCTGCTTTCAAGGTCGCCATGAGGTCCTCTTTGATGGAGTCCCTCAGCTTTAGGTGCTCCTGTGTCAGGAGCTCCATCCATTGCCCCGTCGGTGACTGGGTTGATGCCGGTGGTTGTGTCGGCGATCCCACCCGGTCTGTCATGCTCTGCTCGGCCTCGCTTCTTGTGTCTGCCGTTTGCATCCTTCTCTCCTGACTCTTGCTGTCTTTTCTGTTTCTTGGTGGATTTGAGGGCATTTTCTTGAGTGGTTATCATTCGTTGTGTTGCAGGTGAGTGACGCGCAGTGTTTTTGTTGGTTTAGTCGCCGATTTTTAGGTTAAAGGGGCTAAAAGGGGCCAGTGGAGTGCCTCCTTTTGTGTGACTGTTCAGTAAATTGTTTTAATAAGTCTGTCTTCCCACTACGTTCCTTAACCCACCAGCACTGCGACTTCACATGTCTGACTTTATAACAATGAAAACAATTAAGTTTTCTTGGGCGAGATTCTCCGACCCCCCGCCGGGTCGGAGAATCGCCGGGGGCTGGCGTGAATCCCGCCCCCGCCGGTTGCCGAAGTCTCCGGCACCGGATATTCGGTGGGGGCAGGAATCGCGCCGCGCCGGTTGGCGGGCCCCCCCGCGCGATTCTCCGGCCCGGATGGGCCGAAGTCCCGCCGATAAAATGCCTGTCCGCACCGGCGTAAATTAAACCACCTACCTTACCGGCGGGACAAGGCGGTGCGGGCGGGCTCTGGGGTCCTGGGGAGATCTGGCCCCGGGGGGTGCCCCCACGGTGGCCTGGCCCGCGATCGGGGCACACTGATCCACGTGCGGGCCTGTGCCGTGGGGGCACTCTTTCCCTTCCCAGAAGAGACTCCCTCCACTGCGCATGCGCGGGAATGCCGTCAGCGGCCGCTGACGCTCCCGCGCATGCGCCGCCCGGAGATGTCATTTCCGCGCCAGCTGGCGGGGCACCAAAGGCCTTTTCTGCCAGCTGGCGGGACGGAAATTCGTCCGGCGCCGACCTAGCCCCTTAAGGTTGGGGCTCGGCCCCCAAAGATGCGGAGCATTCCGCACCTTTGGGGCGGCGCGATGCCCGTCTGATTTGCGCCATTTTGGGCACCAGTCGGCGGACATCGCGCCGTTTCCGGAGAATTTCGCCCCTTATCTCTGTCCCATTATCATAGGTTTCCTTTTTGACCTGAGATAAACTCTCCTTAACATCACCAACTAGACCTCGTGTTCATTTCTCATTTACCCGGTTTCTATCCTTCACAGATTGAAATTGGTGCTGAAAACCAGACTTGGCGTTGTGAACTAATTCAAAACTATCGGCCATTTCTACTGCCAGGCTAGCAGTTTTAACTCGTTGCTCTTCCACATGGTTCTCACTACTGTTGGAAGAGAAACTTTAAATTCCTCCAAAATAATCATTTCTCTAAGAGCGTTATACGTTTGGTCCATTTTTAATGCTCTTTTCCACCTACCAAAATTATTTTGTTTAAGCATTTTGAATTCTATATGTGTCTGACCTGGATCTTTCCTTAGATTTCTAAACTTCTGGCACTATATGCACTTAATATGTTTTTTCTCACCTCATCATGATCCCAATATACCTCCTCTAATAGTGATGCAAACACTTCACTAGCTCTATCTACCAACTTTGTTTAAACCAACACTACCCGCATGGTCTTTGGCCAATTCAATAGTTGAGCCACTTTCTCAAAAGGCTTCCACATCTTTCTCATCAAATCTTGGCAGTGCTTGAATATATTTAAACATATCCCTACCAAGCTTTTGACTAGGAAGTATTTATCCTTCCTCTAAAACTTCCACAGTTCTGCCTTTAACTCCAACATTTTCTTTGCATTCTAGTTTCAGAAGTTCAAATTCTCTCTCCTTTTTCTTTGCTTCTGCCATTGCAAACCTCTTTTTCCTTATCCCTTTCTTCATTTGCTAATCTTCCATTTCCTTTTGAAAAGCCCTTTCTCTTTCCTTTTTGGCCCTCTTTCCTCACCTTTTTCCAATTTCTTCAGTTCTATTTCTTCCTGCTTATTTTTTCCTGTATTTCTAATTGTTTCATTTGTAATTGAATTCTAGCTAATTAGAATGATTCAGGCTGTGTCTCTGGCAAATGTAAAAGCTGAGCTATTGCTGTATTATCGCTAGTTTCTTCACCCCTTTTGATAAGGTTAACTGCAGCTTTTCCGCCAAACCTGAATGTTTTGTTTTAGTCACCCTTTGTAAACCATCCCGAGTAACCTTTTCCACAATATTTTATTTTCATTTTGTAAGACTGTGAGGAAAGGATACTTTGCTCCAAGAATAATTTCACAAAGAAATAGGGATATGGTATATTAAAATAAACTTAATTGCTAGCACAGTATTAAAGTCTTTAACATCACATCTGAAAATAGCTTACAATTACCCCTCTAACAATACTACATAGTAAAATGAATACAATACCTTTAATTGCTATCTTTATTCTCATTTAAACAACATGAAAAGGAACCATCTCAGCTCTCAATTCACCTTAAATACCAATGGCACAGAGGAATACTTGCTTTACAGAGTTATTATTTGCGAAAGAGATCTCTTGACACTGCTTCATAGAATAGATTTAAAAAAATTTTTTTTTAGAGTACCCAATTATATTTCTTTTCCAATTAAGGGGCAATTTAGAGTGGCCAATCCACGTAGCCTGCACATCTTTGGGTTGTGGGGGTGGAACCCACGCAGACACGGGGAGAATGTGCAAACTCCACATGGACAGTGACCCAGGGCCGGGATTCGAACACGGGTCCTGAGCGCCATAGTCCCGGTGCTAACCACTACACCACATGCCACCTTCACAGAACAGATCTGATTCTGGTCCGAACCTCTGCAGAAACTCTGGCTGGAAGTCTTCAAAATCTGTTTTTAACATACTTGCTTCTGCTTCCCTTGTCCTCAGACAAATTTGCACTGTATTAAATACAATTAATCTATTGCCAGGTCGGAGAATTGCCGGGGGGCAGCGTGAATCCCGCCCCCGCTGGTCTCCGAATTCTCCGGCACCGAAAATTTGGCGGGGGTGGGATTCGCGCCAGTCGGCGGGCCCCCCCCCAGCGCGGGCTGGAGTCCCGATGCTGTCATGCCAGTCCCGCCGGCGTGAATCAAACCACCTCCGCAGGCTCCAGGGTCCTGGGGGCAACGGGGCGATATGGCCCCAGGGGGTGCCCCCACGGTGGCCTGGCCCGCAATCGGGGCCCACCGATCTGCGGGCGGGCCTGTGCCGTGGGGGCACACTTTTCCTTCCACCTCAGCCATAGCCTCCGCGATGGCCGATGCGGAAGTGACCCCCCCCCCCCCCGCGCATGCGCAGGGATGACTTCAGTGGTCGCTGACGCTCCCGCGCATGCGCGGACTTCCGCCGGCCGGTGGAGTCCCTTCGGCCCTGGCTGGCATGACGGCAAAGGCCTTTCCCGCCGGCCGGCGGCACGCCGACCACTCCGGCGCGGGCCTAGCCCCTCAAAGTGAGGGCTTGGCCCCTAAAGGTGCGGAGAAATCCGCGCCTTTGGGGCGGCCCGACGCCGGAGTGGTTCCCGCCACTCCACCCCGCCAGACCCCCCGCCCCGCCGGGTAGGGGAGAATCATTGTGCACACCTTCAGCCAGATCAGAACTGAAACCGAAAAATGCTTTCTCAAAAAGCCTGATGTCTTAGCTCCACCCAGCAATGACATAATCTCACCAAGCTGAAAATGAATTAACTCCTCAGGGAATCCCCTTAATCAAAACAAAATAGCATATAGCCCAAGTTTTTACGACAGTTAATTGCACCTCAGGCTCCTAAAAGCTTTGTTGTCTTTCAAACCAAACCAAAAGAATATGGCTGCAGCAGTCAAACACACTCTAACCCAGGCTTTTAACCCTTACTTCACCAAATGCTTATAATCCAATATACCTAAAATCCTACATTCCTCACAAATGGGGTGTGGTGATGTCCTTTGATACGTTGTACATGATGTTACTTTTTTCACTAATCTTTTCATTGGTCCTTGGACACTCATCATCTACTACACCAGCATCCTTCAGTTGGAAAGTTAATCCATGACAAGAAGGGTAAGCTAATGTCTGCATTGCTTTAAGACAATTTGTTTTTATCCCCTCTCAGATTCTAATCACCTGATGCCATTAACACTTCTTTAACATTCAGATTAGAAATTTCAGGTTTAGTTAAGGGAATCCAGTCTGCCCTGATTGGATAAATTGCAGATCCACTGACTTTCCAAGCAGAATTGCTTCTATCATGTTCAATGTCCTGTTTAATGGAAAGCTTGTTCAGTAGCAAGAGAATCTTACTAGGGACTGTCGCCGGAATTCTCTGGTCGTTGGGACTCTGTTCCCACGGGCAATGCACCCCTGCCCGCAGACTGTGGGACTGGAAAATACGCCCTACATCAGTACTAATACACTCATTGCCATCAAAAGCTTCTAGTGCCAAGGATAGCCAAGGATAGCTCCCTCATACCGATTATTATCATCTTCAACTTCCACATTCTTTGTGACATGCATCACTCAAATTCTTCTGTTCCGCTTTGGGGAGTTAATTGCAGAATGATATTGTGAGTCATAGATTATCATAGAATTTATAGTGCAGAAAGAGGTCATTCGGCCCATCGAGTCTGCACCGGCTCTTGGAAAGAGCACCCTACCCAAGGTCAACACCTCCACCCTATCCCCATAACCCAGTAACCCCACCCAACACTAAGGGCAATTTTGGACACTAAGGGCAATTTATCATGGCCAATCCACCTAACCTGCACATCTTTGGACTGTGGGAGGAAACCGGAGCACCTGGAGGAAACCCACGCACACACGGGGAGAACGTGCAGACTCCGCACAGACAGTGACCCAAGACGGAATCGAACCTGGGACCCTGGAGCTGTGAAGCAATTGTGCTATCCACAATGCTACCGTGCTGCCCAAGTCACATCTGAAGTACCTGATAACTGTTCCTTGGTCATTCCTGTTGTTCATTCATCTATTATTGCTACTCCAAGCCTGTTTTCTGCTGCATCTGCTAAAAATGCCTCTGCCCCTCATTCCTTTTGTCTGTAACTCTTCCGTTGTACTGACACCTGTATCCTTTCCACAGAATGTTCCATTTGCACAATCAAGGCTGCTGGAAATAACTGTTTCCCCAGGAATATTTTCAAAGCAGCAGACATGTGATCCAAAAGGGTGTTTTTTTCTGACAATTGAACACAAGTTGAGACAAGGAGCTGTAGCTCAATCCAGCAATTTAAATGTGAGCACTGAATAAGGAATTTCAGCAATCCTTTATACAGTCTGTTAAAGTCCATGATATATTCCTCTGTAGAATCGATCAAAGTCTGACCATGCCTCATAGGTGCCCAATAGATCATCTTTCTGCTAAATTTTGCCCATGAAATCTACTGGAAGAGCCAAAACTTCCCCAGTATCCAACTGTCAGGTACCCAGCGCAGGAAATATTTTGCTTCTGATTTATCTTTATTAGGAAGCAACAGTGCTAAGACCATACCTTGTTTTCTCTTTGGTAATGCTGTAACCTACACCCACATATCCAGTTCATTTTTCCACTGGTCATCAGTAAGTAATCATCCCTGACAATTTACACAAAACTAACTCAGATTACAATCTTTTATCTGAAAAAGTAATTCTTAGTTTCCAATCCTCACCATTAGGCAATCATCTTTTGCTACCATATTAATTCATTCTGAAGTGAGATGAGATGGCGAAGTAGGAAATCAGATGTAATTATTTTACTTAATACTAGATTTATTTCCAGAATGTAACATTACAAATGTCTATTTCCTCCCTTACCAATATCTCGGGCGGGATTCTCCCGAATCCCCGCGAGGGCCCGACACCGGCGTAAAAAGCGGCGTGAACCATTCCGGCGTCGGGCCGACCGGAAGTTGCGGAATCCTCTGCATTTCCGGGGACTAGGCCGGGGCCAGAGGGGTTGGCGCCGCCCCAACCGGCGCCGAAGGGCTGGCGCGAGTTAATACATACGCAAAACCGACGGCGTGGTTCAGTGTATGCGCAGAATGGCCGGCGTATTCTAGTGCATGCGCAGGGGGGAGTCTTCTCCGCACCGGCCATAGCGGAGCCGTACAGGGGCCGGCGCCGAAGGAAGGAGTGCACCCACAGCATAGGTCCGCCCGCAGATTGGTGGGCCCCGATCGCGGGCCAAGCCACCGTGGCCCCCCCCCCCGATCCCGCCGTGCCCCCCTGAGGACCGCACCAGCCGGCCTACCAGCCAGGTGCCGCCGTGTGGGACCATGTCCAATCCACGCCGGCGGGACTGGTCAGAAACCAACGGCCGTTCAGCCCATCAGGGCCCGGAGAATTGCCGGGGGGGGGGGTGGTCGCTGCCAACGGCCCCCGACTGGCGCGGCGTGATCCCCGCTCCCTCCTGAAAACCGGCACCGGAGAATCTGGCAGCCGGCGTTGGAGCGACGGGGTGGGAGTCACGCCTCCCGGGCAGCACGGTGGCGCAGTGGTTAGCACTGCTGCCTCACGGCGCCGAGGTCCCAGGTTCGATCCTGGCTCTGGGTCACTGTCTGTGCAGAGTTTGCACATTTGCCCCATGTCTGCATGGTTTCACCCCCACAACCCAAAAGATGTGCAGGGCAGGTGGATTGGCCACGCTAAATTGCCCCTTAATTGGAAAAAGTGAATTTTTTTTAAAAAAGCGATTCACGCCTCCCCCTGGGGATTCTCCGACCTGGCGGGGGTTCGGAGAATCCCGCCTCTTGTGTCCCAGATGTCTCTTGTTATACTCTTTTGAAAAGAACAATATCAAATAAACAAAAATAGAAATGATCAACTCCTTAAAGGAGCACTTTCATATTCTGTGAAGAAAATGAATATTGTGAAAGGAGGCTGACCAAAGTACAATAATCTGCTAGGTGTTGATGATGCACTGCAGCTCCGGCAGCACCCATTGTTAAGTTTCTCTTTATATGTACTCAAGATACGTAATCAACCAATGCCCTCCATCTATATATCCCGAACATTAATAATATAATGGACATATATTGAGTCAAATGTTCGGCACATCGCTCAAACAGACTTCTCTGTCTTTTGTGCTCTTGAGCTCCTTGAGTATTGTTACCCAGCTATGAAAGTAGTGAGTATTGCAGCACATGCCTGACTTGTGCCTTATGGAGACTATTTGTATTGTCAAGAGATGAGGCACACCGCAGAGTACTCAGATTCTACTGTGCTTTTGCAGTCAAAGGTGCTGATGTAACTTATCCAGCCAAGCTTCTAGACCGTGGTTAGCCCCAAGATGTTGATGGTGGAGACCTCAATGATGATGATGCTGTTGAAAGTCAGGAAGGAGGCAGTTGTTTCTTTTTTCTTGTCCATGATCATCATAGCCTGCCACACCCGTGATTTAGATGCTATTTGCCATTTGCTACCTGATGCATGATCAATTACATAAAGACGAGAGTTGAATGCAACTGAGGCTTTATTACACGAAGATGTGTGGCCTCCTACAGCAGCTGGCGAAATGGCTGCTGTATGGGGAGCACACATATTTATACTCCGCCTACTGGATGGAGCCAGCAGGCAGGGAACTACCCCCATACCTGTAGTACAGGGCCTTACCACAAATCACCTAATATATACATCAGTGGTGACTACCACATTCACCTCCTGTTAAAATTGAGTCCGGCGGAGGTGGTGGAGAACTATATACAAGTACATGTTTTAACTACAGAGAAAAATTGGAGTCCCGGCCAAGTTGCAGGTTCAGTCGGTCCGGAGCCTTGATCGGCCGTTGGGAGCGCCGCAGTGGTGGCGGCGATTCCGGTGTCGGTCTGGTCCTCGGTGACCCCGGGAGCGTGCCAAAACCCTCGTCATCCTTGGGCGTGGGCAGGGGGAGGACGGATTGTCCTGGGGTGGGGGCTGCGGTGGGGAGCGCCGTGGAAGGGGAGGGTGGCGCTGGGTCAGAGGGGTGTGTGTGTGTGGAACCAGCTGGTGCCAGGTACCTGAGGGAGACAGTATCTTGGCGGCCGTCGGGGTACGTTACGTAGGCGTACTGTGGGTTGGCGTAGAGTAGCTGTACCCTTTCAACCAACGGGTCCGCCTTGTGGAGCCGTATGTGCTTATGGAGGAGTACGGGTCCTGGAGCTGCAAGCCAAGTCGTGAGCGACACCCCAGAGGTGGAAGTCCTGGGGAAGGCAAAGAGACGCTCATGGGGTGTGTCATTAGTCGCAGTGCATAGGAGCGACCGAATGGAGTGCAGTGCGTCGGGGAGGACCTCCTCCCAGCGGGAGGCCAGGAGATTTCTGGACCGTGGGACCAGCTAGACGGCCCTCCAGATCGTCCATTCTCCCTCTCCACCTGCCCGTTTCCCCGGGGGTTATAGCTGGTCGTCCTGCTCGAGGCGATACCCTTGTTGAGTAGGAACTGATGCAGCTCATCGCTCGTGAATAAGGATCCCCTGTCGCTGTGGACGTAGGCGGGGAACCCGAACAGAGCGAAGATGGTGTTGAGGGCTTTGATGACGGTGGCAGGCGTCCTATCAGGGCATGGGATGGCGAAGGGGAATCTGGAGTACCCATCGACCACACTGAGGAAGTACGTGTTACGGTCGGTGGAGGGGAGGGGCCCTTTGAAGTCCATGCTGAGGCGTTCAAAGGGGCGGGAGGACTTCACCAGGTGCGCACGGTCTGGCTGGTAGAAGTGCGGATTGCACTTGACACATACCTGGCAGTCTCTGGTGATTGCCCTGACTTCCTCGACAGAGCAGGGCAGATTGCGGGCCTTGATGAAGTGGTACAAACGTGTGGCTCCTGGGTGACAAAGGTTGTCGTGCAGAGTCTGGAGTCGGTCCACTAGTGCTCTGGCACATGTACCTCGGGATAGGGCATCGGGGGCTCGTTGAGCTTACCGGGGCGATACAAAATCTCGTAGTTGTAGGTGGAGAGTTCGATCCTCCACCATCAAGATTTTAATGTTTTTGGTCTTGCCCCGCTGTTTGTTGTTGAACATGAAAGCTACAGACCATTGGTCAGTGAGGAGAGTGAATCTCCTGCCGGTCAGGTAATGCCTCCAATGCCACACAGCCTCAACGATGGCTTGGGCCTCTTTTTCAACGGAGGAGTGTCGGATTTCGGAGGCATGAAGGGTTCGTGAAAAGAATGCCAGGGCCTGCCTGCCTGGTTGAGGGTGGCGGCCAGAGCGACGTCTGATGCATTGCTCTCGACTTGGCAGGGGAGCGTCTCGTCGACTGCGTGCATCGCGGCTTTAGCGATGTCGGCCTTAATACGGTTGAAGGCCTGGTGAGCCTCGGCCGTTAGGGGAAAAAGAGTGAATTGAATGAGTGGGCCGGCCATGTCTGCATAATTTGGGATCCACTGGGCGGAGTAAGAAAAGAACCCCAGGCAACGTTTGAGGGCCTTGGGGCAGTGAGGGAGGGGGAGCTCCATGACGGGGCGAACGTGGTCGTGATCGGGCCCCAGAACTCCGTTCTGGACCACATAGCCGAGGATGGCTAAGCGGTTTGTGCTGAACACACGCTTCTCCTTGTTGTAAGTGAGGTTGAGGAGAGTGGCGGTGTGGAGAAATTTGGCAAGGTTGGCGTCATGGTCCTGCTGGTCGTGGCCGCAGATGGTGACATTGTCAGGGTACGGGAAAGTGGCCCGCAGCCCGTACCAGTCGACCATTCGGTCCATTTCCCGTTGGAAAACTAAGATGCCGTTGGTGATGCCGAAAGCAACCCTGAGAAAGTGGTAAAGGCGGCCATCTGCCTCGAAGGCAGTGTATGGGCGGTCCGCCTTATGGATGGGGAGCTGGTGGTCGGCGGATTTAAGGTCCACAGTTGAGAAGACCCGGTACTGCGCAATCTGATTGACCATATCAGATATGCGTGGGAGGGGGTACGCATCGAGCTGCGTGTACCTATTGATGGTCTGGCTGTAGTCCACGACCATCCTGTGTTTCTCCCCAGTTTTCACCACTAGCACTTGGGCTTTCCAGGGGCTGTTGCTGGCCTCAATATTGCCTTCCCGAAGCAGTCGCTGGACTTCGGACCTGATGAAGGTCCTGTCCTGGGCTCTGCACCCCCTGCTCCTGGTGGCGACGAGTTGGCAATCTGGGGTTAAGTTTGCAAATAGGCAAGGTGGATCGACCTTTAGGGTCGCGAGGCCGCACACAGTAAGGGGTGGTAGGGGCCCGCCGAATTTCAATGTTAGGCTCTGGAGGATGCACTGGAAGTCCAGGCCGAGTAGTAAGGCAGCACAGAGGTTGGGGAGGACGTAGAGACGGAAGCCGCTAAACTCTACGCCCTGGACGGTGAGGGTGGCGATGCAGCACCCCCGGATCGCCACGGAGTGGGACCCAGAGGCCAGGGAGATTCTCTGATTGGCGGGGTGTACTGCAAGAAGCAGCGCCTTACAGTATCGGGACGAATGAATCTCTCGGTGCTCCTGAAGTCCAGCAGGCAGGAGATCTCGTGCCCATCGATTTTCACCTTTGTAGAGGCGGCTGCTAGGTTGTGTGGGTGAGACTGGCCAATCGTGACCGAGGTGAGACACGGCTGATCGTCGATGGTGGCAGACGATGGGGTGCCCGGGGGGCATGGGTCATGGTAAGATGGTGGTGCCCACGGGCCGCACGTGCCGTGGGGGAGACAAGATGGCGATGCTTGATGTTTCTGGGGAGGACAAGATGGCGGCGCCAAGGGGCGCACATGGTCCGAGGAGGGGAAGACAAGATGGCGGCGCTTGATGTTCCTGGGGAGGACGTGGTGGGGGTTGAACAAGATGGCGACACCACGGGCCGCACGTGGTCCGAGGAGGGGACGATGGCGGCGCCCACTGGCCATACGGGGGGGGGGTCCAGAACAATAGCAGCGACTGAATGGGCCTGGCACACCGCAGTGAAGTGCCCCTTCTTGCCGCAGGCCTTGCAAAGGGCGCTCCGGGCCGGGCAGCGTTGTCGGGGCTGTTTTGGTTGCCCACAGAAGTAACATTTGGGGGCCCCGGTGTTTGTTGGCTGCCGCACGGCACAGGCATGGGGTTGGCTGAGTGGGGTCCCCGTAGGAGGGGTCGGCCACGCAGCCAGGGGTGTAGGTCTGGATGTTGCGCGAGGCGACCCTCAGCGAGAGCGCAGGCTTTTTGGTTGCCGCGAGGTCGAGCGTGGCCCCTTCTAAGAGGCGCTGGCGGATGTAATCTGACCCTATCCCCGTAACAAAAGCGTCCCTCATAAGAAAGTTCGAGTGTTCCGTGGCCGTGATGGCCTGACAGTCACAGTCTCTGACTCGGGGAATTACAGCACGCCAGAAGTCTTCTACTGACTCACCAGGGAGTTGACTGTGCGTGGAGAGGATGTGTCTGGCGTAAAGCGTGTTAGTCCGCTGAGCGTAGTTTTCTTTCAGTAGCGCCATGGCTTCGTCGCAGTTCGGCGCGTCCTGGATAAGCGGAAAGATGCTAGAGCTCAGCCGCGTGTAGAGGATCTGAATCTTCTGAGCTTCCGGAATTGGGTCTGGTGCAGACCTGATGTAAGCTTCGAAACAGGCTAGCCAATGTTCAAAGTCCTTTTGGCGTTGCCTGATTGCGTGTCCAACGGCAGGTGATCCGGCTTGATGCGGAGGTCCATCTGCGGAAAACTTTAGTGTAATAAATTGATGCACGATCAATTACACAAAGACGAGAGTTGAATGCAACTGAGACTTTATTACACTAAGATGTGTGGCCTCCTACAGCAGCTGGCGAAATGGCTGCTGTATAGGGAGCACACATATTTATACTCTGCCTACTGGGTGGAGCCAGCAGGCAGGGAACTACACCCGTACATGTAGTACAGGGCCTTACCACAAATCACCTAATATATACATCAGTGGTGACTACCACACTACCTCTTTAATTCTTTTCAATCTCTCGTGATGTTCTGCACCATGGGCATTCAGCCTATTTTCTCAATAAAGAGAAACGGAAAGCTGGAGGGGAAGACTTTGTCTGGCATTCTCCTGCAATGATATTGTCATATCCTGCCCAGCAATTCTGGCATTGGAAGGTGCTGCACATAGCCCATTGTTCCTACTCATATTGTGACTGTATGTAGTGGGGGGGGGGGGGGGGGGGGGGGGAGCGCAGAGATCATTGTGGAAAAAAAGTGTGTTCCAAATGTTGTTTTAACAGGGAAATCAAGGAGGAGGCCCATAGCACATAATGCAGATTGAAAATAATTGTTTTAGTGGCAACGATGCAGCGATACCGAGATGAAATAGTTTCCTGTTAGTAATTGTAATAAATAGTACCCTTACAATTGACCATCAGATACCTTGAAATGTACAAGTAACTTGCGCTCCAAGATTAGGATTTTGACAATTCCTTTGAATAAATCTCCCTTCTAATTCTGAGTTTCTTTAGTGAATGTTTGGCTTGCTTCCCCATGGCCTGCAGTCATGTTTTGTGTTGCTGTTGAATCCCTGTTACAAAGCAACAGAATGCCTTCTTTGCAAAGTTGGTTTTAATAAATTGTAAAGAAGAAACATTGCAGCTTCATTGCTAATATTCTACAGGACTTAAAACTATAAACATGATTAAAAGTGAATGTATCATGACCCAGAAGGAAAAAACAGCTCGGACCAGTATTCTTATTCCCCCAGATCATGGTGGCCCATTTTATAGATTACAAGACCAGTAATCAGTAGTCTTATTTCCCCACTTTGCTGCTTTTTCTTCTAGGGAGGCATCTCTGGATATACTCCAAGAGACCAATTTGAAAGAGTTCCACCAACAATGTGTTTGATTTACTGCAGCGGGATTTGGGCTGTCCCAGGGGGCTCAATGATTAAGATATTCAGCTGCAGGTCTCATAAACTGCACAAGAAACATTGACTTAAGGGAGGCCTGTGCTGTTGGAAACATGTCACTGATGCCATCCAGGATTCTTTCAGAAGATTTCTATCAAACTGATCATGTTTGCCTTTATTTTAATGACCTTGAGCTGAGTCAGCTGCTACCTTGAACCCATGACAAATAGTTCAGACCGATTCCGAAGTCCCGCACCTCCTTCCCTATTTGGTTTGAGGTGATAGTTAATTCTACATCTCCACCCAGAATGCCCGGTCCCTATAGACAGTTTTGCTGTGTTATCTGCCCAAGCAAATTCTTCGACAGAAGAAAACCTCATTCATTTAGTTCAAATCACTTTAAGAAGGTTGGACACTGAAAACAGGACGAGAAATGTTGCATCAGGAAAGCAGAGGCAAAGGCATCAGGAATATCCAAAATATGCAGGCCCCTGTGACAGAGTCAGGGTAATTGAGAGCCGAGCTTGGGTAGGCTGAGCTGTTCATGGTGCTCATAGTAAGGGGGGTCGGTTACGGGTCGGTTAGCTCATTTGGCTAAACAACCAGTTTGTGATGCGAAGCAACACCAACAGCGCAAGTTCAATTCCCGAACCAGCTGAGGTTACTCATGGAGGCCATGCCTTCTCAACCTTGCTTCTCGCCTGAGGTGAGGTGACCCTCAGGTTAAATCACCACCAATCAGCTCTCTTTGAAAAGGGGAGAGCTGCTTATGTTCCTTGGGATTCTGGTGGCATAGTGGTTAGCACTGCTGCCTCACAGCGCCAGGGACCCGGGTTCAATTCCAAACTTGGTGCGGAGTTTGTACGTTCTCCCCGTGTCTGCGTGGGTTTCTTTCTATGGTTTCCTCCCACAGTTCAAAGATGTGCAGGTTAGTTGGATTGGCCATGCTAAATTGCCCTTAGTGTCCAAAAAGGTTATGTGGGGTTATTGGGTAACAGGAATAGCGTGGGGGCATGAGCCTAGGTAGGGTGTTCTTTGGAGGGTCGGTACAGACTTGATGGGTCAAATGGCCTCCTTCTGCACTGTGGTGATTCTATGATTCTATGGTGACTTTCATTTCAAAGTAGAGCTCTGAGCAAGTGTAGCTGGCCCACTGAGGCAGCAAGGATATCCGCTTACATCAGGAACTGAAATGAATGATGACAACTTCATGCAAGGTGGTTAGCATTGGTCGTGACCTTGTCAGTAATGAGTACAAATAGACCTTTCTTCACTTCCAACTCTGAACTCCACTGCATAAATGGCACAGTTATCCTGTTTGGATGAACCTTATTTCAGCAGCTATTTTCCTCCAATTACGTTTCATATTGAGGTTTCTATGGGGATGATGGCATAGGTTTTAAATGTTAACCCACAAAATCCTGGTGAAGCCTGAGAAGTGTGCATTTTTCTGGGTTTCATTTTAATTTCTGCTTCAAAAGGAGGGAAAAAAATCAACTCTTGTACTGTTTTTACACAGAAACTGCTCTGTGCATCCTGGACGTCACTTTGAACATTTTGACAGAATAAAGAAAGAAAGACTTGCATTCATATAGCACTTGCCATGGCCTCATGACATTCCAAACACTTTACAGCCAGTGAAATAATTCTGAAGTGTCACCACTATTGTAATGTAATAATATGGCAGCCAATTATGCAGAACAAGCTCCCACAGACAGTGATTATCTTCAGATAACTTATTGTAGCTGTGTAATTCCTTGCTACCACTAAGGCCTGGATCACTGACCGTCAATCACCTATTAGTCCCTCACCATCTATTTCTCTCCAGCTCCCCAACCCAGACCCTCTCTCACTTTCATACGATCATTCTGTTCTGTAGGGATTCTTTGATTAATAAAACATCTGAAAGAACATTACAAACATTTCAAAATGGCCATCACACAAAGTGCAATAAGATTCAGGATCTCTGCATATGTCACGTTGCATTGTTGATGTGCTTCAATAGTCAGAGAAATATTACAGACATTTCGATACAGTCATTACAAATGGCGCAAAGGTATTTAAGTTGTCTGCATCAATCAAGTTGCACTTCTATCGATTGTGACACTTGTAATATTCACCGTATACATTCACTGTGTGTCGTACAGCGGGAGGTGGTTACATGTAATTCCCCTCCCCTCAGTTCACTTTGGCTGAAAGGACTTAGACAGCAACCTTTCCCCATTGCACCTCTGCGGCGGCTGCCCCAAGCTTTAGTGCATCCTTCAGCACGTAGTCCTGAGCTCTGGAATGTGCTGGTCTGCAATACTTGGTCAGGGACAACTCTTTGCATGGAAGACCAACAAGTTTCGGGCAGACCAAAGAGCGATTTTCACCGAGTTAGTGAGTTAATCCTCTAAAATAGCCAATATTTGTCTCGATGTGTGTCCTTGGGAACAGCCTATAGAGCACAGAATCTTGCTTCATGGGGCTTCTTGGGTGAATTATGACAAAAACCACCTCATCTCTCATCAGACCTTCTTTGCAAAGGCACATTCCACAAGGAGGTGGACAATAGTTTCTTCCTCACCACAGTCACCTCGGGGGCAATGTGCGGATGAGGTGAGGCTCACTGGGAGTGTCGGAAGTATCTGACAGGGAGGGCCTTTCTCACAACCAGCCAGGCTAGATCTTGGTGCTTGTTTGAAACTTCTGATGGTGAAGCTTTCTGCCAAATGACCTTGACAGTCTGCTCGGGGAACCATCCGACAGAACCCACCATCTCCTTGGGTTTGGCGGGTCCACCAGTGAAGGCTACAGGGCCATTCCCTCAATAGAAGCAAACATCATAGAGTTTGTCTGTATTGGGTTCAGAGGAGCTGGGCTAGTAATTGCACCTGCCTGCAGTCTATTATATTTAAGTGGGCAAATCCTTTAAAATTTGGACCATTGGTTGGGTTCTGTGCTTTTTGTACATAGGATCGCTCTCCTTGCACAAGGCCAAATGTGCACAGACAGCAATGCATAGTTATGCAAATTAGTTGGCTCCTGGCAGAATGGCCTGATCCTAGCCTGGACAGCAAGACTGGGACTATCTTTCTCCGAGGCTCCCACAACCCGCTGATCTGAAGTGTCATTTAGGAATGTCAGGCTTTAGCTATATCCCTCCCTTCATTAATTTACAGTAATGCCGATACTCAGGATTATGGGTGGGGAAGGGATGCATGGAGGGAAGGAGAGGCAGGTTAATATTTCACTTCCACAACAGGATTTTTTACCTCCCCCAAATATTTAGGAAAAAAATACAAAATACTTATTTTCACCAATCACATAGCCTCATTTGCAGTAACGCTTTTCTTAGACATACTGTGGGCATGGATACTTTCCTTCTCTGGCCTCACTGCGGCGTGTTTCTTGGCTGTGGGAGGCAGACCGCTGTTGGCCGGAATCAGGATCTTCTGCTCCCGCCGCTATCAATGGGATTTCCCATTGAATCCACTCCCAAAGCACCGAGAAACCTGCAACGGGGGTGCTTAATCGGCAGGACGAGAAGATCCCTCTGGCACAAACACCTGGAAGACTTTGCCCTTGAAATCAAATAAAAATTGTACTTGTCCCCTGTCTGCCACATCACATATTCTGTATTATACTTCCACACTGCAGTAACTTATAAATAATAATCAGCTGCAGGTTTATTGCAGGCGGATTCCTTGTAGCGTTTTGGCTTGCATATAAGTTTCTCAAAATCTCTTAGGTGCTAATCATCAGTTCTCTTTAGGAATGTTTGGGACAGACATTGGCGCAGAGCAAGATACAGAGTTATGGAGGGGTAAAGAGCATGGTGGTGGGGTTGGCTTTGAATTGCATTGACAATGTGTCAAATGATCTGCTGCATTGTGCATTTCTGTGGCTATTTGGATTTCCCATCTATTTTCTTTAAAGGAGAAGTTAGTCATTTGGAACGTACAGAGAAACTTTCAAGTAACAGAATGCTTTGTTAACACAAGAGTCAGAGGGCGTCATTCTCCGACCCCCCGCCGGGTCGGAGAATGGCCGTTGGCCGCCGTGAATCCCGCCCCCGCCCCCGCCGAAGTCGCCGCTCCCGGAGATTGGGCGGGGGCGGGAATCCGGCCGCGCCGGTTGGCGGGACCCCCCGCTGGATTCTCCGGCCCGCATGGGCCGAAGTCCCGCCCAGGAATTGCCTGTCCCGCCGACGTAAATCAAACCTGGTATTTACCGGCGGGACCAGGCGGCGTGGGCGGGCTCCGGGGTCCTGGGGGGGGGCGCGGGGCGATCTGACCTCGGGGGGTGCCCCCACGGTAGCCTGGCCCGCGATCGGGGCCCACCGATCCGCGGGCGGGCCTGTGCCGTGGGGGCACTCTTTCCCTTCCGCCTCCGCCACGGTCTCCACCATGGTGGAGGCGGAAGTGACTCTCCCCACTGCGCATGCGCGGGAAACTGACAGCGGCCGCTGACGCTCCCGCGCATGCGCCGCATTTCCGCGCCAGCTGGCGGGGCAACAAACGCCATTTCCGCCAGCTGGCGGGGCGGAAATCCCTCCGGCGTCGGCCTAGCCCCTCAATGTTGGGGCTAGGCCCCCAAAGATGCGGAGACTTCCGCACCTTTTTGCCGGCGCGATGCCCGTCTGATTTGCGCCGGCTTTGGCGCCAGTCGGCGGGCATCCCGCCGTTGGGGGAGAATTTCGCCCAGAATATCTATATCTGTCATATTTTACTGACTCCAGCCTCTTTGTCAACCAAATAATGGATTGATCCAAACACCTAACAAGCAGACTCTGTGATCTGAACGGAAATAGTTTGGACTTAAGAGCCGGCCATTACATTATGAATCATTTTTGTTGTTACAAAACAATATTATCTGATTTTCTATACTGAAGGATTAGCCAGTACACACTGCAATGGTAATTACTTTGTAAATATACTTCATTAGCTGTAAGGCACCAAATTTCTATTTTAAAAACTTGATGTAATGCTCTTTAATGTAATTCCTGTGGCACAACTCTGAATCATAGTCCAATTAGAAGCAAAAGCCATGGCAAGATCACTGTGTCATATCTGCCATTCATTTGGCTGTTAGGCAAATTCATAAGCAGTTAATTGAGAGCCAAATTTTTCTTTCACTAAAGGCTCCAAATGTTTTTGAAATGTTTTTGTCAGGCATCTCTGCGTCTTTGGTCAAATCTGCCAAAAATGTTTCAAAGGTAAACCTATAAAACTTTTTCTCTCAGCGGTGTGATTAATATTACCTATTAGAAGTGCCTTTTGTATCTTTGAGGTCTTTTATGTCAGAGGCCTGTGTTGTGTTTGGTCTGTCATACCTTACGAAGGAATCCACCAAACACCGAGGGCGGGATTCTCCACTCCCGCGCCGAAGTGCCCACGCCGTCGTGAACGCCGTCAAGGTTCACGACGGCGCGAAACGGCCCCTATCCCGACTGATTTAGGGCCCGATAATGGGCTAGGAGCGGGGCTGCGTCATTTACACGCGCCAGGCCTTGTCGCCACGTAAAGGCGGCACCACATACATGACGCGGCCGGCACCGCATAATTGCCCACACCCGCGGGCACCAATTGTGGGCCAGACCCCATTTGAGGCACCACCCCGGTGCGAGTTCCCCCCCCCCTCCCCGCAGGCCGCACCCCCAGCGTTCCCGCGCTGTTCCCGCCAGCAGCGACCAGGTGTGGACGGCGCCGGGGGGAACCCGCCGTTTTGGCCTGGCCGCTCGGCCCATCCGGGCCTGACAAAAGCAGGGGTGCTGGAGAATCGCCATTTTGGGTGTCTCGGGCAATTCTCCGGTCTGCGCCGCGGGAAACTCGGCGGGGCCGTTCTCGCCGCTTGGGAGAATCGGGGGAGGGCGTCAGACCGGCGTCTCAGGAAAATTCGGCGACCCAGGCAATTCTCCCAACCGGCGCGGGAGTGGAGAATCCCGCCCAAGGACTTGTCCAAACCAGGGGGTACAATTCTCCGTAATCGGCGCGATGTCCGCCGACCAGCGCCAAAAACGGCACAAATCAGTCCGGCATCGCGCCCCCCCAAAGGTGCGGAAACCTCCGCATCTTGAGCGGCCAAGCCCTAACCTTGAGGGTCTGGGCCCGCGCCGGACTGATTTCCGCCCCGCCAGCTGGCGGGAAAGGCCTTTGGTGCCCTGCCAGCTGCCGCGGAAATGACATTGCCGGGCGGCGCATGCGCGGGAGCGTCAGCGGCCGCTCACGGCATCCCCGCGCATGCGCAGTGGAGGGGGTCTCTTCCGCCTCCGCCACGGTGGAGACCATGGCGAAGGCGGAAGGAAAAGAGTGCCCCCATGGCACAGGCCTGCCCGCAGATCGGTGGGCCCCGATCGTGGGCCAGGCCACCGTGGGGGCACCCCCCGGGACCAGATCGCCCCACGCCCCCCCCCAGGACCCCGGAGCCCACCTGCGCCGCCTTGTCCCGCCGGTAAGAGAGGTGGTTTAATCCACGCTGGTGGGACAGGCATTCCAGCAGCGGGACTTTGGCCCATCCGGGCCGGAGAATCGCCAGGGGTGGGGGGGGTGGGGGGGGCCCGCCAATCAGCGCGGCGCGATTCCCGCCCCCGCCGAATCTCCGGTGCCGGAGAATTCGGCAACTGGCGGGGGCGGCATTCACGCCAGCCCCCGGCGATTCTCCGACCCGGCGGGGGGTCGGAGAATCTCGCCCAGGATTTTTATTGAGTCTCGTGTGGTGAGATAGCAATCTGTTACAGAGCACGTCATCATGGAGTTTGCTTATTACTGCTCTGGAATCTGCACATAACACCAACCATTCACTTGTATATCTTATTACCCTCTCAATCTTATCATAGAATTTACAGTGCAGAAGGAGGCCATTCGGCCCATCGAGTCTGCACCGGCTCTTGGAAAGAGCACCTTACCCAAGGTCAACACCTCCACCCCATCCCCATGACCCAGTAACCCCACCCAACACTAAGGGAAATTTTGGACACTAAGGGCAATTTAGCATGGCCAATCCACCTAACCCGCATATCTTTGGACTGTGGGAGGAAACCGGAGCACCCGGAGGAAACCCACGCACACATGGGGAGGATGTGCAGACTCCGCACAGACAGTGACCCAAGCCGGAATCGAACCTGGGACCCTGGAGCTGTGAAGCAATTGTGCTATCCACAATGCTACCGTGCTGCCCATCTTCTTCTGAAGGTGGCTGGATGTGTCTCCCCTTATATCGGGGCTGTGCCAAAGCACAGGGCTAAATAGCTGAGGGAGGGGTGTTTGAATATAGACACAAATCCAGTCATACCTCCTCACCTATGTTTCGAACAATTTGAAGGGATCCCAGCTGGACGGAGGCAACCAAAAGGTGACAACCTTTTGGGAACATTACTTGGAACCGATTGTAACAATTATGAAGTGGGGTACTTGAATGCGATTTATGTACACTGTTAAGCAAACTGGAGCATTTGTAACACAGGGTGGAAATACGGGCTGGAGTTCTCCAGATGTTGGGATGCTCTTTTTGTGCTGGCAGTGCACCCCCACCTGTGGGTTTCCTGGCGGGGTGGGGTGACTTCAATTGAGAATCCCATTGATAAGCGGCGGGAAGAGAGGATCCCGCTGCCGGCGAACGACAGGCCGCCGAGACACATGTGGCTGGGGGACCGGGGAATCTGCCCACAGTGTTGTGGGCACAACAGAATCTGGCTCACGGTAGGGCAGTACTGGATGTAAAATATTCCTGGGTAAAAGGCATTCAGAAAAGTAAGGAAAGGAGGGAAATGAGGAGGGGTGACGGTATTGGTTCAGGAGGGCATTGCAGTGCTGGAGAAAGAGGACCCCAGAGGGTTCAAGGACAGAATCAACTTGGTTGGAGCTAAGGAGCAAAAAGGGTGAAATTAATTGCTCAGTGTGGTATATAAATCTCCAACTAGTAGGAAGGGTGTAGGAGAACAAATCTGCAAGGAAATTGCAGAGAGACACAATCACAGTAATTATAATGGGGGACTTTAATTACCTGAATGTAGACTGGGACAGTGGCAGTGTAAAGGTCAAAGAGGGGCAAGCATTCCTAGATTTTGTTCAGGAGAATTTTCTGTAGCAGTGTGACTCCAGTCCGACAAGAAAGGAAACACTTTTAGACCGGGGGCGTCATTCTCCGACCCCCCAGAGGGTCGGAGAATGGCCGTTGGCCGCCGTGAATCCCGCCCCCGCCGGTTGCCGAAGTCTCCGAAGGGAGAAAAGTCGTCGGGGCATTAATGTCGCCGCTGCCGTCGGAGAATGGCACGGGTCTGCACAAGGCAGCCGATTTTCGGCCTGCCGATATTCTCCCTTCCGGATGGGCCGAAGTCCCGTCGACGTGATGACCGTTCACGTCGACGTAAATTAAACCTCCTTTTCATCGGCGTGACCCTGTGCTCCAGGGTCACGCCGACCAGCGTGGAGGTGAGTGACGGCCTGGGGGGTTGGCTCTGGGCAGGCGATGGCGTGGCCGCAGTCTGAATGCGTGAGGAGAGGTGTGTCTCGGGTTGTGTGTGTGTGTGTGCGGCGGGGGGGGGGGCGGGGGCGGGGGGGGGGGTTAGATTAGGCTGGGCTCTGTGGGAGTGCCGGGAGGGGGTCTGTGCCGGGGTGGAGGTTGGGGGGGGTCCGTGCCGGGGAGGGGGATGGGGGGTCCGTGCCGGGGTGGAGGTTGGGGGGGGTCCGTGCCGGGGTGGAGGTTGGGCGGGGGGTACGTGCCGGGGTGCAGGTTGGGGGGGGGGTCCGTGCCGGGGTGGAGGTTGGGGGGGGTCCGTGCCGGGGTGGAGGTTGGGGGGGGGTCCGTGCCGGGGTGGAGGTGGGGGGGGGGGTCTGTGCCGGGGTGGAGGTTGGGGGGGGTGCGTGCCGGGGTGGAGGTTGAGGGGGGTCCGTGCCGGGGTGGAGGTTGGGGGGGTGTCCGTGCCGGGGTGGAGGTTGGGGGGGGGTCCGTGCCGGGGAGGGGGATGGGGGTCCGTGCCGGGGTGGAGGTTTGGGGGGGGGGTCCGTGCCGGGGAGGGGGATGGGGGGTCCGTGCCGGGGTGGAGGTTGGGGGGGGGTCCGTGCCGGGGTGGAGGTTGGGGGGGGGTCCGTGCCGGGGTGGAGGTTGGGGGGGGTCCGTGCCGGGCTGGAGGTTGGGGGGGGGGTCCGTGCCGGGGTGGATGTTGGGGGGGGGGGTCCGTGCCGAGGAGGGGGATGGGGGGGGTCCGTGCCGGGGTGGAGGTTGGGGGGGGTCCGTGCCGGGGTGGAGGTTGGGGGGGGGTCCGTGCTGGGGTGGAGGTTGGGGGGTGGTCCGTGCCGGGGTGGAGGTTGGGGGGGTCCGTGCCGGGGTGGAGGTTGGGGGGGGGTCCATGCCGGGGTGGAGGTTGGGGGGGGGTCCGTGCCGGGGTGGAGGTTGGGGGGGTGGGTCCGTGCTGGGGAGGGGGAGGGGGGGTCCGTGCCGGGGTGGAGGTTGGGGGCGGGGTCCGTGCCGGGGAGGGGGATGGGGGGTCCGTGCCGGGGTGGAGGTTGGGGGGGGGTCCGTGCCGGGGTGGAGGTTGGGGGGGGGTCCGTGCCGGGGTGGAGGTTGGGGGGGTGGGTCCGTGCCGGGGTGGGGGATGGGGGGTCCGTGCCGGGGTGGAGGTTGGGGGGGGTCCGTGCCGGGGTGGAGGTTGGGCGGGGGGTCCGTGCCGGGGTGGAGGTTGGGGGGGTCCGTGCCGGCGTGGAGGTTGGGGGGGGTCCGTGCCGGGGTGGAGGTTGGGTGGGGGTCCGTGCCGGGGTGGAGGTTGGGGGGGGGTCTGTGCCGGGGTGGAGGTGGGGGTGGGGTCCGTGCCGGGGTGGAGGTTAGTGGGGGGTCCGTGCCGGCGTGGAGGTTGAGGGGGGTCCGTGCCGGGGTGGAGGTTGGGGGGGGTTCCGTGCCGGGGTGGAGGTTGGGGGGGGTCCGTGCCGGGGAGGGGGATGGGGGGTCCATGCCGGGGTGGAGGTTGGGGGGGGGGTCCGTGCCGGGGTGGAGGTTGGAGGGGGGTCCGTGCCGGGGTGGAGGTTGGGGGGGGGTCCGTGCCGGGGTGGAGGTTGGAGGGGGGTCCGTGCCGGGGTGGAGGTTGGGGGGGGGGTCCGTGCCGGGGTGGAGGTTGGGGGGGGTCCGTGCCGGGGTGGATGTTGGGGGGGGGGGTCCGTGCCGAGGAGGGGGATGGGGGGGGTCCGTGCCGGGCTGGAGGTTGGGGGGGGTCCGTGCCGGGGTGGAGGTTGGGGGGGGGTCCGAGCCGGGGTGGAGGTTGGGGGGTGGTCCGTGCCGGGGTGGAGGTTGGGGGGGTTCATGCCGGGGTGAAGGTTGGGGGGGGGTCCGTGCTGGGGTGGAGGTTGGGGGGGGGGTCCGTGCCGGGGTGGAGGTTGGGGGTTGGGTCCGTGCCGGGGAGGGGGAGGGGGTGTCCGTGCCGGAGTGGAGGTTGGGGGCGGGGTCCGTGCCGGGGAGTGGGATGGGGGGTCCGTGCCGGGGTGGAGTTTGGGTGGGGTCCCTGCCGGGGTGGAGTTTGGGGGGGGTCCGTGCCGGGGTGGAGGTTGGGGGGGGGTCCGTGCCGGGGTGGAGGTTGGGGGGGGGGTCCGTGCCGGGGTGGAGTTTGGGGGGGGGGGGTTCGGTGCCGGGGAGGGGGATGGGGCGTCCGTGCCGTGGTGCAAGTTGGGGGGGGGGTCCGTGCTGGGGTGGAGTTTGGGGGGGTGGGTCCGTGCCGGGGAGGGGGAGGGGGGGTCCGTGCCGGGGTGGATGTTGGGGGCGGGGTCCGTGCCGGGGAGGGGGATGGGGGGTCCGTGCCGGGGTGGAGGTTGGGGGGGGGTCCATGCCGGGGTGGAGGTTGGGGGGGGTCCGTGCCGGGGTGGAGGTTGGTGGGGGGGTCCGTGCCGGGGTGGAGGTTGGGGGGGGGTCCGTGCCAGGGTGGAGTTTGGGGGGGGGGGTTCGGTGCCGGGGAGGGGGATGGGGGGTCCGTGCCGGGGTGCAGGTTGGGGGGGGTCCGTGCCGGTGTGGAGGTTGGCGGGGGGTCCGTGCCGCCGTGGAGGTTGGGGGGGGGGGTCCGTGCCGGGGTGGAGGTTGGGGGGTGGTCCGTGCCGGGGGTGGAGGTTGGGGTGGGGTCCGTGTCGGGGAGGGGGATGCGAGGGCAAGTGAGTTGGTCCACCTGGCCATGTCCCAACCTCCAACAGTTGGACCCATGCGGTCCATGCCACCTGGCTGGGGGTAGGAGGGGATATGTGCAATGATGACATGTCGTCGTTCCCCTCCCCCCCACCAGGCCGTCATGTTTTCTGATCATCCAGCGATGTTGGCCGCCGTGGCGACATCCGCTCATGTCTATGTTGCGTTGGATGAGGAGGAGGAGGAGGAGGAGGAGGAGGAGCGTTCCAGAGAGGCGGCGCAGGCTGCCGCAGAGGGACAGGCGGCAGCCGCCCAGGCTGTAGGGACACCTGACCGACAGGACGAGGAGGGGGAGGAGGACGTCGCGGCCCCACGGCAACGGAGGCACCCGAGGGCGCTCCGTGTGTACCGGCCCCGGCAGTCATACCAGGACCTCACGGACCAGGAATGCAGGAGGAGACTCCGGATGAGGCGGGAAACCGTGGCACACATCTGCCACCTGCTGGCACACCTGTCACCGCGTGGCACTGGCGGGGGACACCCTCTCCCCGTGTCCGTCAAGGTTACGGTGGCCCTGAACTTTTATGCAACGGGGTCATTCCAGGCACCAAGTGGGGACCTGTCCGGCATATCGCAGACATCGGTGCATCGGTGCATCCGGGCAGTGACAGATGCCTTATATGCCATGGCGCACCGCTACATCCGCTTCCCCGTGGACCGGGCCAGCCAAGATGCCCGGGCCGTGGGCTTCTCGGCCGTGGCCGGATTCCCCATGGTCCAGGGCACGATCGATGGGATGCACGTCGCCGTGTGGCCACCTGCAGATAACAGGGCCATGTTCACCAATAGGAAGGGGACCTATTCGATGAACATACAGGTGGTCTGCGACCACCGCATGATGATCCTGCACGTCTGCGCCCGTTACCCAGGCAGTGTACACGACTCATACGTGTTGTCGCGGTCATCCATCCCCGGCATGTACGAGGGACGCCATCCCCGGCTGAGGGGCTGGTTGCTGGGCGAAAGGGGCTACGCATTGCGATCGTGGCTGATGACGCCTATACGGAGGCCACGCAATGAGGCGGAGAACCGCTACAATGATGCCCATGTAGCGACAAGGGGAGTGATAGAGAGGTGCTTTGGCGTGCTGAAGATGCGTTTCAGGTGCCTGGACCTCTATGGGGGCGCCCTCCAGTATCGGTCAGATAGGGTCGGCCGCATCATTGTGGTGTGCTGCGTCCTGCACAACATAGCCCAGCAGAGGGGCGATGTGCCGCAGGCAGAGGAGGGTGGAGTGGAGGAGCAGCAGGAAGAGGCGCAGTCCTCCCCAGATGGGGGGGATGGGGGTAATGGTCAGGGCAGACGGGGTAGACACAGGCGGGTGGCTGTCCACCGTTACCGGCTGGCCCAGCGGGCACGGGACAGACTGATAGCCGCCCGCTTCACTGACTAGATGGGCGTGGGAATCGGGTAGTATGGCCACAGACCGCACACCATGGCAACAGCCGACCACCCACACCCCCCACCCATCCACCCACCCAGCACCCTCACCCCCCTCTCCAACCCCACCCACCCCACCCGCATGCACACCACCCCCCCCCCCATTGCCGATCCACCTGTGGCACAACGGGCCGGGCTCACACAGTTGCGGGTGGACGCGTGTATATCGCAGGCCATGGAGGATGATGACAACCCGCCCTGCGGTGAGCTCCTGGCTCTACATCGTTGGACTATGTCTGACCCATGGCCACAGTACCACCATCCACCCGGACCATCCCTGCATGCGGCTGTGACACTGCAGCGCACGGTCCCGTCCTCTGCCCGGGGGGATGTTGATGGCGGCCCAGGGGGAACGGGGCAGACTCACTTGGGGCTGAGGTAAGACCACCCCTCACACACACACTTGCGCTCAACGTACATGACACCCCCGCACGCTTTGGACAGAGCACAAAGGCAGCTTCTGTAGGTGTAACGTTGACTTTAATAACCAAAGGAGTTCATGCACGTGCCCTAGCCCCTAAAACTCATCTGTGCCCTGCACCCATGCCAACTTACTCAGTGTCTAATTGTTTGGCCTTACGGGCCCTTTGACTACGTCTACGTGGTTCCCCAGACGGTACAGCAGAACTGGAGGTGGACTCCTGTGATTCCTGCCCTCTGACACTGGATCCCTTTGGCGGCCGTTTCCTGGGGCGTCCTGGCCTAGATGGGCCAGGCTGCGGCCCGGGCGACTGGGATGGCGAGCTGCCAGCCTGTCCTGCCCGTTGCCCACCCGATGCACCTGGGACGGAAGGGGGGGAGTCCGAGGTGTCGCGGTGTACCGGGACCTCCCCTACAGGGGGAGCCGGGACGGACCACACCACCTCCTCCTCCCTCGGGGTGCCCGATGGCCCCCAGGCCTCTACATGGGTGGGGGATGCGAACGGACTGGCCATCCGACGCCCCCCCGACATCTGGCGCTGCCAGTCCTGGAGGCCCGTGCTGGTATCGACAGGGGTCTGCAGGTTTGCAGCCATGGAGCCCAGGGTGTTGGCAAACCCTGTCTGTGACAGTGCGATGCCGGCTCGCACATGGCCACTGGCGCCGATGCCCTCAGCAATGGCCTGCAGAGACTGGGCCATGGCCTGCTGAGACTGGGCCATGGCCTGCTGAGACTGGGCCATGGCCTGCAGAGACTGGGCTATGGCGTTGAGCGCCTCTGCCATCTGGCGCTGGCACTGGCTCATGGCCTCCTGTGAGAGGGCAGCCATTTCCTGGGCCACAGACGCCGCCTGCACGGAAAGCCCCAGGCCTCGCAAACCGTTCCCCATGTCTGACACCGTCGCACCCATTGACTCCACTGCGGACGCCACCCGTGCGGTGTCAGCTTGGGTGGCACGCATGACCGGCACCACTCCCAGCTCCTGGACGCGGGTGGACTCCTCCACCTGCGACTGCAGCCGCCGCAAGCCGGCCGTCACCCTCTTCGCTCGTCTCCGGGTTGGTGGTTGCATCGGATCTATGTGTGGGTGTCCCTCCTCTGCTCCACCGCGTCCAGGAGCGCCTCCACATCCCGTGACTCGAACCTCGGGGCTGAGCAGCGGCCAGCCATCCAGTCGGGTGTTGCGGTCGGGTGTACCGGTCGGGTGGGGGGGAGCAGCGCGGCCTTATGAGCCGTCACGCCGTGCGGCGCGTATGACGCTGCACGGCGTGAACCACGTGCGCAAGCGCGGATCCCGTTACGTCGCTGCTAGCCCATTTCGGGCCGGAGACCTTCGACCCATTTTTCCGACGTGACGCATGTCGGATTTGCGCCGTTTTTTTGCGCCGATCGGCGGACTTTCCGCCGATAACGGAGAATTTCGCCCCGGGTTCTTGGAAATGAGGTGAGCCAGGTAGATCATGGGCGAAATTCTCCCCCAACGGCGGGATGTCCGCCGACTGGCGCCAAAGCCGGCGCCAATCAGACGGGCACCGTGCCGGCCCAAAGGTGCGGAAGGCTCCGCATCTTTGGCGGCCTAGCCCCAACATTGAGGGGCTAGGCCGACGCCGGAGGGATTTCCGCCCCGCCAGCTGGCGGAAATGGCGTTTGTTTCCCCGCCAGCTGGCGCGGAAATGCGGCGCATGCGCGGGAGCATCAGCGGCCGCTGTCAGTTTCCCAGCGCATGCGCGGGAGCGTCAGCGGCCGCTGTCAGTTTCCCGCGCATGATCAGTGGGGAGAGTCTCTTCCGCCTCCGCCATGGTGGAGGCCGTAGCGGACGCGGAAGGGAAAGAGTGCCCCCATGGCACAGGCCCGCCCGCGGATTGGTGGGCCCCGATCGCGGGCCAGGCCACCGTGGGGGCACCCCCCGGGGTCAGATCGCCCCGCGCCCCCCCCCCAGGACCCCGGAGCCCGCCCACGCCGCCTGGTCCCGCCGGTAAATACCAGGTTTGATTTACGTCGGCGGGACAGGCAATTCCTGGGCGGGACTTCGGCCCATCCGGGCCGGAGAATCCAGCGGGGGGTCCCGCCAACCGGCGCGGCCCGATTCCCGCCCCCGCCCAATCTCCGGGAGCGGAGACTTCGGCGGGGGCGGGATTCACGGCGGCCAACGGCCATTCTCCGACCCGGCGGGGGGTCGGAGAATGACGCCCCTGATGTCAATGGGGGAACATTTAGGAGACAGTGATCACTATATCTTATGGTTTAATGATGTGGAGATGCCGGCGTTGGACTGAGGGGAGCACAGTAAGAAGTCTTACAACACCAGGTTAAAATCCAACAGGTTTGTTTGGAATCATTAGCTTTCGGAGCGAAGCTCCTTCATCACGTGCTATCAGACTTCTTCATACGGTTTAAAATGATGGTAGGAAAGGATAATAGGCAATGCAGAGTAAAAATAATTAACTGGGGAAGGGCCGACTTCAATGGGGGAAGAGTGGAGCTGGGCCGATTAGACTGGGATGAAAGGTTGGTGGGAAAAACTGTATCTGAAAAATGGGCTACCTTAAACAAAATGGTTCGGGCACATTCCAGGTATATTCCTTTAAAAGGGAAAGGTTGGGCAAGCAAATCTAGAGATCTCTGGATAAAGAAGGAGATAGAAATTAAGATGAGGAAGAAAAAAATGTGCTTATGACAGAGGTCAGGTCGAAAATACAAGTGAGCACCAAGCTGAATACAGAAGGGATCAGCAGAGAGCTGAAAAAGAATATTTGAGATATGAAGCGAGATTATGAGAAAAGATTGACAACCGACATAAAAGGGGATCCCAAAATCATCTAAAGACATAATATAGTAAAATGGTGCTAAAAATAGGAATATGTGGCCGAGTAGGGACCTGAAAGGAATTTTGCACTTGGAGGCAAATGACATGGCTGAGGTATTAAATGAATTAATATATTGCCCCCATCATGAGCAAGGAGATGGATGCTACCCAGGAAATGGTGACAGAGGGGGAAATTCTGTCAGTGGAAGGGTTCAAGATTGATAAGGAGGAAGTGTTGGATAAACTGTTGATAATTAAAGTCGACCAGGCACCAGAACCGGATAAGATACATCCAAGGATATAGAACAAAGAACAAAGAACAAAGAAAATTACAGCACAGGAACAGGCCCTTCGGCCCTCCCAACCTGCACCGATCCAGATATTTTATCTAAACCTGTCTTCTACTTTCCAAGGATCTACTTCCCTCTGTTCCCCGCCCTTTCATATATCTGTCTAGATGCATCTTAAATGATGCTATCGTGCCCGCCTCTACCACCTCTGCTGGCAAAGCGTTCCAGGCACCCACCACCCTCTGCGTAAAAAGCTTTCCACGCACATCTCCCTTAAACTTTCCCCCCTCTCACCTTGAAATTGTGACCTCTTGTAATTGACACTCCCACTTGTTGCTATCCACCCTGTCCATACCTCTCATAATTTTGTAGACCACAATCAGGTCCCCCCTCAACCTTCATCTTTCCAATGGAAACAATCCTAATCTACTCAACCTTTCTTCATAGCTAGCACCGTCCATACCAGGCAACATCCCGGTGAACCTCCTCTGAACCCTCTCTAAAGCATCCACATCCTTCTGGTAATGTGGCGACCAGAACTGCACGCAGTATTCCAAATGTGGCCTAACCAAAGTCCTATACAACTGTAACATGACCTGTCGACTCTTGTACTCAATACCCCGTCCGATGAAGGCAAGCACGCTATATGCCTTCTTGACCACTCTATCGACCTGCGTTGCCACCTTCAGGGTACAATGGACCTGAACTCCCAGATCTCTCTGTACATCAATTTTCCCCAGGACTCTTCCATTGACCGTACAGTTCGTTCTTGAATTAGATCTTCCAAAATGCATCACCTCGCATTTGCCTGGATTGAACTCCATCTGCCATTTCTCTGCCCAACTCTCCAATCTATGTATATTTTTCTGTATTCTCTGACAGTCCTCCTCGCTATCTGCAACTCCACCAATCTTAGTATCATCTGCAAACTTGCTAATCAGACAACCTATACCTTCGTCCAGGTCATTTATATATATCACAAACAACAGTGGTCCGAGCACGGATCCCTGTGGAACACCACTAGTCACCTTTCTCCATTTTGAGACACTCCCTTCCACCACTACTCTCTGTCTCCTGTTGTCCAACCAGTTCTTTATCCATCTAGCTAGTACACCCTGAACCCCATACGACTTCACTTTTTCCATCAACCTGCCATGGGAAACTTTATCAAACGCCTTACTGAAGTCCATGTATATGACATCTACAGCCCTTCCCTCATCAATTAACTTTGTCACTTCCTCAAAGAATTCTATTAGGTTTGTAAGACATGACCTTCCCTGCACAAAACCATGCTGCCTATCACTGATAAGTCTATTTTCTTCCAAATGTGAATAGATCCTATCCCTCAGTATCTTCTCCAACAGTTTGCCTACCACTGACATCAAGCTCACAGGTTTCTAATTGCCTGGATTATCTCTGCTACCTTCCTTAAACAAAGGGACAACATTGGCAATTCTCCAGCCCTCCAGGACCTCATCCGTGCTCAAGAATGCTGCAAAGATATCTGTTAAGGCCCCAACTATTTCGTCCCTCGCTTCCCTCAGCAACCTGGGATAGATCCCATCCGGACCTGGGGACTTGTCCACCTTAATGCCTTTTAGAATACCCAAAACTTCCCCCTTCCTTATGCCGACTTGACGTAGAGTATTTAAACATCCATCCCTAGCCTCAACATCAGTTATGTTCTTCTCCTTGGTGAATACCGATGCAAAGTATTCATTAAGTGTCTCTGACTCCACGTATAAATTCCCTCTTTTGTCTTTGAGTGGGCCAATCTTTTCTCTAGTTATCCTCTTGCTCCTTATATACGAATAAAAGGCTTTGGGATTTTCCGTAACCCTGTTAGCCAAAGATATTTTATGACCCCTTTTAGCCCTCTTTATTGCGCGTTTGAGATTTGTCCTACTTTCCCGATATTCCTCCAAAGCTTCATCAGTTTTAAGTCGCCTAGATCTTATGTATGCTTCCTTTTTCATTTTAGCTAGTCTCACAATTCCACCCATCATCCATGGTTCCCTAATCTTGCCAGATTAGGCAAAAGGAAGTGAGAGTGGAAATTAAAGTGCCACTAGCCATAGGGCGGGATTCTCCTGGATCAGCGAGGTGGCCCGACGCCGGCGTAAAAATGGCGCGAACCACTCCGACGTCGGGCCGACTGGAAGTTGCGGAATTCTCCGCACTTCTGGGGGCTAGGCCTGCACGGAGGGGTTGCCGCCCACGGCCCCTGACCGGCATGGCGTGATCTCCGCCCCCGCCCAAAAAACGGCGCCGGAGAATACGGCAGCCAGCGTCCGAGCGGCGGGCGGGATTCACGCTGCCCCCCGGGGATTCTCCAACCCGACAGAGAATCCCGCCAATAATCTTTCAGTCTTCCCTAGGTTCAGGGGAGGTGACAGAGGACCAGAGAATTGCAAATATTATGCTCTTGTTCAAAAACGGTTGTAAGGATAATCCCAGCAATTACTAACTAGTCAGTTTAACTTTGATGCTGAGGAAACTTCTAGAAACAATTATTAGGAATCGAATTAATAATCACATGAAAAAAAAATTGGATTGATTAGAAAGAACCAGTGATGATTTCTAAAGGGGAAATTGTGTTTAACTAACTTGCCGGAATTTTTTGAAGCGGTAACAGCAAGGTTACTGAGGGTAATGCTGTAGATATGGTGTACATGGACTTTCAAAAGGCATTCAATACAGTAGAACTCAACATATTTGTGAGAAACGTCTTAGCTTATGGAATAATAAGTACAGTAGCAATGTAGATACAAAATTGGCTAATTATAGGAAGCAGAGTTTAATGGTCAATGGACATTTTGCTTCTGGAGGAAGGTTTCTAGTTCTCCGGGGGTCAGTATCGGGACCCTTGCTTTCCTGATATGCATTAATAATCTAGATGTTGGTGTGTCGGGGACAATTTCAAAGTTTGTGGATGGTGCAAAACCTAGAAGCATTGTAAACTGTGAGGAGGGCATTGTCGAACTTCAAAAGGATATAGACAAGTTGGCAGGGTGGGCAGACAGATGGCAGTTTAGATTCAATGCGGAGAACTGTGATGTAATGCATTTTGGTCGGAAGAACATGAAGAAACAATATAACATAAGGCGTACAATTCTAAATGATATGCAGGAGCAGATGGATCTATGTGCATAGATCACTGAAGGTGGTAGGACAGGTAGAGAGAGCAGGTAATATAGCATACAGCATCCTCAGCTTTATTAATAGGGGTGTAGGTGAAATTATTCACGAAGAGACCTTTGAGTGAGTAAAGAAGCAATTTATTAATTTTCAGAGCTCTGGGAGAAAAGGCCTTTGACCCCCCACGGTTTGTGCAGCACCTTTTCTCGCCTGAGCTGAGGTCGCACTGGGTTAATATACACAAGGAAAGCAGAATTAGTTTACATTCGCATTATATCCAATCAATTCTGTTCATGTCTCAATTCATAACATGCACCTTCAATGCCATAAATGGCTACAAGTTAGCTCCTATAGCCTCTAATTGGCAGTTTGCCTTACCCGATCAATTCATTACATAGATAACGGTTACATAAAGCCATGGGGTCAATAGTCCAGCCACGTTGAACATGTCCTTCATCATTCCTTGCTAGTTCCTTAATTTGAGGCCCCCTTGTCAGTTACAAGTAGCTAAGAATACAGACATTGGGCAAAGGTTGCCAACGGCTCATTGTCTCGCGGGATGCATCTGGTTGTGGATCACTTGTTTTGCACAAAGCTTTACTACTTCAGCAGCAGACACTGATAAACCGGTAGAGGCCGGTTTACTCAAAGCATTCGAGATGGCATTCGAAGTTTATTTATTAAATGATGTGCAGGGGTATGGAGAAAAGGCAGGGGAAAGGCACTAAGTCATTATATTCATTTGGTGCCGGTGAAGACACTGGGCTGGATTCTCCATTTCAGTGGCTAAGTGCCGGAACGAATGGAGAATTTGCGGGAGGTTTATAACCAAAAACTCGGCACCAACCCCTCACCGATTCGGTGAGGGGCTAGCAGCGATGCCGGGTGAAACTCCAGGATTCCATGCCGAAAAACGCCGGAGAATGGCCGGGTCCCTGGCCGCGCATGCGCACAGCTGACGACCTGCAGCGGTCGCACCGTACAACATGGCGCTGGTCGTGCATGGACCCGACCCGCCATCCGCGACCCCACAGGCCAGCCCCCCAGCCCTCGCAGAAGCCCCCCCCCAGCCAGCGGCAGGGATCCCGGCCGAGTGTGGCGGCGCTGGACACAGTCCGCAGCCGCCACGCCGAGTCCCCGACCGGGCGGAGCATTGGCAGATTTGATTCTCCTCCCGATCGCCGATTACAATATCGGCGTCGGGCAACAGGGACTCCCGCCCACTATGGGCCTAATGGCCTCCTTCTGCATCACAACAATTCTGTGATTTTGTGAGGACGGAGGACAAAGACATTGGGTTCTCTAATCACTTCTCCCAATTTTAAATTCGAGACATGCGGAGATTGGTAGTGATAAGGCTTGGCGGTGGGGATTGGGTGTTGGGGGCGGGGGGGGGGGGGGGGGAGTTGTTGCTGTTGGTAGTTAAAGAAGTTGCTTAAATGTTGGGGGAGATTTGATCTGACCAATTGCACAGTGTGAATCTAAAGCCATTGGAGTGTGAAGCTGGGATTTCGCACAAACCTGAGGGTCTCTAACCCGGCAAGTTGGGTTAAAATTACTCTTTTATTGCCTACGTTTACACATGAAAAATGGATGTTCAGTTTGTCAATGCCAGTAGACCTGGACCGGAGCAGAAGGCACCAACTTTAGGAGAGGCATGGAGGAAGGGGAAAAAAACAATTATTGTTCATTCCATCTGTACTGTCACTGCTGCACTGCAATCTCCCCAACAGAAACGTTTCACTCATTTCCATTATCTTGTCACACCAGATGCAGCTGTTTATTTCCATCAATTCGATATTAATTATGAATGTGAATCTCTACAGAGCTGGAATTGAAGTCACTGCTCGATATGACTCATGCACCGTGCAGGAATTTTATTGTGAAATGCTTATCTGCAGCAGCTGAAGGTGACAGACTGCATCATAATGGAGTGAGGCTGTTGTTTCCATTTCCACTTCACTATTATTCAGGTTGGAACACTGACTCAGAAACATCCCAATTCCAGGAAAGGGGAAATGAGTGGGTCATCTGTTTTGGATTATATTGTTCAGGTGCTGTCCCCTGGGAGAAATGTTAAACCAAGGCCTCAAGGCTGCCTGCTCTGCTAATTCGAATAGAGGCCGAATATCTGACGCATCACTTCCGACATTACAACAGTAATCCTTTTAAAAAGTGCTGCATTGGCTGGCAAGAGCTTTGGGATATACTCAGGTGCACCACAAAACAGAACAACTCTTTTTTTACTTCTATCCAAACAGAAAAACGAGCAAGAATTCTCTTTATGTCTTGTCTAATATCCTTCCCTCAACTGATACCCATAAGGAAAAAAACAGTAATAACTGGGAAATAACTGGTTCAAACTGGTCTTGTATACCTTCAAATGGAACGGCGGTAAAACCTGAAAAATAAGAATACTGGTCTGAACTGTTTTTTCATTTCGGGTAGCGTGAAAAATAAATGAGCTGGTCAAGGTTGTGGTGAGACCTTAGTTTGCAAAAATAAAGGGCTGTGCTGCTTGCCTCCACAAAAATGCTCGCCATATTTAAGTGCAGCCAGTTGCATGTGAATCCCTCTGGAGAGACAACCCTTTGATAGTGCAATATATTAACAAAAGACTCTTGTGATAGCCTTAAAGTAAATATACATCATGCACAATTTAGAAAAAAAATCAGATTAAAATGTGATGTGACTTGTCGGCAGATGACACCATTTAAAGCTTGCATCATGTGTGGCACATCTGTTGTTACGTCTGTATCTCCCTACAGCGATATGCTTTTAAGCTTCCTGATAAATAGGTTAGGCATGAGCCTTTGGTCATCTCAAAATGCCCCCCATGGGAGTCAAGTGCGCTGAAATTGAGCTGCACAACAAATTTAAACAGGGCAGCACTTTGCAAGATCTCGAATCGCAATTTTATTAATGTCAACCAAAAATTAAGAATTCTCATTGAAATTTGTTCATGTCTGATGGTTCCCCCATCCCAGGAAGATTTCACAACGTGATGTAAGAGAATGACTTGTTACCATTCATGAACTACATCAATAGCTGCGACAGACGACCTCTATTTTTATGAATAGGTTCAGATATTAACAGTGACAGCCCAGCAGTTCCCTCTTGTGAATGATTGGATTCTAACTGGAGCCCTGTGGCATGGGCCTGGGCAAATGCAGGCTTTGGAAGAGTGTCTCCAAAGAGGGGGTGTAACTTCGGCACAGTGACTTGCTTGGATTTTTAAAAGTATGTCTAGGTAATACTTAAATCTACCCAAAACTAATCTATGCTTTGAGGAAGAGGATGCTCCAGCCTATACATTTTTTATCACTGGGAACTGGATCCTGTCACCCTATATGAAACACACCCTCTCTTCTGGGTCGATTTCATCCTTGGCAAAAGTTTGCTTGTGCATTTTTATGTCTCGTTTGAGTTCTCTGGAGCCTAAGAACTAAAGTGTTACCTTTAATCTTTTAAAAATTCCAAGTAAGGGGCAATTTAGTGTGGCCAATCTGGAACCTCAGAGTCCCTGTGGCCTCACCTGAGTATGATCTACCCAGATGAGAGGGGTGGAGAAAACCCCTTAAATCAGAGACTGATGGAACATAAATAGGGTGGGCAGGGCACGGGAGACCCTTTGAGGAGTAACAGGTGTAAATATACAAGGAAATGAATCGAACATTTTCTATAGTCGTCACTTCAGTGTAGTTGCTTGCCAAAAACTTTACATAAAGGAAAAAGGATGATGTAAAATCCTTAATTGTCACTATATCAACACGCTATAGGTAACCCAGTCAAGCGAGGGTAAGTCAATTGGCAAGGAATAACCTACGCACAATGCTGTGTGTCAGCCATTACAGGCTCCACTGGGAAAGCTGAAAGCTACCCTAATACTATGGCTCCCTCCAATGGCAGTATTGAGAAATTCCTTTCTCATTAAAATGGGAATGGGGCAGTATGGGATTGGGATTTCACTGGAATGGGTGCAAAATTGATGGGTTAGGGTCAACCCAAACTGGTTGCGGGGGGGGCATGGTGCAGGAGAGTTGGGGAAGGCGGGGCTTGGGGGAAGGCGAATGGGGGGGGGGGGTGGTTGGAGGAAGATGAGATGGGGGAGGAGGGGTTGGTGAGGCCCGTTTAACCCCCAACACCTATTGCAACACAGCCTCAGCATCACTGAACCTTTGCTTATCTCCCATGCCTGTTACCAAGACCAAGACTCCGTTGAGGTCCTGGCCTCAGGCTCATTCAGTGAGGTTTCTGGATACTCAGTAGGGTTGGAGTTGCCTCGGAGACGAGATGGTAACTTTCGCTGTAGGCCTCAACTGAAGCAGAGCGACCTCACTAACAGCCTCTGCTCAGACTTCCAGAATCTGCAGTATTTTAATGTGTTTCCTATGGGAATATATGTGTCATTACTAGTTTCAGAAATATCTGCCCCGATGCTTCAGGTGTGATATGCAATACAATATAGTGGTTTACCACATTCACCCCCTGTTTAAAAAAAAGAGTCCAGCGGGTCTGAAGTGGACTTAAAGATCAAGTCTGTCGGGGGCCTTGACCTTCCGCCGTGATCGCCTCAGTCCCAGCTGTGCTGTGGGCACCGGTGTCGAGACCTGCACGTCCGGGAGCATGTCGTCCTCTTCTTCACCCAGTAGTTGAGTCGGTGGAGGGGGGGGGGGGGGAGGGGGGGGGGGCTGTGTGTGGGCGTGGGTGGTGGTTATGGCCGCCGGTGGACCTGCGGGTGCCAGACCTTGAAGTAGCTGGGTAGTGATGGAGGGAGACGGTGTAGGATCAGGGGTGGTGGTGATGGTCGCTGGGGAACTTTCAGGTGCCAAATCCTGGAGGGAGACTGTGTCCTGTCGCCCGTCATAATGTGCCACGTAGGCATATTGTATATTGGCATGGAGGAGCATGACCTTCTCGATGAGGGGGTCTGACTTATGGCTCCTCGCATGCTTCCGGAGGAGGACGGGCCCTGGGACTGTCAACCAGGACAGGAGCGAGACCCCGGAGGTGGATTTCCTGGGAGAGCAAACATACGCTCGTGAGGGGTCTCGTTGGTGGCTGTACACAGGAGCGACCGGATGGAGTGGAGCGCATTGGAGAGGGCCTTCTGCCAGCGGGAGACTGGGAGACTTCTAGACTGTAGGGCCAGGAGGACGGCCTTCCAGACCGTCACGTTCTCCCTCTCCACCTGTCCGTTGCCGCAAGGGTTGTAGCTGGTCGTCCTGCTGGAGGCGATGCCCTTGCTGAGCAGGAACTGACGCAACTCGTCGCTCATGAAGGAGGAACCCCGATCGCTATGGATGTAGGTGGGGAAACCGAACAAGGTGAAAAGACTGTGCAGGGCCTTGATGACGGTGGCAGAGGTCATGTCAGGGCCTGGAATCGGTCTACTTGTGCGCTGGCATAGGGCATCTGGGGGCTCACTGAGCTTCCCAGGTCAATACAAGATATCGTAGTTGTAGGTGGAGAGCTCGATTCTCCACCTCAGAATCTTGTCGTTCTTGATCTTGCCCCGCTATGTGTTATTGAACATGAAGGCAACTGACCGTTGGTCAGTGAGGAGAGTGAATCGCCTGCCGGCCAGGTAACGCCTCCAATGTCGTAAAGCTTCTACAATGGCTTGGGCTTCCTTTTCGACGGAGGAGTGTCGAATTTCGGAGGCATGGAGGGTACGGGAGAAGAAAGCCACGGGCCTGCCCGCCTGGTTGAGGGTAGCGGACAACGCAAAGTCCGACGCATTGCTCTCCACCTGGAATGGAATGGACTCGTCCACAGCATGCATCGCGACTTTGGCAATGTCTGTCTTGATGCGGTTGAAGGCCAGGCGGGCCTTAGCTGTCAGGGGAAAAACGGTGGATTTAATAAGTGGATGGGCCTTGTCTGCATAATTGGGGACCCACTGGGCATAGTAGGTGAAGAACCCCAGGCACCTCTTCAGGGCCTTGGGCCAGTGGGGGAGGGGGAGTTCCAGGAGGGGGCGCATGCGGTCGGTGTCGGGCCCTAGGCCTCCGTTTTCCACAACGTACCCAAGGATGGCTAGGCGGGTTGTGCGGAAATCGCATTTTTCCTTATTATAGGTGAGGTTCAGGAGTTTAGCGGTGTGGAGGAAGTGCCGGAGGTTTTCGTCATGGTCCTGCTGGTTATGGCCACAGATGGTGACATTATCTAAGTACGGGAATGTGGCCCGCAGCCCGTACTGGTCAACTATTCGGTCCATTTCTCGTTGGATGACCGAGACCCCGTTGGTGACGCCGAAGGGAACCCTGAGGAAGTGGTAAAGGCGGCCATCTGCCTCGAAGGCAGTGTATTGGCAGTCCTCCGGGCGGATAGGGAGCTGGTGATACGCGAACCTCAAGTCAACTGTGGAGAAGACTCGATACTGCGCAATCTGATTGACCATGTCAGATATGCGGGGGAGGGGTACGCATCGAGCTGCGTGAACCGGTTGATGGTCTGACTGTAGTCGATGACCATCCAGTGCTTCTCCCCAGTCTTGATGACCACCACTTGGGCTCTCCAGGGGCTGGTACTAGCCTCAATGATCCCCTCTCGTAGGAATCGCTGGACCTCCGACCTGATAAAGGCCCTGTCCCGGGCACTGTATCGTCTGCTCCTAGTAGCGACAGGCTTACAGTCGGGGATGAGGTTAGCGAAGAGCGAGGGTGGGGCGACCTTAAGGGTGTGAGGCTACAGACGGTGAGGGGGGGCAGGGGTCCACCGAACTTTAAAGTAAGGCTTTGGAGGTGGCACTGGAAGTCGAGCCCCAGTAATAGGGCAGCGCAGAGATGGGGAAGGACGTAGATTTTAAAGTTAGCGTACTCTATGCCTTGTACGGTAAGGGTCGCGACACAGCACCCCCGAATTGCTCCTGAATGTGATTTGGAAGCCAGGGATATTTTCTGGGTCGAGGGTAGAATTGGGAGGGATCAGCGCCTCACTGTATCTGGGTGAATGAAGCTCCCGGAGTGGAAAAGGCATGCTGTCTCGTGTCCGTTGATCTGGATGGTCATCGTAGATTTTGTGAGGTGATGAGGCCGGGACTGGTCCAGCGTGATGGAGGTGAGCTTTGGAAGGTCTTGGGTAGGCCGGTCGGAGGTAGCGGCGGCCAGAGTACGATCGGGTGAGCAGGGCACCCGGGAGGCTACGGAGTGGTCCCAAGATGGTGGGCGGCATCGGAGATGGCGTCAAAGATGGCGGCCCCCATGGGTCGCACAGGGCGGGTGGCGCGGCAGCTGGGTGCGGCCCCGACAGGCAGCAGGCAGCGCTGCTGGGCCTAGGAGTTTTAGGGAGAGATCGGGCTTGGCAGGCTTTCGCAAAGTGGCCCTTCCTCCCATACCCGTTGCAAGTCGCGTTCCGTGCAGGGCAACATTGTCTGGGATGCTTACCCTGGCCGCAAAAGTAGCACCTCGGGCTTCCGGCGCTGGCGGGCTGCTGCGCGGCACAGGCTTGCGCCGCACTCGAGTCGGGTGATGGTTGCGCCCACAAGGTCCACGAGGGTGCCGCGCAGTCGGAGGGTAGGCCTCCATGATCTGGGATGCCACCTCCAGTGAGTTTGAGAGCTGCACTGTCTCTGGGAGGCCGAGTGTACCCCCTTCTAACAATCGCTGGCGGATGTAGTTTGATTTCATGCCTGCGACATAAGCGTCCCTGACCAACAGCTCCATGTGTTGGGTAGCCGATACCGCCTGGCAGTCACAGTTCCTGCAGAGTACCCGCAAGGCACGCAGGAATTCTGCTAGTGATTCCCCAGGGCGTTGTCATCTCGTGGCAAGAAGGTGCCCAGTATACACTTTGTTTACCGACTTTACATATTGTCTCTTCAGCAGCATTATCGCCTCCATATACGAGGGGGTGTCCCTGATGAGAAGGAAGACTTGCCGGCTCTCCCGTGCGTGGAGGCTCTGCTTCTTTTGGAGGTCGGTGAAGTCTTCAGTGAAGGATCCGAGGTACGCTTCGAAGCAGCTTAGCCAGTGCTCGAAAGTTGCAGTGGCGTCGGCTGCCTGTGGGTCCAGCTCCAGGCGATCAGGTTTGAGTGATGAATTCATCTTAGATGTTTAGTTTATTAAATTGATGTGCCATCAATGAACACACGACGAGTGGTGAACGTAACTGAGGCTTTAATAAACTAAACAGAAAGCCTCCTGGCCTCGGATCCCGAACTGAGGCAGCGGCGGAGGCCAGCCACCTTTATACTGAGCCCGATGGAGGCGGAGCCAGCAGGCAGTAGTTTACCACATTACATATAATACAGTGGCAGTTTACCACAATACACATATTATATACTACAGTGGTTCGGACCCAGCAGGGACAAGCCCAGGCATGTAACAGTACAACAATACAATACAATACAGTGGTTTACCACAAGGTGTTAAATTGTAAAGTGGCCAGTGAAAGAGGTTGTTTCTTGAGTTTCTGTTGCACTTCATTGGAACAGTAAAGGAGGCTGAGGACAGACAGATCAGTGTGGGAGTTAAGAATAACAAAGCTTCCGGAAGATCGATGACGACTCAATATGCATGTAAGAACATAAGAAAGAGCTGCAAAAGTAGGGTGTGTAGTCACTTGATCCTGTTCCACCATTTAATAAGGATATGGCTGAATGTTTCCAACTCCACTTCTCCATTCCCCCACTCCTCTCCGCCATCTCTTAAATCCTTTAAATCCCCCCAAAAAGTCGAACTCAGTCTTGAATCAATGATGGAGTGTGAGGCAGAGAACTCCAAAGATTCACAACCCTCTGATAGAATAGATTTCTCCTTATCCCAGTCTGGAATGGCTGGCCTCTTATCTTGGAGACTATGACCCTTAGTTTTAGATGCGCCAGCCAAGAGAAACAGCCTCTCAGCATCTACCCTGTCAAGCTCTCTAAGAATTTGTGCATTTTAATGAAATCACTTCTCATTGTTCTGAACTCCAGAGAATATATAGCCCATTCTATTGAATCTAACATCATTAGACAAGCCTCTCATCTCTGCGGTCAAACTAGAAAACCATCATTGTATTACCGATAAGGGAATTACATCCTTCATTAAATAAGGAGATCAAACAGCTGCACTGTAGCCCAGGTGTGGTCTCACCAAAGCCTGATGTAATTGTAGCGAGATGTCCTTATCAATGTTTTCTCTAACTCCCTCTCATTGTGTTGGTCCATTTATTGTACTGATCATTAATTTCTGGGCTGCTGTACGGCTTGTGCTCCCTAATGTAGAGGAGATCACATCATGGGCAACAAATACCAAATTGGAGGTGTAAGATAAGACATATAAGTACATCACTGCTTCATCAGGAAGGAGAATTTGAGCTCTGGATGAAAGGAAGAGGGGAGAAGACAAGACAGGCGTTGTGAGTCCTGTGCTTGCACGGGAAGGTGCCGTGGGAAGCAGAGTGGATATTGGGACATCAGCAGAGGGATGCTCTGACACCCCGCCGGGTTGGAGAGTCCCTGGGTGGCGGCGCGAGTCCCGCACTGCCGCTCCGACGTCGGTTTTCGGGCGGGGGCGGGGATCATGCCATGCTGGTTGGGGGCCTTTGGCAGCACCCCCCCCCCCCCCCCCCCCCCCCCCCCCCCCTGGCAATTCTCCGGGCCCCAATGGGCCGAGCGGCAGTCGGTTACTGGCCAGTCCCACCGACGTGAATTGGACATGGTTTCACACGGCGGGACCTGGCTGGTAGGCCGGCTGGTGCGGTCCTCGGGGGGGGCGCGGGGGGATCCGGCCCTCGGGGGGGCCCCATGGTGGCCTGGCCCGCGATCTGGGCCCACCGATCTGCGGGCGGGCCTGTGCCGTGGGAGCACTCCTTCCTTCCGCGCCAGCCTCTGTGTGGCTCCGCCATGGCCGACGTGGAGACGACACCCCTGCGCATGTGCTGGAATACACCGGCCGGCCTGCGCATGTGCGGAACCATGCTGGTGGTTCAGCGTATGCGCTAACTCGCGCCGGCCCTTCGGCGCCGATTGGCGCAGTGCAAACCCCTCCTGTGCTGGCCTAGCCCCGAGAAGTGCGGAGGATTCCGCAACACCCCGTCAGCCCAATGCCGAGTGGATCACACCGATTTTTACGCCGGCATCAGGCCATCGCGGGGATTCGGGAGTATCCCGCTTCAGGAGGCGAGATCAAGATGACACAGCGAAAATGGTGGCAGTAAAATGATGTAAAGGGAAGAGCGGGAGTGGCATCACACTGGAGGTAATAGAAACGATGGAGGATAATCCGTTGAGTATTGAAACTGGTGGGGTGGAAGGTGAGGGCAACAGGGGCCCTATCGTGGTTCTACAGTGGTGGCAGGGAAGGCGTGAGAGCAGAACTGAGTTGAGGGGCCTGTGAACCATGGAGGAGGGGACTCGTGTTGAGGAAAACAGAAGACATAGCAGCAGCAGTGGTGAGGAAGGTGGCATCGTCAGAGCTGATGTGTGGAGAAATTGGGAGAATGGAATTGTGTTCCTACAGGAAGTGGAGTTGAAGGAAGTAAATGTAGGTAGCTGTGGGCTAGTGATAGATTACCAATAGTAAATGGGTTATCCACTGTATATACTGTGGTGAATGTATTATACCAATAGTCCACCATTGTATCTGTACCATGCTTTGCCCTTGTATTTGTATCTGTGCTATGCTGTTCCCCTTGTGGACTCCACCTGTGGGCCATTGTATGGAATTATCCATAGGGGAACATGTTGGGGCCTGTATGGGCTCCGCCCATGGCTCCTCCCCTTGAAGGGAGGTATAAAGAGCAGTCGACCTGTAGGTGGCGCACAGTATTGTGTCAGTCGCAGGCAGGCACTTTTCTAAGTTGATTAAAGCCACGGTTTACTTCTACTCTTGTCTCGAGTGAATTGATGGTCGCATTAATTTAATCAACTTAAACGCAACTATGGAATCGGCCCTCAAACCTGACCGACTGGAACTCGATCCGCAGGCCGCGGAGGCGAAAGAAATTTTTTTGCACTGGCTCCACTGCTTCAAGGTCTTTCTCGCCGCCTCCTCCACGCCTTCTGTCACCGACGAACAGAAGCTGAGCCTCCTCCACGCACGGGTGAGCCATCGAATCTCCGTTCAACTCGACGAGGCCTCCTCCTACGCAGACGCCCTCGCAATGCTCGAACGCCTCTATGTACGGCCAGTGAACGAGGTCTACGCGCGACACATCCGGAAGTAGCATTCCAGAGCCTTAACGTGTTCCCGGCTGACCACACGACCCCCTCGTGGATCCCTGACCAAAGACTACCCCAGGCCTGTGCCGCGCGGCCGCCCGCCCACCATGGGGGGCTACCCTGCTATTTCTGCGGCCAGTCCCAACACCCCCGGCAGCACTGCCCGGCCCGTAACGCAAACTGCCGCAGCTGCGGGAGAAAAGAACATTTCGCCAAAGTTTGCCTGGCCAGGTCCAAGAACTCTAACTCATAGGCCCGATCCTCAGACTCACAGGCCCACAGACCCCGCAGTGTGGCAGCATGTCTGCCGACTCCGCCCCCTGTAGACGCATCATCAGCCTCGTGCTATCTGTGGGGGCAGCCATCTTCCAGCCCTCACAGCACGTGCGACATACGGGGGCCGCCATCTTGGCCATCCTCCCCCATGCGGCCGGCCATGTGCGATCCATGGGGGCCGCCATCTTGGACGCCATCTTCCTCACCGCCCGCCACGCTCAACCAACGGGGGCCGCCATCTTGGCCGCCATCTGCTCCGCCACTCGACGCGTACGATCAACAAGGGCAGCCATCGCGGAACCTCCCCAGCACCTCCGACCACGCCGGCTACCCGCAACTCAGCGCGGTCACCCTGGACCAGTCGCGGCCCAAGCACCTCCGGAGCTCCATGATGACTGTCCGGGTAAACGGGCACGTGACGCCTTGCCTTTGCGACTCCGAGAGCACAGAGAGCTTCATTCACCCGGACATGGTAAGACGCTGCTCACTCCCAATTTTCCCGGCTCACAAAACCATCTCCCTCACCTCAGGGTCACACTCGGTGCAAATCCGAGGGTGCACTACCTCAACCCTAGCAATACAGGGCGCCGAGTACGCCAATTTTAAATTATATGTGCTCCCAGACCTCTGTGCTCCTCTCCTATTGGGACTAGATTTCCAATGCAACCTCAGGAGCCTAACCCTGAAGTTCGGGGGGCCCCTACCCCCACTCACCATATGCAGCCTCTCGACTCTAAAAGTCGACCCTCCCCCACTCTCCGCAAACCTCACCGCTGACTGCAAACCAGTCGCCACCAGAAGCAGGCGGTATAGCATACAGGACAGGACTTTTATCAGGTCCGAGGTCCAGCGACTCTTGCGGGAGGGAGTCATCGAGGCCAGCAATAGCCCCTGGAGAGTTCAGATGGTGGTCGTCAAGACCGGGGAAAAGAACCGGATGGTTGTAGATTACAGCCAAACCAGAGCCTGCCCACTAATCAAGGCCACCATCTTCCCACTGGCAACTGAGGCCTGCCAGGCCATCAAGGCAGACGTCGTCAAAGCCGCGCTGTGCACGGTGGACGAGTCCGTCCCCTTTCAGGTGTAGAGTGATGCATCAGAGGTCGCTCTCGCTGCTACCCTCAATCAAGCAGGCAGACCAGTAGCGTTTTTTTCGTGCACCCTCACCACCTCTGAAATTCGGCACTCCTCAGTCGAAAAGGAGGCCCAAGCCATCATGGAAGCCGTACGGCACTGGAGGCACTACCTCGCTGGTAGGAAGTTTACCCTCGTCACCGACCAACGATCAGTTGCCTTCATGTTCGATAATACGCAATGGGGCAAAATCAAGAACGATAAGATCTTGAGGTGGAGGATCGAACTCTCCACCTATAATTGCGATATAGTATATCGTCCTGGGAAGCTCAACGAGCCCCCAGGTGCCCTGTCCCGCGGCACATGCACCAGCGCGCAAGATGACCGACTACGGGCTATCCACGATGACCTCTGTCACCCGGGGGTCACCCGGCCTTTCCATTATATCAAAGCCTGCAACCTGCCCTACCTCCACCGAGGAGGTCAGAGCTATGACCAGGGACTGCCAGATCTGTGCGGAGTGTAAACCACACTTCTATCGATCAGATAAGGCCCACCTGGTGAAGGCATCCCGGCCCTTTGAGCGCCTCAGTATCGATTTCAAAGGGCCCCTCCCCTCCAATAACTGCAATACATATTTCCTTAATATTATTGATGAGTTCTCCCGCTTCCCCTTTGTAATCCCTTGCCCCGACATGAGCACGTCCACCGTCATTAAAGCCCTACATAGTGTCTTCACCCTGTTTGGTTTCCCCAATTATGGCCACAGTGACCGGGGCTCGTCGTTCATGAGCGATGAACTGCATCAGTATCTGCCCAGCAAGGGCATCACCTCGAGCAGGACTACCAGTTATAACCCCAGGGGAAACGGTCAGGTGGAGAGGGAGAACGCGACGGTCTGGAAGACCGTCCTACTGACCCTGCGGTCCTCGAATCTCCCAGTTTCCCACTGGCAGGAGGTCCTCCCCGATGCGCTCCACTCTAGGTCCCTACTTTGCACGGCCACAAATGAGACCCCTCATGACCGCATACTTGTTTTCCCCAGGAGGTCCACCTCAGGGGCCTCGCTTCTGTCCTGGCTGAAGACACGGGGGCCAGTCCTACTCAGAAAACATGTCAGGAGCCACAAGTCCGACCCTCTGGTAGAGAGGGTCCAGCTCCTTCACTCCAACCCCTAGTACGCATATATCGAACACCCCGATGGCCGACAGGATACGGTCTCCCTCCGGGACCTGGCACCCGCCGGTTCCACTACCCACCACCGCCCCTCCATCATATCCTGCCCAACCTACCATGACCCCCGCCCCGATATGGCTCCCGCGCTCCCTCCCGCCCGCCATCCCCTCTTCACCGATCTACAGGAATGAAGCTCCAGAAGAGATGCTCCCGGAGTCCACGTCTGTACCCGCACCGGCGCCCTCACTACCGATGCCAGCCAGCACGGGCGAGTTCGCCACCCAGGCCAGCAACAACGCCAGAGCTTCGGCGATCACAGCGCACAATCCGTGCGCCGGACCGGCTGAACTTATGAACCCGTTTGTATCTGTGCTATGCTGTTGTCCTTGTGGGCTCCACCTATGGTCATTGTATGGCATTATCCATAGGGGAACATGTTGGGGCCTGTATGGGCTCCGCCCATGGCTCCCCCCCTTGAAGGGAGGTACAAAGAGCAGTCGACCTGTAGGCGGTTCTCAGTATTGGATCAGTCGCAGGCAGGCACTGTTCTAAGTTGATTAAAGCCACGGTTTACTTCTACTCTTGTCTCGAGTGAATTGATGGTCGCATCATATACGTGTAGCAATATGCCAGGAATGAGAGGCTGAATAAACAATGAAAAGTCTTGGCAACGTACATTATTCAGGACAAATTTCTGGAAATAGATTTAAGAATCTGTTTATTGATCAGGAGGTCAGAATCTCTTGACCATTTAAGCACACATGCCAATCATTTCATGGTTACCTGGGGCGACATTCTCCGACCCCCCACCGGGTCGGAGAATCGCCGGGGGCTGGCGTGAATCCCGCCCCCGCCGGTTGCCGAAGTCTCCGGCATCGGATATTCGGCGGGGGCGGGAATCGCGCCGCGCCAGTTGGCGGGCCCCCCCGCGCGAATCTCCGGCCCAGATGGGCCGAAGTCCCGCCGATAAATTGCCTGTCCCGCCGGCATAAATTAAATCACCTACCTTACCGGCGGGAAAAGGCGGCGTGGGCGGGCTCCGGGGTCCTGGGGGGGGGGGCGCGGGGCGATCTGGCCCCGGGGGGTGCCCCCACGGTGGCCTGGCCCGCGATCGGGGCCCACCAATCCGCGGGCGGGCCTGTGCCCTGGGGGCACTCTTTCCCTTCCGCCTCCGCCACGGTCTCCACCATGGCAGAGGCGGAAGAGACTCCCTCCACTGCGCATGCGTGGGAAACTGTCAGCGGCCGCTGACCCTCCCGCGCATGCGCCGCCCCGAGATGTCATTTCCACGCCAGCTGGCGGGGCAACAAAGGCCGTTTCCGCCAGCTGGCGGGGCGGAAATTCCTCCGCCGTCGGCCTAGCCCCTCAATGTTGGGGCTCGGCCCCCAAAGATGCAGAGCATTCCGCAACTTTGGGGCGGCGCAATGCCCATCAGATTGGCGCCGTTTTGGGCGCAAGTCGGCGGACATCGCGCCGTTTCGGGAGAATTTCGCCCCTTGGGCGTCATTCTCCGACCCCCCAGAGGGTCGGAGAATGGCCGTTGGCCGCCGTGAATCCTGCCCCCGCCGGTTGCCGAAGTCTCCGAAGGGAGAAAAGTCGGCGGGGCGTTAATGTCGCCGCTGCCTTCGGAGAATGTCACGGGTCTGCGCAAGGCAGCCGATTTTCGGGCTGCCGATATTCTCCCTTCCGGATGGGCCGAAGTCCCGTCGACGTGATGACCGTTCACGTCGACATAAATTAAACCTTCTTTTCATCGGCGTGACCCTTGCTCCAGGTTTACGCCGACCAGCGTGGAGGTGAGTGACGGCCTGGGGGGTTGGCTCTGGGCAGGCGATGGCGTGGCCGCAGTCTGAATGCGTGAGGAGAGGTGTGTCTCGGGTTGTGTGTGTGTGTGTGCGGCGGGGGGGGGGGGGTGTGGTGGTTAGAGTAGGCTGGGCTCCGGGGGAGTGCCAGGAGGGGGTCCGTGCCGGGGAGGGGGATGGGGGGGGTCAGTGCCGGGGAGGGGGATGGGGGGGTCCGTGCCGGGGTGGAGGTTGGGGGTGGGTCCGTGCCGGGGTGGAGGTTGGGGGGTGTCCGTGCCGGGGTGGAGGTTGGGGGGGGGGTCCGTGCCGGGGAGGGGATGGGGGGTCCGTGCCGGGGTGGAGGTTGAGGGGGGGTCCGTGCCGGGGTGGAGGTTGGGGGGGGGGGGTCCGTGCCGGGGTGGAGGTTGGGGGGGGGTCCGTGCCGGGGTGGAGGTTGGGGGGGGGTCCGTGCCGGGGTGAAGGTTGGAGGGGGGTCCGTGCCGGGCTGGAGGTTGGGGGGGGGGTCCGTGCCGGGGAGGGGGATGGGGGGTCCGTGCCGGGGTGGAGGTTGGGGGGGGGTCCGTGCCGGGGTGGAGGTTGGGGGGGGTCCGTGCCGGGGTGGAGGTTGGGGGGGGTCCGTGCCGGGGTGGAGGTTGGGGGGGGTCCGTGCCGGGGTGGAGGTTGGGGGGGGTCCGTGCCGGGGTGGAGGTTGGGGGGCGGGGTCCGTGACGGGGTGGAGGTTGGGGGGGGTCCGTGCCGGGGTGGATGTTGGGGGGGGGTCCGTGCCGGGGTGGAGGTTGGGGGGGGTCCGTGCCGGGGAGGGGGATGTGGGGGGTCCGTGCCGGGGTGGAGGTTGGGGGTGTCCGTGCCGGGGTGGAGGTTGGGGGGGGTGTCCGTGCCGGGGTGGAGGTTGGGGGGGGGGTCCGTGCCGGGGAAGGGGATGGGGTGTCCGTGCCGGGGTGGAGGTTGGGGGGGGCGTTCGTGCCGGGGTGGAGGTTGGGGGGGGCGTTCGTGCCGGGGTGGAGGTTGGGGGGGGTCCTTGCCGGGGTGGAGGTTGGGGGGGAGTCCGTGCCGGGGTGGAGGTTGGGGGGCGGGTCCGTGCCGGGGTGGAGGTTGGGGGGGGGTCCGTGCCGGGGAGGAGGACGGGGGGTCCGTGCCGGGGTGGAGGTTGGAGGGGGTCCGTGCCGGGGTGGAGGTTGGGGGGGGGGTCCGTGCCGGGATGGAGGTTAGGGGGGTTCCGTGCCGGGGAGGGGGATGGGGGGTCCGTGCCGGGGTGGAGGTTGGGGGGGGGTCCGTGCCGGGGTGGAGGTTGGGGGGGGGTCCGTGCCGGGGTGGAGGTTGGGGTGGGGGTCCGTGCCGGGGTGGAGGTTGGAGGGGGAGTCCGTGCGGGGAGGGGAATGGGGGGTCCGTGCCGAGGTGGAGGTTGGGGGGGGGTTCGTGCCGGGGTGGAGGTTGGGGCGGTTCCGTGCTGGGGTGGAGGTTGGGTGGGGGGTCCGTGCCGGGGTGGAGGTTGGGGGTGGGTCCGTGCCGGGGTGGAGGTTGGGGGGTGCCCGTGCCGGGGTGGAGGTTGGGGGGGGGGTCCGTGCCGGGGAGGGGGATGGGTGGTCCGTGCCGGGGTGGAGGTTGGGGGGGGGTCCGTGCCGGGGTGGAGGTTGGGGGGGGGTCCGTGCCGGGGTGGAGGTTGGGGGGGGTCCGTGCCGGGGTGAAGGTTGGGGGGGGGTCCGTGCCGGGGTGGAGGTTGGGGTGGTGTCCGTGCCGGGGAGGGGGATGGGGGGTCCGTGCCGGGGTGGAGGTTGGGGGGGTTCCGTGCCGGGGTGGAGGTTGGGTGGGGGGTCCGTGCCGGGGTGGAGGTTGGGAGGGTGTCCGTGCCGGGGAGGGGGATGGGGGGTCCGTGCCGGGGTGGAGGTTGGGGGGGGGGGTGGTCCGTGCCGGGGAGGGAGATGGGGGGGGCGTCCGTGCCGGGGAGGGGGATGCGAGGGCAAGTGAGTTGGTCCACCTGGCCAGGTGCCAGCCTCCAACAGTTGGACCCACGCGGTCCATGCCACCTGGCTGGAGAGAGGAGGGGATATGGGCAATGATGACATGTCGTCGTTCCCCTCCCCCCCCACCAGGCCGTCAGATTTTCCGATCATCCAGCGATGTTGGCCGCCGTGGCGGCAGCCGCTCATGTCTATGTTGCCCTGGATGAGGAGGAGGAGGAGCGTGCCAGAGAGGCGGCGCAGGCTGCCGCAGAGGGACAGGCGGCAGCCGCCCAGGCTGGAGGGACACCTGACCGACAGGACGAGGAGGGGGAGGAGGACGTCGCGGTCCCACGGCAACGGAGGCACCCGAGGGCGCCCCGTGTGTACCGGCCCCGGCAGTCATACCAGGACCTCACGGACCGGGAATGCAGGAGGAGACTCTGGATGAGGCGGGAAACCGTGGCACACATCTGCCACCTGCTGGCACACCTGTCACCGCGTGGCACTGGCGGGGGACACCCTCTCCCCGTGTCCGTCAAGGTTACGGTGGCCCTGAACTTTTATGCAACGGGGTCATTCCAGGCACCGAGTGGGGACCTGTCCGGCATATCGCAGACATCGGTGCATCGGTGCATCCGGGCAGTGACAGATGCCCTATATGCCATGGCGCACCGCCACATCCGCTTCCCCGTGGACCGGGCCAGCCAAGATGCCCGGGCCGTGGGCTTCTCTGCCGTGGCCGGGTTCCCCATGTTCCAGGGCGCGATCGATGGGATGCACGTCGCCGTGCGGCCACCTGCAGATAACAGGGCCGTGTTCACCAATAGGAAGGGGACCTATTCGATGAAAATACAGGTGGTCTGCGACCACCGCATGATGATCCTGCACGTCTGCGCCCGTTACCCAGGCAGTGTACACGACTCATACGTGTTGTCGCGGTCATCCATCCCCGGCATGTACGAGGGACGCCATCCCCGGCTGAGGGGCTGGTTGCTGGGCGACAGGGGCTACCCATTGCAATCGTGGCTGATGACGCCTATACGGAGGCCACGCAATGAGGCGGAGAACCGCTACAATGATGCCCATGTAGCGACGAGGGGAGTGATAGAGAGGTGCTTTGGCGTGCTGAAGATGCGTTTCAGGTGCCTGGACCTCTCTGGGGGCGCCCTCCAGTATCGGTCAGATAGGGTCGGCCGCATCATTGTGGTGTGCTGCGTCCTGCACAACATAGCCCAGCAGAGGGGCGATGTGCCGCAGGCAGAGGAGGGCGGAGTGGAGGAGCAGCAGGAAGAGGCGCAGTCCTCCCCAGATGAGGGGGATGGGGGTAATGGTCAGGGCAGACGGGGTAGACACAGGCGGGTGGCTGTCCACCGTTACCGGCTGGCCCAGCGGGCACGGGACAGACTGATAGCCGCCCGCTTCACTGACTAGATGGGCGTGGGAATCGGGTAGTATGGCCACAGACCGCACACCATGGCAACAGCCGACCACCCACACCCCCCACCCATCCACCCACCCAGCACCCTCACCCCCCTCCCCAACCCTACCCACCCCACCCGCATGCACACCACCCCCCCCCCCATTGCCGATCCACCTGCGGCACAACGGGCCGGGCTCACACAGTTGCGGGTGGACGCGTGTCTTTTGCAGGCCATGGAGGATGATGACAACCCGCCCTGCGGTGAGCTCCTGGCTCTACATCGTTGGACTATGTCTGACCCATGGCCACAGTACCACCATCCACCCGGACCATCCCTGCATGCGGCTGTGACACTGCAGCGCACGGTCCCGTCCTCTGCCCGGGGGATGTTGATGGCGACCCAGGGGGAAGGGGGCAGACTCACCTGGGGCTGAGGTAAGACCACCTCTCACACACACACTTGCGCTCAACGTACATGACACCCCCGCACGCTTTGGACAGAGCACAAAGGCAGCTTCTGTAGGTGTAACATTGACTTTAATAACCAAAGGAGTTAATGCACGTGCCCTAGCCCCTAAAACTCATCTGTGCCCTGCACCCGTGCCAACTTACTCAGTGTCTAATTGGTTGGCCTTACGGGCCCTTTGACTACGTCTACGTGGTTCCCCAGACGGTACAGCAGAACTGGAGGTGGACTCCTGTGATTCCTGCCCTCTGACACTGGATCCCTTTGGCAGCCGTTTCCTGGGGCGTCCTGGCCTAGATGGGCCAGGCTGCGGCCCGGGCGACTGGGATGGCGAGCTGCCAGCCTGTCCTGCCCGTTGCCCACCCGATGCACCTGGGACGGAAGGGGGGGGAGTCCGAGGTGTCGCGGTGTACCGGGACCTCCCCTACAGGGGGAGCCGCGACGGACCACACCACCTCCTCCTCCCTCGGGGTGCCCGATGGCCCCCAGGCCTCTACATGGGTGGGGGATGCGAACGGACTGGCCATCCGATGCCCCCCTGACATCTGGCGCTGCCAGTCCTGGAGGCCCGTGCTGGTATCGACAGGGGTCTGCAGGTTTGCAGCCATGGAGCCCAGGGGGTTGGCAAACCCTGTCTGTGACAGTGCGACGCCGGCTCGCACATGGCCACTGGCGCCGATGCATTCAGCGATGGCCTGCAGAGACTGGGCCATGGCCTGCAGAGACTGGGCTATGGCATTGAGCTCCTCTGCCATCTGGCGCTGGCACTGGCTCATGGCCTCCTGTGAGAGGGCAGCCATTTCCTGGGCCACAGACGCCGCCTGCACGGAAGGCCCCAGGCCTCGCAAACCGTTCCCCATGTCTGACACCGTCGCACCCATTGCCTCCACCGCGGACGCCACCCGTGCGGTGTCAGCTTGGGTGGCACGCATGACCGGCACCACTCCCAGCTCCTGGACGCGGGTGGACTCCTCCACCTGCGACTGCAGCTGCCGCAAGCCGCCCGTCACCCTCTTCGCTCGTCTCCGGGTCGGTGGTTGCATCGGATCTATGTGTGGGTGTGGTAACTCCAGGAACCCGGGGTCCATCTGGGCGGCAGATGTTCGCTTGGGCTGGGCTGCCCTCCGACCGCCCGGCCCCTCTGCTGCTCCTACCTCCACCTGCTGTACCGGGACGGCTGTGTTGTGCGCACCAGTGAGTGTACCAGACGCCTCATCACTAAAGTGCCCAACCGAGGTGAGTGTTTCTGCGATGGTGGAGGGTGTTGGTGACAGCAGTGGCGTTGTGTCGTGCTCTTCGTCCCACTCTGAGTCCATGGCACTTTGGGGTGGGGGTTCATCTCCACCCATCCACTCTGAGTCACTGTCCGGTATTTCGTCTTCCTGGGTAATGCTGTCCCGGGTAGGGGTGTCCTGGGCAGTGCTGTCCCGGGTAGTGGTGTCCCGGGTAGTGGTGTCCTGGGTAGTGGTGTCCTGGATAGTGGTGTCCTGGGTAGTGGTGTCCTGGGTAGTGGTGTCCTGGCTCGGATGTGACGGGGGCCTGTGGCTGCCCCCCTCGTCGCTGGGTGGTCGCTCCCGCACGTGACGGGGGTGTCGTCTCCCTGTTGCTCCAGGTCTCTCCGTCTCCCGTGGCCTCCGAGGGGCATCCTGCGGGCGTCGCATGCTGGAGGGTCCGTGTCTCTCCGTCTCCCGTGGTGTGCGAGGGGCATCCTGCGGGCGTCGCATGCTGGAGGGTGCGGGTCTCTCCGTCTCCCGTGGTGTGCGAGGGGCATCCTGCGGGCGTCGCATGCTGGAGGGTGTGGGTCTCTCCGTCTCCCGTGGCCTCCGAGGGGCATCCTGCGGGCGTCGCATGCTGGAGGGTCCGGGTCTCTCCGTCTCCCGTGGCCTCCGAGGGGCATCCTGCGGGCGTCGCATGCTGGAGGGTTCGTGTCTCCCGTCTCCCGTGGCCTCCGAGGGGCATCCTGCGGGCGGTCTGCATCTGCGGGGATGGGTGCCTGGACGTTTGGTCCTGCGATACACAATGAAGCATGCATGGTTAGACATCAGGCAGCGATCAGGTGATATGGGGGAGGAGGATATAGGGGAGGGGGGATATGGGGACGGGCTGTCGGTGGCTCACTTGCTACTACGCCCCCGACCTCTGCATCAGCAACCTCCCGGTCCTCAGGTCCGCCAACCAGTTCCAGGGCCCTTTCCTCGTGTTCGGTCAGTGGCCTCTGATCAGCGGGGCCTCCTCCAGTCCTCACATGCTCCCTATTGTTGTGTGCGCGCTTATCCTGTGGGGTGGGGGGGGGTGGCAGGGGTAAAAGGCAACACTGTTAGGCAGGTATATGAATGCACGCCATCGGTTGCGCGTGCATTGCAGAGGTTAAGGTTAGGGCTGGATTCACTTGGGGATATGGGGGAGGGGGGATATGGGGTGAGGGGGGAATATGGAGGAAGGGAGGATATGGGGAGGGGGGATATGGGTGAGGGGGGATATGGGGGAGGGGGGATATGGGGGAAGGGGGGATATGGGGGACGGGGGATATGGGGGAAGGGGGGAGGGGGGATATGGGGGAGGGGGGATATGGGGAGGGGGGATATGGGGGAAGGGGGGATATGGGGGAGGGAGGATATGGGGGAAGGGGGGATATGGGGGAGGGGTGATATGGGGGAAGGGGAGATATGGGGAAGGGGGATATGGGGAAGGGGGATATGGGGGAGGGGGGATATGGGGGAGGGGGATATGGGGGAGGGGGGATATGGGGAGGGGGGATATGGGGGAGGGGGGATATGGGGGAGGGGGGATATGGGGAGGGGGGATATGGGGGAGGGGGATATGGGGGAGGGGGGAATATGGGGAGGGGGATATGGGGGAGGGGGATATGGGGAGGGGGGATATGGGGGATATGGGGGAGGGGGGATATGGGGGAGGGGGGGATATGGGGGAGGAGGGATATGGGGGAGGGGGGATATGGGGGAGGGGGGATATGGGGGAGGTTCACCCTGCCTGCTCTGACGAGGTTGTTCACCTTCTTGTGGCACTGGGTGCCTGTCCGTGGTGTCAGAGCCGCAGCGGTGACGGCCTCTGCCACTTCCCTCCACAGACGCCGGCTGTGGCGTGGGGCAACTCTGTGGCCGTGCCTGGGATACAGGGCGTCCCTCCTCTGCTCCACTGCGTCCAGGAGCGCCTCCACATCCCGTGACTGGGACCTCGGGGCTGAGCGGCGGCCAGCCATCCAGTCGGGTGTTCCGGTCGGGTGTTCCAGTCGGGTGGGGGGGAGCAGCACGGCCTTATGAGCCGTCACGCCGTGCGGCATGTATGACGGTGCACGGCGTGAACCACGTGCGCAAGCGCGGATCCTGTCACGTCGCTGCTAGCCCATTTCGGGCTGGAGACTTTTGAACCATTTTTCCGACGTGAAGCAAGTCAGATTTGCGCCGTTTTTTGCGCCGGTCGGCGGAGAATTCCGCCCATGGAGTCAAAATTTAGAGAAGCGACAGGTCCTATCGGTCCAGTGCAAGTGCTGCAGAATTTCTGACTGAGTTATACCCCACCTGAGGAAATCCAAGGAGTTTGAGTGGCAGAGAGCACTGAACCTAAAAAGGTATCTCAGGAATGGTCAAGTAATCACCACTGTGCTCACTGTTTTGACCTCCACAAGTTATCCCAGACTGCCATACATGAACAACTTGTGACTCTTTTAGAGAGAGCAAGGAGGTTAAGCAGGGCAGATAAAAGCTACAGAGAAGCGTTGAGTGGATATTAGCCTTACTGTATCACAAAATGAAATTCTTAGTTAATTGTGCAAAAATTAGGGGGGCGATTCTCCGAGCCCCTTGCTGGGCCGGAGAATCGCCGCAACCGTGCCACGACACCCGACACGGCGCGCGATTCTCCGAGGTGCAGAGAATCGGTGCCATTTGCGCCGGCTCGTTTGATGCGGCGCTGGCCACGGGCCGCTGGAATCGGAGGGGCCGCCGATTCCCTGGCCCGGATGGGCTGAGCGGCCGCGCGGATACGACAGAGTCCCGCCGGCGCCGCTCACCCCTGATCGCTGCCGGTGGGAACTCTCCGCGAAGGGTCGGGGGACAGCCTGTGGGGGGGAGAGGGGGGCTCCGTCCCCGGGGGGGCCTCCGATGGGGTCTGGCCCGCGATCTGGGTCCACCGATCGGCCCCTGATTACGTGAACGGGAAATCATCCTGATATGATAAAGATATAACTGGATAGAAAAAGCAATAAATAAAACCATAAGCATTCTGAATAGGGAATGAGGGCTAGCTGGCTTTACCATCTTAAATAATGCTGAGAGAATGGACTTTCGAAAGTAAGCTTTATGGGATTTTTTAATGTCAGCGGCATTATTGTACTAGATCTTTTTTTAAAGTACACAATTGAAGTAGGTCAACCATTTTGTTTGCAACAAATAGAATTGGGCTAACTTGTTACATCTTCTTTTGACAAGCATCACAAACAGGGCCCATTCTATGATGTTCTGACAGTTTTTGTAGTTGTGATGAGTTGTGTGAGTCTGAATTTTTTAAAAAACATTTTAGATTTAAGTTAAAAGGAAAGAAAAAAACCACAAACTCACTGCAGATGCTGGAAATAAGGAACAAAAGACAAAAAGGGCAGCAACCGTGGAGAGAACAGATATGATTGTTTTTCTGGGGTGGTGGGGGGAGTGGCTTGGATTTACATCAGAACTAATTTAGACTTGGAAGTTGAGCGCTTTCAAAATTGAATATGACCGGAGCGCAGTTCTGTCTGTGCACTCAGAAAGTGGGATGTTGGTGTTGAACCCCCCACCCACCCCACCACCACCAGGGATGAGATGCAGATAAAAATAATCTTTATTAGTGTCACAAGTAGGCTTACATTAACACTGCAATGAAGTTACTGTGAAAATCCCCTGGTCGCCATACTACGGCGCCTGTTTGGGTACACGGGGGGAGAATTCAGAATGTCCAATTCACCAAACAAGCACATCTTTCGGGACTTGTGGGAAGTAACCGGAGCACCCGGAGGAAACCCACGCAGACACGGGGAGAACGTGCAGACTCCGCACAGACAGTTGGAAATGTCCCAAACCTCTATGAAAGACTTGTATGGAGGGGCAGCACGGTGGCGCAGTGGTTAGCACTGCTGCCTCACGGCGCCGAGGTCTCAGGTTCGATCCTGGCTCTGGGTTACTGTCCGTGTGGAGTTTGCACATTCTCCCCGTGTTTGCGTGGGTTTCGCCCTCACAACCCAAAGATGTGCAGGGTAGGTGGATTGGCCACGCCAAATTGCCCCTTAGTTGAAAAAAATGAATTGGGTAATCTAAATTCATATAAAAAAAAGAAACACTTGTATGGCAAACAAGAGGTAAAATGAAAATACAAGAGTTGGTTTCTTTTTACACACACACAGACATAAACATACACACAGATACACGCACAGTCACACAGACATACACACAGACATAAACACACAGAGGCATAAAAACACACACACAGACATAAACACACAGAGGCATAAACACACAGAGGCATAAACACACACACAGACATAAACACACACACACAGACATAAACACACAGAGGCATAAACACACACACACAGAGGCATAAACACACACACACAGACATAAACACACAGAGGCATAAACACACACACAGACATAAACACACACACACAGACATAAACACACACACACAGACATAAACACACACACACAGACATAAACACACAGAGGCATAAACACACACACACAGAGGCATAAACACACACACACAGACATAAACACACAGAGGCATAAACACACACACAGACATAAACACACACACACAGACATAAACACACACACACAGACATAAACACACAGAGGCATAAACACACACACACAGACATAAACACACACACACAGACATAAACACACAGAGGCATAAACACACACACACAGACATAAACACACACACACAGACATAAACACACACACATATGCACACACACAGAAACACACACACACACAGACACAAACACAGGCATACACGTATGCGAGAGGGGGTTTGCCACATCCACTCTTTTTACACTCACGCAATAATTGGGGGATAAGGAAAAAGAAAGAGGGTTCAGGGTATGACCACAATAAACAACAGGTATGGGTTTTACATGTGTCCAGAGCTCAGAATCAGATGTCAACTGGAATATTCCATCCGAGGGGGAGGCTGACTGCTTGTTGAATGCTCCATCGTTCCAGAGTGAGACTTCCCTGATGAGTGAAGGCACATAGAGTGAATCAGTCTGGAGGCACCAGTTCCAAGTTCCAGCCGTTGGCAGGTTTGATGAAGGCCTGAATTCTTTCTGCTGCCAGCAGCTTGATGGTAGACAGCACAGACTGTTGCCTGGAGTTCTGTACTAGTTGGAGGTAAAAACAATAACTTCCAGAAATCATTTCCAACTGACGATATCACAATCCAGGCGAGATGCCTTTTGTTTTTGGATTCACTGGTGTCAGTTGAGCTAACTGTCACTCTCTTTGCTGAAACCGTTGTGTTACGGCAACTATTGCTTCGGCCATCAGCACCATTATGAGATATTAAGACCTGTGAAGGTTTCCCTTTGTTCGAACGTGGCTGGAACAGACTCACCATCGCTGTGACCATTGTTACATTGAAACTGCCGCAAGGTATCAGGTGACTGGCTGAACCATTTTCTCCATTCAGCCATTGTCCATTTTTAGCAGGCACAACGAACTGACTTTATAAAATAGTACAGCCGATGAATATATCTTTCAAGTTTCGACCGTGATACACGATTAATTTAAGTAGTGGAATGGGAGAACCAGTCCAAGGACAGGGTCACGGGGATCTTTTGGTATGTGAGCTCAAGTCATTGAAGCTGGCAGGACAGGTTGGGAGAGTGATTCAAAACCCCGAGGGGACCTGGGACTTTATCAATAGGATTTAGATTTAGATTTATTGTCACATGTACCGTGATACACTGAAAAGTATTTTTCTGCGTACAATCCAAACAGATCGTTCCATACATGAAAAACGTGGGACATACGATTAATGCACAATGTAAATGCATAGGCATATACTGTTTTGTTATGTTTCCTTTGTAACATAAGTGGCTTCCTTGTGTTGCATTTGTCAAGGAAGGTCGAGACGTGTAAATAACTTCAACTCATTTATTTACACTATGTACACTTTTATAACTTGAGTTCGACACTACTGTTAATCCTATTATAGCTACCTAACTGACTAACCATCTGCTGTCTTCCACGTGGTGGGTGTGATATTGAATCGACCCTGTGCCTTTCCTCACTGACTGTCTCCACTGGCCAAAAGGGCTGATCATGTGTGTGGTGTCCTTTATGTATGGGTTGGTGTAATGCCCTCCTGTGGTCGTGTCACTTCCTTGTGTATCGTGAATGTCCATTGGTCGCCTCCTGTCTAACTTATCTATTGGTTGAGTGTGTGTGTGATGTTTCTGGTGCTCCCTCTAGTGTCTGTCTAGCTTACATGTATTTACAGTGATGCACATCACCACATATACAACAGATGAAGCATTCAGAGTATATTGCTACAGCAGTAGAGAGGATGCGTAGAGATCAATTCAGTCCATAAGAGGATCATTCAGGAGTCTGGTAACAGCGGGGAAGAAGCTGTGTTTGAATCTGTTAGTGCCTGTTCTCAGACTTTTGTATCTTCTGCCTGATGGAAGAGGTTAGAAGAGCGAATAAGCCGGGTGGGAGGAGTCTTTGATTATGCTGCCCACTTTCCCAGGGCAGCGGGAGGTGCAGACAGAGTCAATAGATGGGAAGCGGATTTGCGAGATCAACTGCGCTGTGTTCACAACTCTCTGTAGTTTCTTCCGGTCTTAGGCCGAGCAGTTGCCATACCAGGCTGTGATGGAGCCAGATAGGAAGCTTACTATGCTGCATCTGTGAAAATTGGTAAGAGTCAATGTGGCCATGCTGAATTTCCTTAGTTTCCTGAGGAAGTATAGAATCTGTTGTGCTTTCTTGGTCATAGCGTCAACGTGAGTGGACCAGAACAGATTGTTGGTGATGTTTACACCTCGGAATTTGAAGCTGTCAACCATCTTCACCTCAGCACCATTGATGCAGACAGTGTCGATGACCAGCTCCTTAGTTTTGCTGACATTGAGGGAGAGATTCTTGTCATTGCACCATGCCACTCGTTTCTCAATCCTCTCCCATCGTTGTTTGAGGTCCGACCTACTACCGTCGTGTCATCAGCAAACTTGTGGATGGAGTTGGAGCTGAATTTTGCCACACAGTCATGTGTGTATAAGGAGTATAGTAGGGGGCTATGTACGTAGCTATGCGGGGCCCCGGTATTGAAGATTATCGTGGAAGAGGTGTCGTCGTTTATCTTTACTCATTGTGGTCTATGGGTCAGGAAATCGAGGATCCAGTTGCAGAGGAGCATAGAATACAAAAGCAACAAACTTATGCGAAAACTGTATGAAACATTGCATGTGGCTTCACCTTGAGCACTGCTCCCACTTCTGGACACCACACTTTAAGAAGGATTTGACTGCATTAGAGAGGGTGGGTAAAAGAGTAATGGGAATAGATCCAGGGACGATGAGTTTCAGTTACGGGGATAGATTGGGGAATCTGGGATTGATCTCTTTGGAGAAGAGAAAGTTGAGAGGAGACCTGATGGACGTATACAAAATCATGGATGTCTGGACAGAGTAGATAGGGAAAAACTTTTCCCATTGGCGGAAGAGCCGAGAACAGAAGGTTCCCGGATCACGTCTATGAGGTAAATCTTCTGGTCCCACCCGCTGTGGGGATCTTCGGTGGCAAGGCGTAAAATTTGACGGACCATTGAAAGGTTTGTTGACCTCGAGTGGGAATTTCTTGTCTCGTGGCAGGTAGAATCAGAAAATCATGCCCTGTTTCAGGATCCTCTGAGGGTCCATGAACCATGAGTCACCCAGAAGCTGTCCCGACTCAGCAAAAGTTGAGGGGGCCCAGGACATGCCCCACAGCAGAGCTGCAAAGGCCGGGAATGCAGGAGTATAGGTTTGCTGCCCGATAAATTTTGGGTGCCAGGAATAGTGTTGGGAATTCTGGAATCGGTTCTGGACCACCATTTTTAAATGACTGCGGAGTGATTCTGACTCCACGGAACTACGGGCTTTAGTCTCAGGATAAGGGGCGGGATTCCCCGACCCCCCGCCGGGTCGGAGAATCCCCAGTGGGAGGCGCGAATCCCGCCCCGACGCCAGCTGCCGTATTCTCCGGCGCCGTTTTTCGGGTGGGACGGGATCGTCGCCACGCCGGTCAGGGGCCGTCGACAGTGCCCCCCCCCCCCGGGCCATTCTCCGGGTTCCGATGGGCCGAGCGGCCGTCCATTTTTGGCCAGTCCCGCCGGCGTGAATTACTCAACTCACGCACCGGCGGGACCAGGCAGGTGAGTATACGTGGGTGGTCCTCGGGGGGGGAGGGGGGCTGGGGGGGCATCCGACCCCGGAGGGGGGCCCCACGATGGCCTGGCCCGCGATCGGGGCCCACCGATCTGTGGGCGGGCTTGTTCCGCACTTCTTCCTTCTGCGCCGGGCCCCTGTAGGACTCCGCCATATTGCCAGGGGGCTGGCGTGGAGAAGAGAACCCCCTGCGCATGCGTAAAAATACGCTGGCTGGTCTGCGCATGTGCGGAATCACGCCGGCCGTTCCACGCATGCGCGAACTCGCGCCGTCCCTTTGGCGCCGGCTGGAGCGGCGCCAACCACTCCGGCATCAACCTAGCCCCCGAGACAGGTGAGAATTCCTCACCTAAGGGGGCCGTTGACGCTGGAGTCATTGCCGCCGGTTTTCCCGCTGGATGGGGACTTAGTCCCCGGAACGAAGGACCCCGGCCAAGGCGTCGGCCATTTAGGACTGGAATAGGATGCATCTGCGTGGTTTCCTCCAGGTGTTCCTGTTTCCTCCCACAAGTCCCAAAAGACGTGCGGTTAGGTGAATTGGACATTCTGAATTCTCCTTCTGTGCAGCCGAACAGGTGCTAGAATGTGGCGACTATGGGATTTTCACAGTAACTTCATTGCAGTGGAATGTAAGCCTACGTGTGACAATAAAGATTATTATTATTATTCTTTGGGATTCTTCTTCCACAGGATGCATATTCTCAAGACAGAGACCAGCAGAGATTTCTGGGGGCACCAAGGGAATCATGGAATATGGCTAAAGGGCAGGAAAGTAGAATTAATGTAGAAGTTCAGCCATGATATTGAATGTCACGGCAGGCTCGAGAGATCGTATGTCTTCCTCTGGCTACTAATTCTTATGTTTTTATTAATCCAGACTCCCATTTCTTCACAAGGACCGTCATTACAGATGAAATATGAGTGGGACAGGGTTCCAAGATGTCTCAACTGCGAAAATAACCAGTAAAACTTTGAAATGATTGGTAACTGGTCTGAACTGGAATTCCATTTTAAGGCCGACAAGAATATTGGGACCAGTACCAGTCACTTCCCAGATTTTATTGGTTGTTTTCCTTCTGGGAAATCTCTGGAGTTTCCAGGGTGTGAGGAAGGGGAGTGGTCTTATACCCTTGCCAGTGTACCGTGGTCATGTTGCGATATAATCAAATGATGGAACAGCTGAAGGGGCTGACTCCTACTTCTGTCCCAGATGCTTCTAACCTCGGCTGGAGCTGCGGTGTATCCGGGTTTTCCGCTGATCTTTATGCTGGGGTTTTGCCGATCCATCCTTGGAACTCCCTGACGATTGCGTAGCCTAGGGTCTGGTTTAGCACCGTGGGCTAAATAGCTGGCTTGTAAAGCAGACCAAGGCCAACAGCACGGGTTCAATTCCCGCACCAGCCTCCCCGAACAGCCGCCGGAGTGTGGCAACTAGGGGCTTTTCACAGTAACTTCATTTGAAGCCTACTTGTGACAATAAGCGATTTTCATTTCATTTCAATAACGGGACCTCTTTGTCACTGTAACGTCGACTGGGAACCAAGAAATGTGAGTTTGGCGCCCTCTGATGGAAGAATAGAAAATGGTCACAGAAAGTGCTGGAAATGCTCAGCAGATCTGGCAGCTTCTGTGGAAAGAGGAAAAACAAAAGTTCAAGTCGAAAAAGACTCTTCTTCAGAACCAGACCTGCTGAGTACTTCCACCACTTTCTGCTTGTATTTCAGATTTTTCAGATCCACAGTATTTTGCTGACAGAAAATGGTCACCTTCAGTACTTTGAACCTGTGAGAACTGCTGGCCTTGCTCTATTATCAAAGCAGGACCACTTGTATGAATAAGTACTTGGCCAATCCTTTTTCTTTCGTCTTCATATCACATACCATAATGATTGAAAATCATGTCACATTGTCTTATAGAATCCCTGTAGCGCAGAAGGAGGCCATATAGCCTATCGAGTCTGCACCAATGCTCTAGGCCCACTCCCCTGTCCTATCCCCATAACCTCACCTAGGCTGCACACCTTTGTACTGGGGGCTGGGGGAGGAAGCCGGATCAGCAGGAGGAAATCCACGCCGACACAGGGAGAAAGCACAAACTCCACACGGACATTCACCCGAGGTTGGAATTGAACCCGGGTCCCTGGCACTGTGCCATCCTTGCATTGTTTCTGTGAAGCCTAGTCGGGTTGAGAGGAATAGGCAGAAACCCTCTGGATAGCGAGGGAGGAGGAGCATTCAGACTGACTGGATAGATGAGTGTAAGAAAATAGACACTTCATCCTTGATAGAAAATCAGGGCTGGTACTAGAGTAAAGGTTTATTTGAACGCTACCCCAAACATGTCAAGAAAATTGACAAAAATCTTCATCCGCGAAGAAATGCCAAGAAGATTTCTCGTAAGATTTTTATAGGTTCAGAGGAAGTGGGTGCCTCCATTTTGAGGTCCCGCTCTCCAACGTTTGAAACTTTCAAAATTTAAAAAATGCCCTCAGCCTCCAGAAGACTCTCTGAAGTGAGGCCTGCAGCTACCAGTGGCAGTCAGGCAGGTAGGGAAGGCCGCAAAGCCTGTCTGGAACACTCTGTCCATTCCCCTTTCTCCCTGTCTCCCCCAGACAGAGGCTGTCTCCAGACAACAAGGCTAATTCCCGACACCAAGTGGGCCTGAAAGCTGACCGGAAAATTTCAGTTGGCTTCCGACGATAGGCCTTGATAGGCCTTTTGTTAGTTCAACTGGCTACATGCTGCTTACAGCTGGATAACCCTGCTAATCCTGTTGTTGCTGGGGGAAATGGTTTGGGGGGGGGGGGGGGGAGGGGGGGAGGAGTGAATTGTACCAGCAAACCATGGGAAACTATGGGCAGGATTTTCTATTTCTGCTGAAAGTCAATGGACTTGTAGCTGCCCCTCCAAATTTACCAGAAAATCCTAGCCGATCGTTTCTTTACCAGATGGATCAAATGGCTTTTCCCGCCTCTAAGTATATCGTGCCATTGTTCAGTGTCATCTGAACCTTTATTGAATTGATCCCAGCCTATCGCCCTTCGGGGTTGTGGTAGTCACCACTGTTGTATTATATTGTGTATACTGCATTGCATACGGGGGGTATTACGGTAAGGCCCCTGTACTACAAGTACGGGGGTATTTTCCTGCCTGCTGGCTCCGCCCAGTAGGCAGAGTATAAATGTGAGTGCCCACCGAGCTGCAGCCATTTCGGCAGCAGCTGTAGGAGGCCACACATCTCTGTATAATAAAGCCTCGATTACTCGCTACTCTCGTCTCGTCGTAATTGATAGTGCATCAGGGTTTAATATTTATTTAAGAATTTAGACCTTAACACAGCTCCAATTTTCGCTAATACATTCTAGAACTATTTACATTGGGCAAGATTCTCCATTCGGGAGACTATCCCACTGGAAATTAATTGCGGGGACTTGTGTTCCCGCTGGGAGCGCCATGCGGTTAAAATTCAGGTCATGCAAATGGGCCAGCACACTGCCCATGGACTCGCTGGGACTGAGATTCACATTAAAATGCCTCACAAGCTGCAGCTGCTTATAAGTGCTCCACTCTCCACAGACTGTCAGTCGAGCCAAGAAGATGGCTGTACAAAAATCTACCCCCCGATTCTGGAAGTCTGAGATTGACTGTATGCTGGATGCCATTGAAGAGAGGAGGGACACCCTCTTCCCCAGGGTGGGGCTCATGCCCGCCTTACACAACAGGGCCTGGGAATAGGTGGCAGAGGCTATGAATGCTGGCAGCCTCACCAGCAGGACCGTCCGGCAATGCAGGAAGAAAATGAACAACCTCCTTGGGGCAGCTCAGGTGAGTCACCACCTCTGTGCCCCTGGCATCACTCCTGTCTCTCACTCTTCACACCTACCCTCAATCCCCTAGAAGCCAATAACACCCCACCTTCCTTACATCCCTGATGCATGATCAATTGCACAGAGACGAGAATTGAAAACAACTGAGGCTTTATTACTCTAAGATGTGTGGCCTCCTACAGCAGCTGGTGAAATGGCTGCTGTATAGGGAGCACACATATTTATACTCCGCCTACTGGGCGGAGCCAGCAGGCAGGGACTACCCCCGTACCTGTAGGACAGGGCCTTACCACACATCTCCTAATATATACAACAGTGGTGATTACCACATTCACCCCCTGTTAAAATTGAGTCCGGCGGTGCTGGGGGAGAACTATATACAGAGCAAGTTTAATATACAGAAGCGAAAAAAAATATTTCTTTCTAAGTCCAGTACAAGGTGGTTTGATAGTCCCGAACCAATTATGGATTTAGCCGGTCCGGGGCCTTGATGTGGCTTTGGGAGCAACGCAGTGGTGACGGCGATTCCGGTGTTGGTCTGGTCCTCGGTGACTCCAGGAGCGTGCCAAAATCCTCTTCATCCTCGGGCGTGGGCAGGGGAAGGATGGATGGTCCTGGGGGGGTTGCTGCTGGGTGCGCCAGGGAGGGGAGGGGTGGAGCCGGGCCGCAGGGGTGTGTGTGTGTGGAACCTGCTGGTGCCAGGTCCCTGAGGGAGACAGTATCCTGGCGGCCGTCGGGGTACGCTACGTAGGCATACTGGGGGTTAGCGTGGAGTAACTGCACCCTTTTAACCAACGGGTCCGCCTTGTGGAGTCGGACGTGCTTACGGAGGAGTACGGCTCCTGGAGCTGCGAGCCAAGCCGGGAGCGACACCCCAGATGTGGACTTCCTGGGGAAGGCAAAGAGACGTTCATGGAGTGTGTCGTTAGTGGCGGTGCACAGTAGTGACCGAATGGAGTGTAGTGCATCGGGGAGAACCTCCTGCCAGCGGGAGACCGGGAGATTTCTGGACCATAGGGCCAGTTGGACGGCCCTCCAGACCGTCCCGTTTTCCCTCTCCACCTGCCCGTTTCCCCAGGGGTTATAGCAGATCGTTCTGCTGGAGGCGATACCCCTGCTGAGCAGGAACTGACGTAGCTCATCACTCATGAATGAGGATCCCTTGTCACTGTAGATGTAGGCGGGGAAGCCGAACAGCGCAAAGATTGTGTTTAGGGCTTTGATGACGGTGGCAGACGTCATATCGGGGCATGGGATGGCGAAGGGGAATCTGGAGTATTCATCGACCACACTGAGGAAATACATGTTACGATTGGTGGAGGGGAGGGGCCCTTTGAAATCCACACTGAGTCGTTCAAAGGGGCGGGAGGACTTCAACAGGCGCGCGCGGTCCGGCTGGTAGAAGTGCAGTTTGCACTCCGCACAAACCTGGCAGTCCCTGGTGATTGCCCTGACTTCCTCGACAGAGTAGGGCAGATTGCGTGCCTTTATGAAATGGAACAACCGTGTGACTCCTGGGTGACAAGGCTTATCGTGCAGGGTCCTGAGTTGGGCCACCTGTGCGCTGGCACATGTACCTCGGGATAGGGCATCTGGGGGCTCGTTGAGCTTGCCGGGGTGATACAAAATCTCGTAGTTGTAGGTGGAGAGCTCGATCCTCCACCTCAAGATGTTATCATTTTTGATCTTACCACGCTGTGTGTTATTGAACATGAAGGTTACTGACCGTTGGTCAGTGAGGAGAGTGAATCTCCTGCCAGCCAGGTAATGCCTCCAATGCCGCACAGCTTCAATGATGGCTTGGGCCTCTTTCTCGACGGAGGAGTGCAGACTTTCGGAGGCATGAAGGGTTTGTGAAAAGAATGCCAGGGCCTGCCTGCCTGATTGAGCGTGGCGGCTAGGGAGACATCTGATGCGTTGCTCTCCACTTGAAAGGGCAGCGTCTCGTCTACTGCGTGCATCCCGGCCTTAGCGATATCGGCTCTAATACGGTTGAAGGCATGATGAGCCTCGGCCGTCAAGGGGAAAAAGATGATCTGGATGAGTGGGCGGGCCTTGTCCGCGTAGTTTGGGACCCACTGGGCGTAGTATGAAAAGAACCCCAGGCAACGTTTGAGGGCCTTGGGGCAGTGGGGAAGGGGGAGCTCCATGAGGGAGCGCATGCGGTCGGGATCGGGCCACAGAACTCCGTTCTGGACCACATAGCCGAGGATGGCTAAGCGGTTTGTGCTGAATACGCACTTCTCCTTGTTATATGTGAGGTTCAGGAGAGTGGCGGTGTGGAGAAATTTGGCAAGGTTGGCATCGTGGTCCTGCTGATCGTGGCCGCAGATGGTGACATTGTCTAGGCACGGGAAGGTGGCCCACAACCCGTACTGGTCGACCATTCGGTCCATCTCCCTTTGGAAGACCGAGACCCCATTGGTGAGGCCGAAGGGAACCCTGAGAAAATGTTAGAGGCGGCCATCTGTCTTGAAGGCAGTGTATGGGCGGTCCGCCTTACGGATGGGGAGCTGGTGGTAGGCGGATTTGAGGTCTACAGTTGCGAAGACCCGGTATTGTGCAATCTGATTGACCATATCAGATTACGTGGGAGGAGGTACGCGTCGAACTGCGTGTACCGATTGATTGTCTGGCTGTAGTCCACGACCATTCTGTGTTTCTCCCCAGTTTTCACCACTACCACTTGGGCTCTCCGGGGGCTGTTGCTGTCCTCAATGATGCATTCCCGAAGCAGGACCTCGGACCTGATGAAGGTCCTGTCCTGGGTGCTGTACTGTCTGCTCCTGGTGGCGACGGGTTTGCAATCTGGGGTTAGGTTTACGAATAGGGAAGGTGGGTCAACCTTTAGGGTCGTGAGGCCGCACACAGTAAGGGGTGGTAGGGGCCTGCCAAATTTCAAGGTTAGGCTCTGGAGGTTGCACTGGAAGTCCAGGCCGAGTAGCAAGGCAGCGCAGAGGTTGGGGAGGATGTAGAGGCGGAGGCCGCTGAATTCTATGCCCTGTGAGTGTGACTATACATTACCCCCGGATCGCCACTGAGTGGGATCCGGAGGCCAGCGAGATTCTTTGATTGGCGGGGTGTACTGCAAGGGAGCAACGCCTTACCATACCTGGATGGATGAAGCTTTCGGTGCTCCCGGAGTCCAGCAGGCAAGAGGTCTCGTACCCATCAATCTTCATGCTTGTCGAGGCGTTGGCTAGATTGTGCGGGCGAGACTGGTCGATCGTTGAAGTGTTGGGTACTCTGACACACAGACGAACCAACACGATTACGTATGGTACAACGCAGTTTTATTTCATTGAACTATAAACATAGTAAACTCTGGTATTCAGCACATGGTGAACCTCTGAGTGGCTGGCACTGAGGTCTGTGCCCTGAGCTCTCTCCTGCTCGAGTGCCCAGGAAGTGTCGTGTTCCCTGCTTTGTACTGTGTATGCTCTTGTCCGTGATTGGCTGTCGTGTTGTGTGTGTTGATTGGTCCGTTGATCTGTCCATCATTATGTGTGTATGTTTGTGCTGTGATGTTCACCTGGATATCATGACAATCGTGACCGAGGCGAGCCGTGGCTGGTCGTCGCTGGTGTCGAACGATGCGGTGCCCGGGGGGCACGGGTCCTGGGAAATGGTGGTGCCCATGTGCCGTGGGGAATACAAGATGGCGGGCGGTGCCTTATGATCTTGGGGTGCACAAGATTGTGGCGCCCACGGGCCGCACGTGGCGGGGGTTGAAAAAGATGGCGGCACCCATGGGCCGCACGTGGTCCGAGAAGGGGAGATGGCGGCGCCCACTGGCTGCACGTGGTCCGGGGAGGTGAAGATGGCGGCACCCATTGTCCGTACGCGAGGGGGGTCGGGGCAATAACGGCGACTGAGCGGGCCTGGCACACCACAGCGAAGTGCCCCTTCTTGCCGCAGGCCTTGCAAAGGGCGGTGCGGGCCAGGCAGCATTGGCGGGGGTGTTTCTGTTGCCCGCAGAAGTAACATCGGGGGCCCCCGAGGTTGGCTGGCTGGCACGTGGCACAGGCGTATTGACTGGGTGAGGGCCCCGGTGGGGTGGCCGTCTGCGGAGTCCATGATGCGTAGGAGGGGTGGGCCGCGCAGTTGGGGGTGTAGGCCTGAATATTGCGTGAGGCGACCGTCATCAATAGCGCCAGTTTTTTTGTTGCTGCGAGGTCGGCGTGGTCCCCTCTAAAAGTCACTTGCGTATGAGGTCTGACCCTATCCCCGTAACAAAGGCGTCCCGCATGAGGAGGTTCGAATGTTCCGTGGCCGTGACAGCCTGACAGTCACAGTCTCTGACCAGAGGAATTAAAGCACAACAGAAATCTTCTACGGACTCACCAGGGAGTTGATTGCGAGTAGAGAGTACGTGTCTGGCGAAGAGCGTGTTCGCCTGCTGGGCATAATTCTCTTTCAGTAGCGCCATGGCTTTGTCGTAGTTCGGCGCGTCCTGGATAAGAGGAAAGACGGAGCTCAGCTGTGAGTAGAGTATCTGGATCTTCTGAGCTTCCGGGATTGGATCTGGTGCAGACCTGATATAAGCTTCGAAACAAGCTAGCCAGTGTTGAAAGTCCGTTTTGGCGTCGCTTGATTGCGGATCCAGCTGCAGGCGATCCGGCTTGATGCGGAGGTCCATCTTCTGAAAATCATAGAGTAATAAATTGATGCACGATCAATTGCACAGAGACGAGAGTTGAATACAACTGAGGCTTTATTACTCTAGGATGTGTGGCCTCCTACAGCAGCTGGCGAAATGGCTGCTGTATAGGGAGCACACATATTTATACTCCGCCTACTGGGCGGAGCCAGCAGGCAGGGACTACCCCCATACCTGTAGTACAGGGCCTTACCACACATCTCCTAATATATACAACAGTGGTGATTACCACAATCCCACCCTCCACCAAACTCCAACACGTGTATTGCCCGCTTTGGCCAAGAGCCTTGCGCATGCATTCCACCAACTACAGGCCGTCCATAGAACCCGCCTCTCACGGTCTCACGATGAGCTTTCTGTGTCCCCTAGAATAAGGCGGACCATAATCGACAAGGCGCCAAAAGATGGGCGGGGGAATCACAGACATTCGGGTTCGCACCCCTCTCTGAGGAGAGGGCCTTGCAACCCACGGGGGTGGCTGAAGAGAGGACCATGGCTGCGATGGAGGGTGGCATGTGGCAATCAAGTGCGAGTCCAATGCAACCCAGATGACCCAATACCAAGTGAGTAACCCCTCTCCCACAGATCAGTCCTTCCCAAGAACTCACCCCATCTCTTTTGTCTTGCAGACTCACCATCAGATTAGGCCAGGCCATCTGGGATTGCTGCCCCCCAGTCAGATCCTCAGCACAGGCCCAAAGCACCACTCCGGGGAAGACATCCATGTTTCGACACTGCTTTCACCATCCACCATCACAGAGATTATTACTTCGGTGGGTAATGTTAGCGATCAGGCTCCTGGGTCACCTTCTGGTAGCACCACACACATACTGCAGCACATCAGATAGAGGCAGGGACTTCCGAGGGAGCGGCTGGTCAGAGCGCTGCCTGATCCCAGGGAACAGCTGTCATCCAGTCAGGTGTCGCGGTTCTGGAAAAGATGATGCCATCACTGGTGCAGGTGCAGAAGCAGAGACAGAATCTACAAGAGAGGGTGTCAGTAACCTTCCAGCACCTACAAATAAAACTGGAAAAGTACAATCACCTCAGTTCTGGTCGCCTCATTTTAGGAAGGATGTGGAAGCTTTGGAAAAGGTGCAAAGGAGATTTACCAGGATGTTGCCTGGAATGGAGAGTAGGTCTTACAAGGAAAGGTTGAGGGTGATAGGCCTTTTCTCATTAGAACGGAGAAGGATGAGGGGCGACTTGATAGAGGTTTATAAGATGATCAGGGGAATAGATAGAGTAGACAGTCAGAGACTTTTTCCCCGGGTGGAACAAACCATTACAACGGGACATAAATTTAAGGTGAATGGTGGAAGATATAGGGGGGATGTCAGAGGTAGGTTCTTTACCCAGAGAGTAGTGGGGGCATGGAATGCACTGCCTGTGGAAGTAGTTGAGTCAGAAACATTAGGGACCTTCAAGCAGCTATTGGATAGGTACATGGATTACGGTAAAATGATATAGTGTAGATTTATTTGTTTTTAAGGGCAGCACGGTAGCATTGTGGATAGCACAATTGCTTCACAGCTCCAGGGTCCCAAGTTCGATTCCGGCTTGGGTCACTGTCTGTGCGGAGTCTGCACGTCCTCCCCGTGTCTGCGTGGGTTTCCTCTGGGTGCTCCGGTTTCCACCCACAGTCCAAAGATGTGCAGGTTAGGTGGATTGGCCATGATAAATTGCCCTTAGTGACCAAAATTGCCCTTAGTGTTGGGTGGAGGTGTTGACTTTGGGTGGGGTGCTCTTTCCAAGAGCCGGTGCAGACTCAATGGGCCGAATGGCCTCCTTCTGCACTGTAAATTCAATGATAACCTATGAATAATCTAGGACAAAGGTTCGGCACAACATTGTGGGAAGAAGGGCCTGTTCTGTGCTGTATTTTCTATGTTCTATGTTTTAATCGCCTTCAGGCGCAGGAAATGGTGAAGTCAATGGGTTGCATTCTCCGATTCTGAGACTAAGTGCTGATGCTGGTGTGGGGACGCTACCGCTTTGCGACCGAAAAAACGGTGCAAATCGGCCATCGATTCCCCGTCTGGAGGGGGGCTAGCAGGCACGCAGCGTAGAGCTTCCGGCTCTAGCTGCCAATACGGCCGGAGAATTGCCGGGTCCGTGGCCGCGCATGCGCACGCCGGCGGCCTGCTGAGGCTACGCCGTGCAACATGGCGCAGACCGCACGAGGACCGACCTGCCAAATAGTGCCTACCTTTGGCCAGGCTCGTCACCCCTGGACCACCTCCCACCAGTGCCTCCAGCCCCTGCCAAATCCCCACCTGCCCGTGAATCGGCTCTCCCCCGGCTGTGGCGGCGCTAGACTCAGTCCGCAGCTGCCATGCCGAGTTCCCGAAAAAAAATAGCATGAGAGACCCATGCCGTCAGGAACTCTGCCCATCGGGGGCGGAGCATCGGGGGGAGGGCCTCAGGTAACGTGGGTTCTCCGGCCGATCGCCGAACGTGATTTCGGCGTCAGAGACAGGAGAATCCCGGACAATGTGTGACACCCAGGCCAAAACCCAAAGTGTGGTGTTCGCAGTGGAAGGCCTGCGGCAAGATGTCAGAGCCATGTGTCAAGACATCCAAGGCTTGGAGCACATTGCGCTATCAATGGCTGAGGATCAGGACACGGAAGCCCAGTCACAGGCGGACATGTCCCGGGCACACATGGACATTGCTGTGGTGCTCCAGAGCTTGGCCCAATCACAAAGAGTCACGGCCGGGCACTGACTGACCTTGGCCAGAAACAGAGGGACATGTCACAGGCAAAGAGAGACATGACTGCGGCAGTGAGGGACGTATCTTACTCGCTGAGGGACGTGTCCCAGTCTAAGTATACCGTGGCTGAGGGCATCAAGACCATGGCTTAGACAAGGGTGGGCCTCCAGGACTGAAAGTGCCCGTTGACGTTGGCGCCTACGGAGCTCAGTCTGGCCTCACCTCCATCCCTTGGAGTACTCGGGTACCAGCGAGCATCCCAAGGGAGGAGGGAGTGATGGGGTCCATGCTGTGCCTCTCACAGGGGAGGTGTTGGACCACCTCAGCCCTTCCGAATATTCCCCCCCCCTCCCCCAGCTGACACACACTGGCGCATCTCATGGGCAGCGGGAAGAACATGATGACACATGGTAACCTTTGACATCTGAAGGTCGGCTGGACCGTCCCAGACCCAGGCCCTTCAGAGGACGACTGCCAAGGACATCACAGGTCAGGGAGTGAAACAAGCAGCAGGCCGCCTCCACGTCTAATATGCTGTCTGGGGTAACACCGAGAAGGAGTGGTAGGCCTTGGAAGGTAAGGAAGATAGATGACACCTACGGTAACATGGATGTCGTAGATAGGAGATAGTTAGGAGTAAGGGGACACCATTGTACACAATCATCATTAAGCACGATTGCATCACCTGTGTGACCTGTTTGTAACCTCTGTTAGATGGATGTGAAGGATGGGCTGGAGCTTGGTGTTGTGCATCTGCCAGGTGGACCCATGACACATGAACGTTCCACATAGTAGCACCCTCACCGAGAAGGGCAGGGCATAGTGGCAGCAGTGTGAGCCAGCCTTGTACAGCATCTCTCGTGAGTGAGCCCTAACCATTTGCATCTCCCGCAAACCATCCTGCCTGCCTCCAAAACTTATGGACCTGTGAAATGAATCTTTCAGTACATAGGGATCACTCGGGCGGAGAGTGGTATGTTATCCTCAAGACAGAAATATAACTTTGTCATACATTGAGCAATACCAGACCACATCCCAAAGTGATTCCCATGGACATGACCCATTGGTGCTGCTCAGAGGCAACACCCTGATGTGCTGCTGGTAGAAACCTTGGAAGTGGGAGGGGGAGCTGTGGTAGAGGGCAGGAGTGGAAGCTAGGGGAAAGGTGGAGTGAAGGACTGAGGGAGAGGGAAGGGGTGGAAGGACTGAGAGAGAGGGAAGGGGTTGTCGAGCTGAGGGAGAGGGAAAGGGTGGTTGGACTGAGGGAGAGGGAAGGGGTGGAAGGACTGAGGGAGAGGGAAAGGGTGGAATGACTGAGGGAGAGGGAAGGGGTTGTCGAGCTGAGGGAGAGGGAAAAGGTGGAAGGACTGAGGGAGAGGGAAGGGGTGGAAGGACAGGGAGAGGGAAGGGTCGGAATGACTGAGGGAGAGGGAAGGGGTGGAAAGACTGAGGGAGAGGGAAGGGGTGGAAGGACTGAGGGAGAGGGAAGGTGTGGAATGACTGAGGGAGAAGGAAGGGGTTGTAGAGCTGAGGGAGAGGGAAGGGGTGGATGGACTGAGGGAGAGGGAAGGGGTGGAAGGACCGAGGGAGAGGGAAGAGGTGGAATGACTGAGGGAGAGGGAAGGGGTGGAAGGACTGAGGGAGAGGGAAGTGGTTGTAGAGCTAAGGGAGAGGGAAGGGGTGGATGGACTGAGGGAGAGAGAAGGGGTGGATGCACTGAGGGAGAGAGAAGGGGTGGAAGGACTGAGGGAGAGGGAAGTGGTTGTAGAGCTAAGGGAGAGGGAAGGGGTTGATGGACTGAGGGAGAGGGAAGGGGTGGATGGACTGAGGGAGAGAGAAGGGGTGGAAGGACTGAGGGAGAGGGAAGGTGTGGAATGACTGAGGGAGAAGGAAGGGGTTGTAGAGCTGAGGGAGAGGGAAGGGGTGGATGGACTGAGGGAGAGGGAAGGGGTGGAAGGACCGAGGGAGAGGGAAGAGGTGGAATGACTGAGGGAGAGGGAAGGGGTGGAAGGACTGAGGGAGAGGGAAGTGGTTGTAGAGCTAAGGGAGAGGGAAGGGGTGGATGGACTGAGGGAGAGAGAAGGGGTGGATGCACTGAGGGAGAGAGAAGGGGTGGAAGGACTGAGGGAGAGGGAAGTGGTTGTAGAGCTAAGGGAGAGGGAAGGGGTTGATGGACTGAGGGAGAGGGAAGGGGTGGATGGACTGAGGGAGAGAGAAGGGGTGGAAGGACTGAGGGATAGGGAATGGTGGAAGGACTGAGGGAGAGGGAAGGGGTTGTAGAGCTGAGGGAGAGGGAAGGGGTGGATGGACTGAGGGAGAGGGAAGGGGTGGAAGGACTGAGGGAGAGGGAAGGGGTGGAATGACTGAGGGAGATGGAAGGGGTGGAATGACTGAGGGAGAGAAAGGGGTTGTAGAGCTGAGGGAGAGGGAAGGGGTGGATGGACTGAGGGAGAGGGAAGGGGTGGAAGGACTGGGGGAGAGGGAAGGGGTGGAAGGACTGAGTGAGAGGGAAGGGGTTGTAGAGCTGAGGGAGAGGCAAGGGGTGGAATGACTGAGGGAGAGGGAAGGGGTTGTAGAGCTGAGGGAGAGGGAAAGGGTGGATGGACTGAGGGAGAGGGAAAGGGTGGATGGACTGAGGGAAAGGGAAGGGGTGGAAGGACTGAGGGAGAGGGAAGGATGGATGGACTGAGGGAGAGGGAAGGGATGGATGCACTGAGGGAGAGGGAAGGGGTGGATGGACTGAGGGAGAGGGAAGGGGTGGGAGGACTGAGGGTGAGGGAAGGGGTTGTAGGGCTGAGGGAGAGGGAAGGGGTGGAAGGACTGAGGGGGAGGGAAGGGTGGATGGACTGATGGAGAGGGAAGGGGTAGATGGACTGAGGGAGAGGGAAGGGGTGGGAGGACTGAGGGAGAGGGAAGGGGTGGAAGGACTGAGGGAGAGGGAAGGGTGGAAGGACTGAGGGAGAGGGAAGGGGTTGTAGAGCTGAGGGAGAGGGAAGGTGTGGAAGGACTGAGGGAGAGGGAAGGGGTAGAATGACTGAGGGAGAGGGAAGGGGTGGAAGGACTGAGGGAGAGGGAAGTGGTTGTAGAGCTGAGGGAGAGGGAAGGGGTGAATGGACTGAGGGAGAGGGAAGGGGTGGATGGACTGAGGGAGAGGGAAGGGGTGGATGCACGGAGGGAGAGAGAAGGGGTTGTAGAGCTGAGGGAGAGGGAAGAGGTTGTAGAGTTGAGGGAGAGGGAAGGGGTGGATCGACTGAGGGAGAGGGAAGGGGTGGAAGGACTGAGGGAGAGGGAAGGGGTGGATGGACTGAGGGAGAGGGAAGGGTGGAAGGACTGAGGGAGAGGGCAGGGGTGGAAGGACTGAGGGAGAGGGAAGGGTGGAAGGACTGAGCGAGAGGGAAGTGGTGGAAGGACTGAGGGAGAGGGAAGGGGTGGAAGGACTGAGGGAGAGGGAAGGGGTGGAAGGACTGAGGGAGAGGGAAGGGTGGAAGGACTGAGGGAGAAGGAAGGGGTTGTAGAGCTGAGGGAGAGGGAAGGTGTGGAAGGACTGAGGGAGTGGGAAGGGGTGGAAGGACTGAGCGAGAAGGAAGGGGTTGTAGAGCTGAGGGAGAGGGAAGGGGTGGATGGACTGAGGGAGAGGGAAGGGGTGGATGCACGGAGGGAGAGGGAAGGGGTTGATGCACTGAGGGAGAGGGAAGGGGTGTAATGACTGAGGGAGAGGGAAGGGGTTGTAGAGCTGAGGGAGAGTGAAGAGGTTGCAGAGTTGAGGGAGAGGGAAGGGATGGATGGACTGAGGGAGAGGGAAGGGGTGGATGGACTGAGGGAGAGGGAAGGGGTTGTAGAGCTGAGGGAGAGGGAAGGGGTGGATGGACTGAGGGAGAGGGAAGGGGTGGAAGGACTGAGGGAGAGGGAAGGGGTGGAATGACTGAGGGAGAGGGAAGCGGTGGAATGACTGAGGGAGAGGGAACGGGTTGTAGAGCTGAGGGAGAGGGAAGGGGTGGATGGACTGAGGGAGAGGGAAGGGCTGGAAGGACTGAGGGAGTGGGAAGCGGTGGAAGGACTGAGGGAGAGGGAAGGGGTTGTAGAGCTGAGGGAGAGGCAAGGGGTGGAATGACTGAGGGAGAGGGAAGGGGTTGTAGAGCTGAGGGAGAGGGAAAGGGTGGATGGACTGAGGGAGAGGGAAAGGGTGGAAGGACTGAGGGAGAGGGAAGGGGTGGAAGGACAGGGAGCGGGAAGGGTCGGAATGACTGAGGGAGAGGGAAGGGGTGGAAGGACTGAGGGTGAGGGAAGGGGTGGAAGGACTGAGGGAGAGTGAAGTGGTTGTAGAGCTGAGGGAGAGTGAAGGGGTGGATGGACTGAGGGAGAGGGAATGGGTGGATGCACGGAAGGAGAGGGAAGGGGTGGAAGGACTGAGGGAGAGGGAAGCGGTGGAATGACTGAGGGAGAGGGAAGGGGTTGTAGAGCTGAGGGAGAGGGAAGGGGTGGATGGACTGAGGGAGAGCGAAGGGGCGGAAGGACTGAGGGAGAGTGAAGGGGTGGAAGGACTGAGGGAGAGGGAAGGGGTTGTAGAGCTGAGGGAGAGGCAAGTGGTGGAATGACTGAATGAGAGGGAAGGGGTTGTCGAGCTGAGGGAGAGGGAACGGGTGGATGGACTGAGGGTGAGCGAAAGGGTGGATGGACTGAGGGAGAGGGAAAGGGTGGAAGGACTGACGGAGAGGGAAGGGGTGGAAGGACTGAGGGAGAGGGAATGGGTGGAAGGACTGAGGGAGAGGGAAGGGGTGGAAGGACTGAGGGAGGGGGAAGGGGTGGAAGGACTGAGGGAGAGGGAAGGGGTGGAAGGACTGAGGGAGTGGGAAGGGGTCGATGGACTGAGGGAGAGGGAAGGGGTGGAAGGACTGAGGGAGAGGGAAGGGGTGGAATGACTGAGGGAGAGGGAAGGGGTGGAAGGACTGAGGGAGGGGGAAGGGGTGGAAGGACTGAGGGAGAGGGAAGGGGTGGAATGACTGAGGGAGAGGGAAGGGGTGGAAGGACTGAGGGAGAAGGAAGGGGTGGAAGGACTGAGGGCCAGGGAAGGGGTGGAATGGCTGAGGGAGAGGGAAGGGGTGGAAGGACTGAGGGAGAGGTAAGGGGTGGAAGGACTGAGGGAGAGGGAAGGGGTGGAAGGACTGAGGGAGAGGGAAGGGGTGGAAGGACTGAGGGAGAGGGAAGGGGTGGAAGGACTGAGGGAGAGGGAAGGGGTGGAAGGACTGAGGGAGAGGGAAGGGGTCGATGGACTGAGGGAGAGGGAAGGGGTGGAAGGACTGAGGGAGAGGGAAGGGGTGGAATGACTGAGGGAGAGGGAAGGGGTGGAAGGACTGAGGGAGAAGGAAGGGGTGGAAGGACTGAGCGCCAGGGAAGGGGTGGAATGGCTGAGGGAGAGGGAAGGGGTGGAAGGACTGAGGGAGAGGTAAGGGGTGGAAGGACTGAGGGAGAGGGAAGGGGTGGAAGGACTGAGGGAGAGGGAAGGGGTGGAAGGACTGAGGGAGAGGGAAGGGGTGGAAGGACTGAGGGAGAGGGAAGGGGTGGAAGGACTGAGGGAGAGGGAAGGGGTGGAATGACTGAGGGAGAGGGAAGGGGTGGAAGGACTGAGGGAGAGGGAAGGGGTGGAATGACTGAGGGAGAGGGAAGGGGTGGAAGGACTGAGGGAGAGGGAAGGGGTGGAAGGACTGAGGGTGAGGGAAAAGGGTGGAAGGACTGAGGGAGAGGGAAGGGGTGGAAAGACTGAGGGAGAGGGAAGGGGTGGAGGGACTGAGGGAGAGGGAAGGGGTGGAAAGACTGAGGGAGAGGGAAGGGGTTGGAGGGCTGAGGGAGAGGGAAGGGGTGAGAAGTTTAGGGAAGGTCGATTCTGTATGGTGTGGGGGGCGGCGGGATTGAAGTAAAGGAGAGGGGGTGGGGGAAAAAGTTATGGAACATGTGGGGAAGCTGCCGGGACCCAGGCCCCCTAGTTGGTAAATTTGGAGGTGATGAATTTGTCCCATGTGTGGTGACCCTGGTTCACATGGTGGGCCTCCTGCCCTGCCCTCTCAGGCTCTATGCTGGATTCTTCTGAGCACCACCTCGTCCTCCTCCTGAGATGACACCTGTCATTCTTCCTCTTCCTCCAGCATGTTGCCCCTCTGCTGCGCAATGTTATGAAGGACGCGGCAGGTCACAACAATGCTCGAAATGGTCTGTGGACTACATTGGAGCGCCCCACCAGAATGGTCCAGGCATCGGAAACGCATCCTGAGCAAGCCAATGCACCTCTGCTTGCTGCATGAGCGCTGTTAGAACGGTTCTCTACCTCATTCTGGGGCCTCTACATGAGCGTCATTCACAATGACTTCAGCGGGTAAGCCTTGTCACCCAATAGCCAAACCCTTACCCGAGGGAGTGCCTCGTGTTACTAACTTTTGGTTGGTTCAATTGGCTCTGTTTTATAACCTTTGCTCTAGAGTCGCCAGGTATCTTTATGATACCACCATGAGGTTCAAGTTCAAGTAATGATCAATAACTCAATACACCAATTAGTAAGATTCAAATCAAAGCACATTTATTATACACAGTAATCGCTACTCATGCATAAACTCTACTTTCTAGGCTATTTCTATCACTAACAGGCCTATACTTAGCTTCAGACTGGCCCACCAGGTCAGGGGAACTAATGGCCTTTCGTTCGGGTTCTGAGTCTGCGGGATTCAAAAGCTGGTATGGACTGGTAGCTAGGAGCGCCTATCTCGTAGCGAGCGTTGACTTGAGACTTACGTTCTTTGGAAGCAGCTGGACAGGCCACTATCAAGGGTTGGTTCGCGTTGCTGAGTGACCCTGTCAAGAAGGACGATTTGAACTTGGGGGCTTTACTTTATAGTCCCCAGGGGCTTCACGCCTTTCGGGGCGGACCCCGTACCTGGTTTCAAGTGATTGGACTTTGTTCTAATCGCTTGGTTCGATTTCTCCAATACTGGAGTGTTTCCCTGATCGCTGGGCGGTCTTTAGGTGTCCGTTAACCTCTTTTGTGTTGGCTCCTGCTGGCGCCGAGGAGTCTGGCTTGGCCTTGTTTATCTCAAATGTTTCGATTGTTCCCGGGGATTGCTACATTATTATGCAGATGGCTGCTTTTATCGATGCTGTCTGGGCTTTTGCAGAGTCTAATACACAGTAACTTGCACCTGCTAGTTTTTGCCTGTGTTGGCTGAATTTCCCTGCAGCCTTTGCTGTTCTCCATTTTACGTCGGGAATTGGCCAACCCAGGTGGCTATACTCGAAGGTGTCAGAAACTGGCGAGTGCACCGGCATGTGTTCCTCGCACAGGCTGCTTGGATAGCGGATGCAGATGTGCATAATATGCAGCTGGTGGTCGCACACCAATTGCACAGTCATGGAGTGGAAGCTCTTTCTATTGATTAAGGGCACCCCATGTCAAATCAGTGTGCCATCCATGCCATTGATCACCCGCCGGACCTTGAGCATGCCATGATCAGGACAAACCCAGCAGCCTGGGCATGCGGTCCGATGTCTGGGTGCGTAGGGCATCCATCACAGCGTAGATGCACCTGTACATGTCTGTTTGCGAGATCCCACACGTGATCCCGCTTGAGACATGGAATGAGCCAGAGGTATAAAAGTTCAGGACGACCCTACATGCGAGCTGGCCATTCTATCACACGGCCCCACCGAACCGCTGGGGTGGCAGAGATGAGGACGGGGCGGGGGGGTGGGGGTGGGGGGGTGGGGGGGGGGGGTGGAGTGGGACAGGGGTCAGGCACCAGAGCAGTGAGCGCTGGGTGACCTTGGGTCCCCTCTGCGCCCCCTCTGCGTCCAGCCCAGACCAGCCGAACCCACCCCTCACACCCATCTCACAGAGCACCGAATCAGGTTGTAACGTTGTGTTTAATATTAACAAATATATACAGCATTGTCCTCTCCCATATTGCTGTACTGTGCCCTGCACCCGTGCCAACTTAACTGGTGTCAACCTTGCTGGCCTTATGGGCCCTAATGCTACTGCTCGGTGGATCCCCAGGCACTACATCAGGGATGGAGGCGGCCTGCTGCGATTCCAGCCCTGTGACCTGGGTCTCCGTTGGCAGCCGTTTTCTGAAGCGACCGGGCTTGGATGGGCCGGTTGCTGTTTGGGTGTCCCAGGTGACATGGTGCTGCCCTTTTCTGCCCACTGCCCACTCGATGCGCCAGGGATGGGAGGTGGGGGGCGGGGGGGGGGAGTCACCGACAGGGGCCCCAGCACCTCCTCCTCCCACAGGGTGTCCAATGGCCACCGGGCTACTCCATGAGATGAGGGTGTAAGCGGAGCTAACCCCTGAGGCTTCCACACCATCTGGCGCTACCAATCCTGGAGGCCCACGCCCGCCCCGACCAAGGGTCTCGATGCTTGTGGCCATGGAGCACAACGGGTGGACCACCTCCCTCTGGGACAGCGCCACATCATGGTGAGAGTATGCCAGCACTTTCTGGGTCTGTGCCACATGAGCCAGTGACTGCGCCACACCCCTCTGTGCCTGTGCCACATCAACCAGTGCCACCACAGAGGAGCTCAGGAATCTGGCAGCATCTGTAGGGAGAGAAAAGAGCTAACGTTTCGAGCCCAGATGACCCCTTTGTCAAAGCTTTGGAATGAGCCAGGCCACTATGGGGGCACCCCCTGGGGCCAGATCCCCCCGCGCCCCCCGAGGACTCTGCAGGCCTCCCGTGGAATCAGGTCCCGCCGGTAAGGACCTGTTGTGATTTATGCCGGCGGGACCTGCCGAAAACGTGCGGCCACTCGGCCCATCGCGGGGGGGGGGGCGCTGCCCGCAGCCGCCGACTGGAGTGCCACGATTCCCGCCCCCCCCAAAACCCCGGCGCCGGAGAATTCGGCAGCCGGCGGGGGCTGGCTGACTTTTGGCCCCCTGACGTTTGGCCAAAATCTTCGCCCCAAGGCCTCCACCATGGATGTCACCCGTGTGGTGTTGGCTTGGGTGGCATGGATGGTTGGCACCACCTCCTGCTCCTGCAGGCGGTTCAATTTCTCCAACTGCACCTGCAGGTGCTGGATGGTTTCCGACACTCCCTCACGTAGTCCACGGCTCTGCGACTGCACCTTCACTATAGACGGGAATATCTTCTCCTGAAACCCATCTGGATGGCAGTTAGTCCCTGGGTTCAGGCCACCCTCCAACTGTCCATCCCTCAGGGCTTCTTACCTCCACTTGCTATGCCGCAGCACGTGTGTGGCGCACACCAGATAGTGCTCCAGGAGCCTCTTTACTAAATTGCCCAACCGAGGTGAGTGTCCCTGGGATGGTGGAGGGTGTTGAAGACAGCTGTGATGAAAAGTTAGTGTCGTCCTGGGCTGGTGCTGTGGGGTGTCTCCGGCTGCGGGTTGAGGGCTTTGTCTGTGTCCCTGTCCTCCTCTTCCTCGCTGCTCTCCTCCTGAGGTTGGGGTTATGGTTGGGGCCAGGGTCGGGGATCGCAAGAAGGGCTCACTCATCACCAGGTGATCCTGCAAGACACAAGACATGATGCATGATTGGACCATGGGTTGAGATGGCATGTGGTGGTGGAGGAGGTAGTGTACGAGGGGTGGTGGGGCTGTGGAGGGATGGAGACGTGATAGTGGGGGTGCGTGTCATTGGGAACCGCAACTCAGCGGGATCTCATTTGCATGCCCAATGTCGGCATCCGCATCGGCGTCTGGCCTCTCCCCAGGCCCACCGGCCAGGTCCAATGCTCGCTGCTCTGCTTTGGTGAGGGTCCATGGTCCGGCGGTCCCCCTCCAGTTTTCCACCTCGCTCAGCGGTTGTGCGCTGCCTTCTCCTGTTTGGGGGGGGGGGGTGCAGACAGAAAACGCATGGTGTTACTCATGCATATGCATGCAGCACAGAGGGTGGTAGCTGGTGAGCTTCGTGGCCAGGACACCTGGCCATGGCGGCCGGTATGGGTGCTGGCAGGTGGTGCAGGATGGTGTTTGGTTGACACCTGGGTGGGGGAGAGGTGGGGTTACGGGTGTGTGGGTTAGGGGTTAGTGCCAGAGGCACAGTGCTGCCTACCCATGCTGGTCACCCTGAGGAGGCCGGTCCTGGCGGTGTTGCCCACAGTGCTCATGAGCTCTCCCATCTGTGCCCAGGCCCGGTGCACGGTGATGGGTGGCAACTGCCTCCCCACCCGGGGTACAGGGTGGCCTGCCTCTCCTCCACTTCATCAAGTAGGGTTTCCAACTCGGCATCGGTGAACTGCGGTGCCGCTCTCCTTGCTGCCATCTTGTTGGCTGGGATGGTGTGCATGGGGAGTGGAGTGCTTATATACAGCTGCAGCTGGTCAGCATCTATTGTGTCAATCAGACACCGTTTTCCATTGGAATTGGTTGTCTTCTGTCATGTGAGAGTACCTTTAAGATCTGGGTGTTTATCAAATAGCTGTAGTGGATGTACCTTTAAGAAATGGGTGTTTATCAAATAGCTGCAGTGATGTCAGAGTGTGGGTGGAGCTGGGCTGTCTTTCACTTTCGTTTTTGAGCAGCCAGCTACAGTGTGTTTTAGTTTTGTTTTCAGAACTGGATAGCTGCAGGCAAAGAAAGCAGCTGTATATTGATCTCTCTCTGCAATCTAAAGATTGTTTCCAGGTCATTTCAGGATTTCAAAGTAATACCTGTTTCTGTGGAGAATTCAAACCTACTGTCTTTATGTAAAAAGGGTCTTTTTGTCTTATGGATGTTCTTAGGAAAGTTATGAAGGGTTACTTATAGAATATTGTATCGGTGGGGATTATTGGTGTTGATAGTTGTTAAGATATTCACTGTGGGTTTATAAAGTGTTAACTGGATTCATAAATAAACATGGTTTTGTTATAAAAGTATTTTAGATCTCTGTTGCATCACACCTGTAAAGTAGGCCCTTGTGCTCCCCATAACCACAATCTATTAAAAGTTGTGGGTCAGGTGAACTCCATGATACACTTTGGTGTTCTCTAAACCCTGGCCCATAACAGTTCCACGTGGCACCGTTGCTAGCCCCTTGATGATCGCTGGATTGATCGAGGAATGCCACAATTTTACTGTCATAAATAACATCCGATTCAGTTCCGGCATCAGCACTTAGTTTCTGGCATGGACACTCCCGCCATGAGTTCTTAGAAAGATGGGCACGGATTTGTGAAGCAACAGCCTATTTAAGGACTTTGAAGGGGAAATTGAGGATGGAGATGAACCAATACTTTGAATGTATAGCGGGGTCAGGAGGGTATTTTTTGAGGTGATGGGTGACCTGGAAGCTGTGTGGGGCCATGTACCCTTCATCCCCCCTACCATCACCACCCATCAACCTGAAAGCCCCCACACAGGTCCAATGAAAGTCGATCCCTTTAAAAATTACTGCATGCGTGTCGGTGCAAACGAATTCAAAGGGACCATGGGCATAAGTAAATCACCTGTGCACTTTATAGAGGGAATGTCTGTAACTTCGAGAAGGGAAGCAGTACCCGAGGGAGAGGGAACCTCAAATAGTCCCAGTAAGATGGGAACCAGGAAGGGAAGCTGGGTGGTCAGCACTTTGGTGGGGATGAGGGATGAGGGACCGGGAGGTGGGTCTCATGAACAAGCTGAGCTTGGAGACAGTCAGGCAGGAGATGGGATAAATGCGATTTCAACACTAGGATATCGGGGAACGTGAGACAAAGTTTGATCCGGTGGGCTACTGGAAGGGAGGAATGCAGAAGAGGGAGCTGGAAGAATGGTCTTGATCTTGGTGGCAAAGCTGTCCATGAGCTGTTGATGGAGATCAGGGTGAAGGAGCCTTGGAATGTGATTTAAGAAGGTGGAGATGAGAAACCAGTGATTATTTTCTTTGCCTTTCTGGATAATGATAATAATGGTCAGTTTTAGTAAAGTAAAGCAAGACCCGATAATGTTTTATGTGGTCCAGTCAGATTTGATGATGGATAGTTTTCCATCACAGAACTTCAAACGAGCCTCCGTTGGACTTAAAGGAGTGGAGATGAGGGGCACTGTTGGTAGAATAACGAGTGTGAGAAAGAGTATGTTTTTAATGGGGAGAGGAACATCAAAGGCGTTGGAGAGGCTGTGATTTTTGCAGCTAAGTAGCTGCCGAAATGTCATGATGAATCGTGGGCCAGTCGCTGAGATTATGAAAGGATTGTGGTGAGGGAAAGTTTCTGAGGGAAAGATGTGGGGAGGGGAAAGAGGAATGTGGGTGGAGAGCAGCATAAGGAAATGTCCCGAGATAGCCTTATCGGTGATGGTTACAATGGGAATATAAGCTCACATGAGGTGGTAAGGTCGAGGGGGTGGCAGTGAATATGAGTTGGAGAGTTTGTACGAAGGGCAAGATTTATGGAGATTTATTGCAAAAAAATAACTTGACTCAGCATTGCGGCATTTTTGTTTCCAGGTGTCAGTTTCGATTTCTTAAAAAGAAATACGAGAAATGTGCCTGTTTATGAGAAATTCACGGTAACGTAGTTTACGTTCAACAGGTTGAGTTATGGATGTTTGAGTCAGATGTTCTGGTCCTCACTGCCTATGCTTTTGTCAGCTACACCAGTGTCCAATTGTTAATCCTCTGCCTCCAATCGGTGGTTAGGAATAATTGCCAGGAATAAATCAGGATGCTTTTTGCAGATATTTTTTAACTCATTGCGAAGGCTTATTTTTAATTACAATTAATTTGCTCTTTTTTTGCGATGTTTTATGGCAAACCTCAGAACTGTGGCAGGGATACAAGAATGTGCCATTCAGAATGGTACAGCACCCGTCTAATCTCTCAAACTAAATTTGTCAATCTGAGTTGTGCCACTGGGGGGCAGCACGGGGGGGGGGGAAGGGAAATGGAGGGACTCCATAGGGTGGCAGGGTGGCACAGTGGTTACCACTGCTGCTTCACAGCACTCGGGACCCGGGTTCAATTCCTGAATCGGGTGACTATATGGAGTTTGCACTTTCTCTCTGTGTCTGCTCGGGTTTCCTCCGGTTGCTCCAGTTTCCTCCCACAGTTCAAATATGTGCTGGCTAAATTGGCCCTTTAGTGTCCAAAGGCTGCCTAAATTTCCCAAAAGTTAGGTGGGGTTATGGGGTTACAGGAATAGAGCAGGGTATAGAGTGCTCTTTCAGATGGTTGATGTAGACTCGATGGGCCGAATGGCCTCCTTCTGCACTGTAGGGATTCTACGAACTACATTCTGAACCAGACCGCCCCCCCCCCCCCCAAGTCATTGCCCCCCCAAAGAAAACAAAACATGAGGAACAAATGGTGATTTAAAGGTGCCATTATTCAGACTAAGTGAAGGCCCCATCTGCTCTCTGAGGTGAACATAAAATATTTCATGTCACTATCTCGAAGCTGTGCTGGAGTATTATCCCTGAGGTCCTGGCCAATATTCATTCTTCAATCAACATCACAAAAGCAGATTATCACATTCATATTCGTGGAAGTCTGTTGTGTGGAAAATTGACTACTGTGCTTCCCACATTACAACTGCGATCGCACTTCAAAAATATTTCACTGATTGAAAAGCATGTTGGGATAGATCTGAGTTTGTGTACAATGCTACATAAATGCACGTCTTTCTTTTTATGTTGCTCTCTTGCACATCCTAGTGGCCGACTTCACAGCTACACTGAAAGGCGTTCACCTGGATTCCCCCGCACTCAGATGGAAAATTCTGCGTGGTTGAAGAGAAAGGGGGAAAACCTTGATGACAGCGCACAATATTGCTGAGAATCCAAAGTAGGTCATTGGCAAGTAAATAAATAAATAAGTGTTATTTTTCCCTCAATTAAAAAGCTGACAAGTATGACTCACTTCCAGTGGCTCTGATAATATCAAAGCCAAACTGAACACTTTGGAACATTGTGGGTGGCTGAAATGAATTTTCTCTCAGCACCCAATCACGCAGAAAAATAAACGGTTCTGTACAATGACAGATAAAGCACAGCGGACTCGTCTCCCTGTCAAAGCATCGACTTCCAGTCAGGTTTTGTTTGACCTCAATGATTAATTCATATGGCACAGTGGAGTATCAGGTCACTGGGGGCAGTGGAGAGAGGGGGAGAGTTGGCGTGATTAAGAATGCTTGGTGGCCTGGGGATCAAGAGCATTCATGGCCTCTCCATAATCCCACCACCCCCAATCCATGAAAAAAAACCTCACATTTCGATAGCAACCTACTTAACCTCGCAATGTTGCATAGTGCTTTACAGCCAGTTAAGTATTTTTGAAGAGCACTTTTAAACTATCACACTATTGTATAGCAAATTGCAGTCAGCCCTTCATATGTCACAATATACTGTGCTTAGAGGAAAATGTCCTTCTGCGCTGGGTAGGTGGGCATTTTTCTCTGTTCCCCAAGTGTGTCAGCCTACCCTTGGCTATCCATTCAATGACAAGTCAGAGAAGGGTCCCTCGAATTCATTCCTGGGATGAAGAACATACCCTGTGAAGAGAGGTTGAACAGGTTGGGCTCATACCCATTGGAGTTCAGAATGATCAGAGGTAGAAGTTTCAATAGGGGAGCATTTCGGGAACAGTGACCACAATTCAGTAAGTTTTAAAGTGCTGGTGGACAAGGATAAGAGTGGTCCTAGGCTGAATGTGCTAAATTGGGGGAAGGCTAATTATAACAATATTAGGCGGGAACTGAAGAACCTAGATTGGGGGCGGATGTTTGAGGGTAAATCAACATCTGACATGTGGGAGGCTTTCAAGTGTCAGTTGAAAGGAATTCAGGACCGGCATGTTCCTGTGAGGAAGAAGGATAAATACGGCAATTTTCGGGAACCTTGGATAACGAGAGATATTGTAGGCCTCGTCAAAAAGAGAAAGGAGGCATTTGTCAGGGCTAAAAGGCTGGGAACAGACGAAGCCTGTGTGGAATATAAGGAAATTAGGAAGGAACTTAAGTAAGGAGTCAGGAGGGCTAGAAGGTATCATGAAAAGTCATTGGCAAATAGGGTTAAGGAAAATCCCAAGGCTTTTTACCCATACATAAAAAGCAAGAGGGTAGCCAGGGAAAGGGTTGGCCCACTGAAGGACAGGCGAGGGAATCTATGTGTGGAGCCAGAGGAAATGGGCAAGGTACTAAATGAATACTTTGCATCAGTATTCACCAAAGAGAAGGAATTGGTAGATGTTGAGTCTGGAGAAGGGTGTGTAGATATCCTGGCTCACATTGAGATCCAAAAAGACGAGGTGTTGGGCGTCTTGAAAAATATTAAGGTAGATAAGTCCCCAGGGCCTGATGGGATCTACCCCAGAATACTGAAGGAGGCTGGAGAGGAAATTTCTGAGGCCTTGACAGAAATCTTTGGCTCCTCACTGTCTTCAGGTGATGTCCCGGAGGATGGAGAATAGCCAATGTTGTTCCTGTGTTTAAGAAGGGTAGCAAGGATAATCCAGGGAACTACAGGCCGGTGAGCCTTACGTCAGTGGTAGGGAAATTACTGGAGAGAATTCTTTGAGACAGGATCTACTCCCATTTGGAAGCAAATGGACGTATTAGCGAGAGACAGCACGGTTTTGTGAAGGGGAGGCCGTGTCTCACTAACTTGATAGAGTTTTTCGAGGAGGTCACAAAGATGATTGATGCAGGTAAGGCAGTGGATGTTGTCTTTATGGACTTCAGTAAGGCCTTTGGTAGTCTAGTACAAAAGATGAAGTCACATGGGATCAGGGGTGAGCTGGCAAGGTGGATACAGTACTGGCGAGGTCATAGAAGGCAGAGAGTAGCAATGGAAGGATGCTTTTCTAATTGGAGGGCTGTCACTAGTGGTGTTCCGCAGGGATCAGTGCTGGGACCTTTGCTGTTTGTAGTATATATAAATGATTTGGAGGAAAATGTAACTGGTCTGATTAGTAAGTTTGCAGACGACACAAAGGTTGGTGGAATTGAGGATAGCGATGAGGACTGTCAGAGGATACAGCAGGATTTAGATTGTTTGGAGACTTGGGCGGAGAGATGGCAGATGGAGTTTAATCTGGACAAATGTGAGGTAATGCATTTTGGAAGGTCTAATGTAGGTAGGGAATATACAGTGAATGGTAGAACCCTCAAGAGTATTGAAAGTCAGAGAGACCTAGGTGCACAGGTCCACAGGTCACTGAAAGGGGCAACACAGGTGGAGAAGGTAGTCAAGAAGGCATACGGCATGCTTGCCTTCATTGGCCGGGGCATTGAGTATAAGAATTGGCAAGTCATGTTGCAGCTGTATAGAACCTTAGTTAGGCCACACTTGGAGTATAGTGTTCAATTCTGGTCGCCAAACTACCAGAAGGATGTGGAGGCTTTAGAGAGGGTGCAGAAGAGATTTACCAGAATGTTGCCTGGTATGGAGGGCATTAGCTATGAGGAGCGGTTGAATAAACTCGGTCTGTTCTCACTGGAACGACGGAGGTTGAGGGGCGACCTGATAGAGGTCTACAAAATTATGAGGGGCATAGACAGAGTGGATAGTCAGAGGCTTTTCCCCAGGGTAAAGGGGTCAATTACTAGGGGGCATAGGTTTTATGTGCAAGGGGCAAGGTTTAGAGTAGATGTACGAGGCAAGTTTTTTTACACAGAGGGTAGTGGGTGCCTGAAACTCGCTACCGGAGGAGGTGGTGGAAGCAGGGTCGATAGTGACATTTAAGGGGCATCTTGACAAATACATGAATAGGATGGGAATAGAGGGATACGGACCCAGGAAGTGTAGAAGATTGTAGTTTAGTCGGGCAGCATGGTTGGCACGGGCTTGGAGGGCCGAAGGGCCTGTTCCTGTGCTGTACTTTTCTTTGTTCTTTTTGCACCGAGGCACAGTGGAAAGTATTGTTCTGTGTGCAGCTCAGGCAGATCATTCTGTACATGAAAAGAAAATACATAACAGGGCAAACTTAAAATACACAATGTAAATACATAAACATTGTGTGAAGCATACAGGAGTGTAGTCCTACTTGGCAGAGAAGATGTGTGAAGAGAATTTATTGAAGGCAGAATTGACAGATGAGGGAGTCGAGTGTTATGGGAGGTAGACAGGGCAGTAGAATTGAGACCACAACCAGGTCATTCATGGGGCGGGATTCTCCAGCTGTGTTCTCCCAGCGACTGGAGAATCCTGCCCGAGGTCAATGGAGTTTTTCATTGTCGGCGTCTCGTCCGTGGTGATCTTGCAGCGGGCAGGGTGGAAGAATCCAGCCCATGATCTTATTGAATGGTGGAGCAGGCTCAAAGGGCCCGAATGACCTAGCCCTGCTCCTGAGCCCTATGTTCCTAATCTAGACCTGTGCTGAAAAATTGGGCAATTGGGGAGGTGGTGGCGTAGTGGTCTTGTCACTGGACTAGTAAACCAGAGATCCAGAGTAATGCTCTGGGGACCCAGGTTCAAATCCCACCACTGCAGATGGCGAAATTTGAATTCAATAAAAATCTGAAACTAAAAGCCAAAGGATGACAATGAAACCATAGTTGATTGTCGTAACAATCCATCTGGTTCACGAATGTCCTTTAGGGAAGGACGTCAGCCCTCCTTACCTGGTCTGGCCTACATGTGACTCCACACCCACAGCAATGTAGTTGATTCTTAACTGCCCACTCATGGGCAATTAGGGAGGGACAATGTAATAATCCACGGGAGGCAGGAGTTCCGTCACCACACCAGTATTTATTTGTAATAACTATATACAAGAGCAGCTCCAAACAGTGTGCTAGCATTCCAGTCAACTTAAGACTGCCTCACAAAGCCTACACAGGTGCTTATATGGGCCCCATCAATGAGCTATCATTGAGGGAGCTCATACTCCAATTGGCCAACCAGCCTGTGACGCCCATGTCTCATAAACACATTTTTAAAAAGTAATCGATACAGTTCTCCAGTGACAGGCACTTTAGGATTTCAAACGGGGAATAAAGTCAATTTAGATTGATCCTGGGGCGAATTCTCCATTCCGGGTGTGTTTCCCGATGGGACAGAGAATTGGGCATCCGGCGGAAACTGGGATCAGTGGGTGGGATTCTCCGCAAATCGGCGGGGCGGGCAACTCCGGCGGGAAGGACTGGCGTGAACCACTCCGGCGTCGGGCCGCCCCGAAGGAGCTGAATCTGCTGCACCTTCAGGGGCTAGGCCGGCGGCGGAATGGTTTGCGCTGCGCCGGCCGGCATGGAAGGGGCGTGGTGCTCTGCCAACCGGCGCAGAAGGGCCTCCGCCGGCCGGCACGAGTTGGCGCCAGCCCAGTGCATGCACAGGGGTTTCATCTCCACGTCGGCCATCGTGGACCGTCACAGCGGCTGACGCGGAGGAATAGAGTGCCCCGACGGCATAGGCCCGTCCGCGGATTGGTGGGCTCCGATCATGGGCCAGGCCACTGTGGGGGCACCTCCCGGGGCCAGATCCCCCCCTCCCCTCCTGAGGACCCAGGAGGCCCCCGCGGAGCCAGGTCCCGCCGGTAGGTAACTGTTGTAATTTCCACCGGCGGGACTGGCCGTAAACGGGCAGCCACTCGGTCCATCGCGGGCCGGAGAATCGCCAGGGGGCTGCTGCCAGCAGTCGTCGACTGGCGCGGCGCGATTCCCGCCTCTGCCAAATACCCGACACCGGAGAATTCGGCAGCCGGCCGGCCGGGATTCACGCTGCCCCTGCCGATTCTCCGACCTGGCGGGGGATCGGAGAACCCCGCCCAGTGTTTCCAATGCTCCGACCTCCCGCTGACAGCGGGATAGGGGTTCTCGTGCCAGTGGGAGGATGCTAATGGATGCAAATGGGTGTTAATGACACATTTACATCCACTTAGTGGGCTGGGCACCCTATTCTTTGGCCTTCTGTGATTCTGAGGGCTTTAAGCACAGGTCACAGTTGTGATGCTCCCAGGTAAGTGTTGCAACTGTAATTTCTGCCATTACACTTGTCTGGTCTGTTGTCTCGCTTTATCTGGGGTAGGGGAGCTGAGGGGGGAGGGGTTCCTCTATTAAGGAAGTCCTTGTGGGAGGTCTCCCTAGTTAGGGAATCCTTGGGGGGGGTCGGGTTACCCCCCTACTTGGGGAAAGGAGGGGGCACCCAGAAAATCAGGGGTGGGTGCCTGATTTACGGTGATGTGTGGGGGAGGGTATGATAGCCCGTGGGACTTCACTATTGGGCTGCCTGCTCAAAATGGCTTCCCAACAGTGAGATTTCCTCCTGATTCCCTCCTATTCCTCACCCTGCATAAATTTGCATGGTGAGGGATACTGAATTGCTTCCTGATAGAAGAATCATCAGACAGTGACCATACAAGAACATTAAACCAGGCTGTTTATTTCATAACAATCTCCAAGAGCACAGAGGGCATTATTGTCCTGGATCAAATCAGTTGTTTAGTACAGCACAGGATTAAACTTGAGATGAGTTCTCTCGGCCTGCATGGTTCAGCTTCATCATTCACTCGCCAAGCCATGAGCTGGGGTGCGGGGGGTGGGCGTGGGGGCAGCTCACCTTATATTTAATATGGACATTACTTTCAACTTGCCCTCCAGAAGTACCACAAAATCATATTCTGATGATTAAAATGTGACCAACCACTTTGGCATGTTTTGTGGGAAAATAGTTTGACTGCAAAAGTAAATGCGAGAGATTGCTCTTGGCTTTGTGTCATGATATTGCAAGTAGGCCAAGAATCCCGAAAAACATGCTGTTACGTAATTTGGACATTCTGAATCCTCTCTGTGTACCAGAACAGGTGCCGGAATGTGGTGACTAGGGCTTTCACAGTAACTTCATTGCAGTGTTAATGTAAGTCTACTGTGACAATAAAGATTATTATTATTATTATTAATAATCCTTCATCCGTGTGGCCCAAAATTGAACACATCCAATAGCCGTACTTTTTTTAAACCGCATTTATCTTTAGTGCGGGAAGTCCAGCGGCGGGATTCTCCGAGCCTCTGCACCGATATCGCGATTGGCACGAGTGTGGAGAATGGGCGTCGATGCCGAAATCCGAAGCGCGCGCACGCACACGGTCTACGCGGCCATAGACAGAGGCCCCCGTGGCGATTCCCCAAGAGTAACTGGATTGGATTTGTTTATTGTCACGTGTACCGAGGTACAGTGAAAGGTATTTTTCAGCGAGCAGCTCAACAGATCATTAAGTACATGCGAAGAAAAGAGAATAAAAGAAAATACATAATAGGGCAACACAACATATACAATGTAACTACATAAGCACTGGCATCGGATGAAGCATACAGGGTGTAGTGTTAATGAAATCAGTCCATAAGAGGGTCGTTTAGGAGTCTGGTGACAGTGGGGAAGAAGCTGTTTTTGAGTCTGTTCGTGCGTGTTCTCAGACTTCTGTATCTCCTGCCCGATGGAAGAAGTTGGAAGAGTGAGTAAGCCGGGTGGGAGGGATCTTTGATTATACTGCCCGCTTTCCCCAGGCAGCGGGAGGTGTAGATGGAGTCAATGGATGGGAGGCAGGTTTGTGTGATGGACTGGGCGGTGTTCACGACTCTCTGAAGTTTCTTGCGGTCCTGGGCCGAGCAGTTGCCATACCAGGCTGTGATGCAGCCTGATAGGATGCTTTCTATGGTGCATCTGTAAAAGTTGGTAAGAGTCAATGTGGACATGCCGAATTTCCTTAGTTTCCTGAGGAAGTATAGGCGCTGTTGTGCTTTCTTGGTGGTAGCGTCGACGTGGGTGGACCAGGACAGATTTTTGGAGATGTGCACCCCTAGGAATTTGAAACTGCTAACCATCTCCACCTCGGCCCCGGTGATGCTGACAGGGGTGTGTACAGTACTTTGCTTCCTGTGGTAGTATGCATTTGGGGTCATGTGGGACTATGACGCCGTGATGTCATTGGCTGACAGATCCCGGGTCCTGGTTGGCCGTTGACCTCTAGCTCCGCCTTCAGGGCGGAACTAGAGGTCAACGGCCAACCAGGACCCGGGATCTGTCAGCCAATGACATCACGGCGTCACAGTCCCACATGACCCCTAATGCATACTACCACATTCACCCCTTGTTAAAAATGAACCCGGCGGGGTGATGCTTCGCATGGTGGTAAGGGTTTACAAGGCTGGTCCTGGGAGGAAAACTTTTGCATGTTATTACAGTATGTACAAGGTTTTTTTTTGTTTCGAACTATTTACAGTAATCGTCAGGAGAAAAAGACAAAATGTTCTCGTTAAAAGTCCACATAGTGTAGTGTTAGATCGACGCCACGAGTCGGTCGGGCGGTCTGGTCGTCCGTGTCGATCGCCTCGGCCCCGGTGGTGGTGGTGGTGCTTGTTCCGGTGTTGTCGCCTCCGGGAGCCTTACGGTTTCAGCTTGGGCTTCACTCCTGGTCGGGCCTGGGAGGAGGACCGATCCTCCTGGGAAGGGGGCGGTCGCGGGGTGCGGCGGTGGCAGGGAGGGGGTGATTGGTGTCGGGGGGGTGTGTGTGTTGCTGGCGGGCGCCAGATCTCGCAGGGAGACCGTGTCCTGTCGGCCGTCGGGGTACTCCACGTAAGCGTACTGCGGGTTCGCGTGAAGGAGGTGAACCCTTTCGACCAACGGGTCCGACTTGTGCGCCCGCACATGTTTTCGGAGCAAGATGGGTCCTGGGGCCGCCAGCCAGGTCGGCAGCGACGTTCCAGAGGAGGACCTCCTGGGGAAGACAAGGAGGCGCTCATGAGGCGTTTGGTTAGTGCTAGTACACAGTAGTGACCGGATGGAGTGGAGGGCGTCCGGGAGGACCTCCTGCCACCGTGAAACTGGGAGGTCCCTGGACCGTAGGGCAAGTAGGACGGTCTTCCAGACCGCGCCGTTCTCCCTCTCTACTTGCCCGTTCCCCTGGGGGTTGTAGCTGGTCGTCCTGCTCGAGGCTATACCGTTGCTGAGCAGGAACTGGCGCAGTTCGTCACTCATGAAGGAGGACCCCCTGTCGCTGTGGACGTATGCGGGGCAACCGAACAGTGTGAATATGGTGTTCAGGGCTTTAATGACTGTGGCTGCGGTCATGTCAGGGCAGGGGATGGCGAATGGGAAGATGGAGTACTCGTCCACCACATTAAGGAAGTATGTGTTGCGGTCGGTGGAGGGGAGGGGCCCTTTGAAATCCAGACTAAGGCGTTCAAAGGGGCGGGAAGCCTTAAACAGGTGCGCACCATCCGGCCTGAAAAAATGCGGTTTGCACTCTGCGCAGATGTGGCAGTTCCTTGTGACTGTACGGACCTCCTCCAAAGAGTATGGGAGGTTGCGGGACTTAATAAAGTGGTAGAACCGAGTGACCCCCGGGTGCCAGAGGTCCTCGTGGAGGGTTTGGAGGCGGTTAATTTGTGCGTTGGCACATGTGCCGCGGGATAGGGCATTGGACGGCTCGTTCAGCTTTCCGGGACGATACAAGATCTCGTAGTTGAAGGTGGAGAGCTCGATCCTCCACCTTAAGATCTTGTCCTTTTTGATTTTGCCCCGCTGTGCATTATCGAACATGAAGGCTACCGACCGTTGGTCCGTGAGGAGAGTGAATCTCCTGCCGGCCAGGTAATGCCTCCAATGTCGCACCGCTTCCACTATGGCTTGGGCTTCCTTTTCCACTGAGGAGTGGCGGATTTCTGAAGCGTGGAGGGTTCGGGAGAAAAAGGCCACGGGTCTGCCCGCTTGGTTAAGGGTGGCCGCTAGAGCTACGTCGGAGGCGTCGCTCTCGACCTGGAAGGGGAGGGACTCGTCGATGGCGCGCAACGTGGCCTTTGCGATATCCGCTTTGATGCGGCTGAAGGCCTGGCAAGCCTCTGTCGACAGAGGGAAGGTCGTGGTCTGTATTAGGGGGCGGGCCTTGTCTGCATACTGGGGGAACCACTGGGCGTAGTATGAAAAGAACCCCAGGCAGCGTTTTAGGGCTTTTGAGCAGTGCGGGAGGGAAATTCCATGAGGGGGCGCATACGTTCGGGGTCGGGGCCTATTATCCCATTGCGCACTACGTAGCCCAGGATAGCTAGCCGGTTGGTGCTAAAAATGCACTTGTCCTCGTTGTACGTGAGGTTCAAGGCTTTAGCGGTCTGGAGGAATTTTTGGAGGTTGGCGTCGTGGTCCTGCTGATCGTGGCCGCAGATGGTTACATTGTCGAGATACGGGAACGTGGCCCGCAACCCGTGTTGATCAACCATTCGGTCCATCTCTCGTTGGAAGACCGAGACCCCGTTTGTGACGCCAAATGGGACCCTTAGGAAGTGGTATAATCGCCCGTCTGCCTCGAAGGCTGTGTACTTGCGGTCACTTGGGCGGATGGGGAGCTGATGGTAGGCGGACTTGAGGTCCACGGTGGAGAAGACCTTATATTGGGCAATCCAATTGACCATGTCGGATATGCGGGGGAGAGGGTACGCGTCTAGTTGTGTGTACCTGTTGATGGTCTGGCTATAGTCTATGACCATCCTTTGCTTCTCCCCTGTCTTTACTACTACCACCTGTGCTCTCCAGAGACTATTGCTGGCCTGGATTATGCCTTCCTTTAGTAGCCTCTGGACTTCGGACCGAATGAAGGTCCGGTCCTGGGCGCTGTACCGTCTGATCCTAGTGGCGACGGGTTTGCAATCCGGGGTGAGGTTTGCAAACAAGGATGGGGGTTGAACCTTGAGGGTTGCGAGGCCGCAGATAGTGAGTGGGGGTATTGGGCCGCCAAATTTGAAGGTTAGGCTCTGTAGATTGCACTGGAAGTCTAATCCCAGTAATGTGGAGGCGCAGAGTTGGGGAAGGACGTAGAGCCTGTAGTTTTTGAACTCCCTCCCTTGCACCGTTAGGGTAACTATGCAGAAGCCTTTGATCTGTACGGAGTGGGATCCTGCAGCTAGGGAAATCTTTTGTGCGCTGGGACGGATGGTCAAAGAACAGCGTCTTACCGTGTCAGGGTGGATAAAGCTCTCCATGCTCCCGGAGTCGACCAGGCATGGTGTCTCTTGCCCGTTTATCAGCACCGTTGTCGTCGTCATCTGGAGCGTCCGGGGCTGTGCTTGGTCCAGCGTCATTGAAGCCAGACGTGGTCGTATTGGTTGAGCGTCTTCTTCGAACCCCGTGGAGCCGTCGACACTGGGTTCCGTTGTTGCCGTCCAAGATGGCGTCGGGGGTGAACAAGATGGCTGCCCCCTTGCATCGCACATGGCTGGGGGGTCACAAGATGGCGGCGGGGGTGGACAAAATGGCCGCCCCCATGCGTCGCACAGGTCTGGGGTGGTCCAAGGTGGCGGCGCCCCTCCTCGCCTCGTGGTGGCCGGGACCCAAAATGGCGGCGCCTGCGGGTCGCACATGGGGCGCTGGGGGGGTTGGGGAGCGTTAGGAACACGCAGGACTCCCTCTTCTCTGGGGACAGCGGTGGCCGGGACCCAAAGTGGTAGCGCGGCGGGTCATACATGGGGCGCTGGGGGGGAGGTTGGGGAGCGTAAAAGGCGTGCAGGGCTCCCTGTTCTCCTGGGACAGCGGCGACCTCCCGGGACCGGCACACAGCCGCGAAATGGCCCTTTTTCCCGCAGCTCTTACAGATCGCTGCGCGGGCCGGGCAGCGCTGCCGGGGGTGTTTCGCCTGGCCGCAGAAATAGCAGCGGGCTCCCCCGGTGCGACTTGGCGTTTGAACCGCGCAAGCCTGTGGGGTGTCCGGGGGGGGGCGTGGGTTTCTCGCGACGGGTGCGTACGGAGCCCAATGGGCTGCCGCGTGGTCGGGGCCGTAGGCGCGGGCGTTTCGCGCGGCCACGTCCAGGGAGGCTGCTAGGGCCCGTGCCTCTGAGAGTCCTAGCGACTCTTTTTCTAAAAGTCTTTGGCGGATTTGGGAGGAGTTCATACCTGCTACAAAAGCATCGCACATTAACATGTCCGTGTGTTTATTTGCGTTCACCGGCGGGCAGCTGCAGGCCCGTCCCAAAATTAGTCGCGCGGCGTTGAATTCATCTATCGATTCTCCGGGACTTTGCCGTCTCATTGCGAGTTGATAGCGAGCGTAGATCTGGTTTACTGGGCGAACATAGAGACTTTTTCGTGCTGCGAACGCCGTCTGGAAATCCTCTGCGTCTTCGACGAGAGAGAAAATCTCCGTGCTTAACCTCGAGTGCAGGACCTGTAGTTTTTGGTCTTCTGTGACCCGTCCGAGGGCCGTTCTGAGGTAGGCCTCGAAACAAGTCTGCCAGTGCTTGAAAGGTGCTGCTGCGTTCACTGCGTGGGGGCTGATCCTCAGGCATTCCGGGATGATCCTGAGCTCCATAGTCCTTTAGTCACGCTTAATAAATTGTAGCGCACAAAGACTCCAAGAGACGAATAGTGTGAAGTCGATGAGGCTTTATTAAGCGTGACTGTTCCCCCGCAGTTCAGTAGTAGACTGGCCTGCGGGGGAGGACTCCTGGTTCTTATACTCCGCCTTCAGGGCGGAGCTAGAGGTCAACGGCCAACCAGGACCCGGGATCTGTCAGCCAATGACATCACGGCGTCACAGTCCCACATGACCCCTAATGCATACTACCACACTTCCTGAAGTCAATTACCAGATCTTTAGTTTTGCTGGCATTGAGGGAGAGATTGCTGTTGCTACACCACTCCACTATGTTCTCTATCTCCCTCCTGTATTCGGACTCATCGTTATTCGAGATCCGGCCCACTATGGTTGTATCGTCAGCAAACTTGTAGATGGAGTTGGAACCAAGTTTTGCCACGCAGTTGTGTCTGTACAGGGAGTAGAGTAGGGGGCTCAGTACGCAGCCTTGCGGGGCGCCGGTGTTGAGGACTATTGTGGAGGAGGTGTTGTTGTTCATTCTTACGATGTGGAGATGCCGGCGTTGGACTGGGGTGAGCACAGTACGAAGTCTTACAACACCAGGTTAAAGTCCAACAGGTTTGTTTCGATGTCACTAGCTTTCGGAGCGCTGCTCCTTCCTCAGGTGAATGAAGAGGTCTGTTCCAGAAACACATATATAGACAAATTCAAAGATGCCAAACAATGCTTGGAATGCGAGCATTAGCAGGCCGCCCTATCGTTTCAGGCAATGGGACCCTGTGTGAGAACCTCTCTGGCTACATCGAGGGCATCTTGAAACCCATCGTACAAGGTACACCCAGCTTCTGTCGCGACACGACGGACTTCCTACAGAAACTCAGCACCCATGGACCAGTTGAACCAGGAACATTCCTCGTCACAATGGTCGTCTCGGCACTCTACACCAGCATCCCCCATGACGACGGCATTGCTGCAACAGCCTCAGTACTCAACACCGACAACTGCCAATCTCCAGACGCAATTCTGCAACTCATCCGCTTCATTCTGGATCACAACGTCTTCACCTTCGACAACAAGTTCTTCATCCAGACGCACGGAACAGCCATGGGGACCAAATTCGCACCCCAATACGCCAACATCTTCATGCACAAGTTTGAACAGGACCTACTCACCGCAAAGGACCTTCAACCGATGTTATACACCAGATACATCGATGACATTTTTTTCCTTTGGACCCATGGCGAAGAATCACTGAAACGACTACACGATGACATTAATAAGTTCCATCCAACCATCAGACTCACCATGGACTACTCTCCAAAATCAGTTGCATTCTTGGACACACTCGTCTCCATCAAGGACGGTCACCTCAGCACTTCGCTTTACCGCAAACCTACGGGTAACCTCATGATGCTCCACTTCTCCAGCTTCCACCCTAAACACATTAAAGAAGCCATCCCCTATGGACAAGCGCTCCGTATACACAGGATCTGCTCAGACGAGGAGGAGCGTAACAGACATCTACAGACGTTGAAAGATGCCCTCGTATGAACGGGATATGGCACTCGACTCATCGATCGACAGTTCCAACGCGCCACAGCGAAAAACCGGACCGACCTCCTCAGAAGACAAACATGGGACACAACCGACAGAATACCCTTCGTCGTCCAGTACTTCCCCGGAGCGGAGAAACTACGTCATCTTCTTCACAGCCTTCAACACGTCATTGATGACGATGAACATCTTGCCAAGGTCATCCCCACACCCCCACTACTTGCCTTCAAACAACCGCGCAACCTCAAACGAACCATTGTTTGCAGCAAACTACCCAGTCTTCAGAACAGTGACCACAACACCACACAACCCTGCCATGGCAATCTCTGCAAGACGTGCCAGATCATTGACATGGATACCACTATTACACGTGAGAACACCACCCACCAGGTACGTGGTACATACTCGTGCGACTCGGCCAACGTTGTCTACCTCATACGCTGCAGGAAAGGATGTCCCGAAGCATGGTACATTGGCGAGACCATGCAGACGCTGCAACAACGAATGAACGGACATCGCGCAACAATCACCAGGCAGGAATGTTCCCTTCCAGTCGGGGAACACTTCAGCAGTCAAGGGCATTCAGCCTCTGATCTCCGGGTAAGCGTTCTCCAAGGCGGCCTTCAGGACCCGCGTCAACGCAGAATCGCCGAGCAGTAACTTATAGCCAAGTTCCGCACACATGAGTGCGGCCTCAACCGGGACCTGGGATTCATGTCGCATTACATTCATCCCCCACCATCTGGCCTGCGAAATCCTACCAACTGTCCTGGCTTGGTACAATTCACACCTCTTTAACCTGGGGTTACCCCATCTCTGGATCTGTAAAGATTTAATCACCTGCTAATGCTCGCATTCCAAGCATTGTTTGGCATCTTTGAATTTGTCTATATATGTGTTTCTGGAACAGACCTCTTCATTCACCTGAGGAAGGAGCAGCGCTCCGAAAGCTAGTGACATCGAAACAAACCTGTTGGACTTTAACCTGGTGTTGTAAGACTTTGTACTTCATTCTTACTGATTGTGGTCTGTTGGTCAGAAAATCGAGGATCCAGTTGCAGAGTGGGGAGCCAAGTCCTAGGTTTTGGAGCTTTGATATGAGCTTGGCTGGGATTATGGTGTTGAAGGCGGAGCTGTAGTCAATAAATAAGAGTCTAATGTAGGAGTCCTTGTTTTCAAGATGCTCTAGGGATGAGTGTAGGGCCAGGGAAATGGTGTCTAATGTGGACCGGTTGCAGCGGTATGCGAATTGCAGTGGATCAAGGCGTTCTGGGAGTATGGAGGTGATGCGCTTCCTGATCAACCTCCGTGATCAACCTGGTCGAGTTCCCGACGGCATGGTTCTCTCACGGTCCCACCCGTCGGGAACTCGGCGTGGCACTGCGGACTCAGTCCGCGGCCACCCTGGTGGGGGGCAGGGGGATCCTTCACCGGGGTGGGCCTCCAGAACTGCCAGGCTATCAATTGGGGGCCACCGATTAGCCGGCGTGTGTGATCTCAGGGGGGGTGGGGGGGCAATCTTCGACATGCCGGTCCGCGGTGTGGGTCCGCCATGTCGCGCGGGGCAGCCGACACAGACCAGCGCCGTGCGCATGCGTGGACCCCCGACAGGAAGTGCAGGGGCCCGTATCAGCAGCCTGAGGTGCGAGGACTACTCCAGGGCCCTGCTATGCCCCTCCAGGTAGGAGAATCACTCTGGACTTTCCGAAAGTCCAGAGTGATTCACCCGCATTTTCACGCTGGAGTGGGTACATTGCCCCATGATTGGAGAATCCCACCCCAGATGTTTGTCTGTATCGCTTACCTTGTGACTTTTGTGGAATATTGTTAAAAAGAAACCAATTAGAAGTACCCTGGGGAGGATTCTCCGTCCAGCGATGCCGGAATCGGGAAACACGAGCAGGCGGAGAATTGTGTGTCAGCCAAAAATCGAGGTCGGTGCCGGGCGCCTGACAGAATGCCATGCCGCACGCCGGCATGGGCATGCAAATTGTGCAGCAAACGGCATTGGCATGTCATTAACGAGCCCAATCCGGAAATTTCTGTGCACCCAGTGATGCTCCGTCTCCAGGAGGAATTACCAACGGCGAGGTTAACTTGGGGAAAACAGCGCCATGGCTACAGAGGGAGAGAGAGGTGGCACGAACAGTGTCCAACATCGCTATAGTGTACTGACAGTTGTGTTGCTGGTGAAGGGGCTACTCCCAAGGCTGGGGGGAGTAGTCAGGGGTGGCCAGGAGGCAGGCCATGGGGTTGGGGTGGACGGGAACGGACCACCCCAACATTGCTACAGCCATGCGGCTCCACACACCGCCGACGGCACACTGTGAACTTAGTGCCTCCTAGGGACGTGCTAGCACCAGCCGACCCATCAACGGGATGGGCATGCTCCAGTGCAACCAGTGCCACCTTCTTGGCTGGGATGAGAGTGTGTGGGGAGTGGAGTGCCTATATGCAGCTACTGCTTGTCAGGCTCTCGAATGTCAATCCTGGCCCCAGTGAATCACATGCCAGCGTTCAGTGGAATTCAACTAGTTCTACGTAGCACCTGTGCTAGCCTATTAGGATGACCTGACTCGCTACAGGACCGGCGCTCCTTTCGGGGCCTTAGAACACACACGGTTCAATCCCAGCGTCAGCAATTTCTCAAATGGAGAATCCAGCCATCTGGATTTATTATTCAGTGATGCATCTTACTTCTCTCACCATTTTATTTACCTTAGACTGTAGATAGTCTTGCCTTAGGCTATCTAAATTTTTTACCGTAATTCTCCGGCTGTTCGCAGGCAGCGAGATTCTCCGGTCCCATCGGTAACGCAGCCCAGCCTGCGGGTTTCACGTCGGCCTGGGATGGCTTCAATGGGAATTCCCATTAAAGGCGGCAGGACCAGAGAATCTCGCTGCCAGCGAACGGAGTGCTGCCTCCAGATGCGGGAAATCTGAGGCTGGGTGGCCAGAGAATCCCGCCCATGCGGCATCTGAAAACCGAACGTATCTGAAATTCTAAATGCAATCATCCCCAAAGGTTTCAGAGCCCTCGGCCTGTATATGCCCATCATCACCGGGGGCAAAGGGTGGCATGGTGGTACAGTGGTTAGACCTGCTGCTTCACAGTGCCAGGGACCCAGGTTCAATTCCGGCCTTGGGTGACTGTGTGGAGTTTGCACTTTCTCCCCGTGTGTGCGTGGGTTTCCTCCGGGTGCTCCAGTTTCCTCCCACAGTCCAAAGATGTGCAGATTAGGTGTATTGGCCATGATAAATTGCCCCTTAGTGTCCAACGGTTAGGTGTGGTTATGGGATTAGGGTGGGGGGATTGGGCCTCGGTGGGGAGCTCTTTCAGAGGGTCAGTGCAGACTCGATGAGCCAAATGGCCTCCTTTTGCACTGGAGAGATTCCATCACAGTCCCTCTTACCATCTGCCCATTCCCATCCCTAATCGTCCTGCCCGAGGTGATCAGTTTGTCTCTTTCCCTCACCCCCTGCCCCACCCCCATCCCCAAGTAACAGGAGGAAATGATGGAGTTGTGGTAATGTCACTGTACTAGTAATCCAGAAGCCCAGGCCAATATTCGGACATATGTGGAATTAAGATTCAATTAATAAAATCTGGAATTGACAATAGCGAGCATGAAATTATCATTGATTGCTGCAAAAGCACATCAGGTTCACAGATGTCCTCTGGGGAAGGAAATGTGCCATCTCTGGTGTGGCCTGCATATGGCTTCAGACCCACAGCAATATGAGGCTCTTAAATGCTCTCAAGGGTCACAAAAGCTGCACGTCTCATGAACGAATGAAAAAAAGTTAACAGTTAATTTATCACCTCCTTCCCATCCTGCCAATAATTGCTATAGTCTGAGGACAATCTTAAACCATAAAACATGGGACCTGAAGCAGCCAATCTGGCTAATTCCCAAATTTCAAAATATGTTTCATAGCCCTGACACCCTTAAACTGCAATTTATGTAAAAAATGTAAATAGCGTATGCGGGTCTGAGCTCAGCTGGCTCAACCTAGCCAAGACTGAGTCTGACTTGATTTAAAGAAAAAAGTTTTTTTTTCATCTTCTTGGAAGAATGTTTGGTATCTTTCCCCTCATTCTTTCTCTGTCGGGTGGTATCCTGACCGATACGCCCAGGCCACAGTCCAATACTGCAGTGATGCACTGACCTGGTGCAGCCGTTCATTTCATGGATGTTGATGACACACGCCACTTCACAGCCGTTTTAAATGCCATTCTTCACTTCCCTGGTCTTTGGTCCAATGTACTGTGCGTCTGAGATGATATCAGAAGTGTTAGTGTTACACTCAGTGACCTGACAACTATTTATGGCTGTAATTAGTTTTGCAGTGGACCAGCTCCTAAATATATTGAAAAATATCAATTTAATCAGCCATGTAGTAAATAGAAAGCACTACAACACTGATGACGTATTGCAACCATTCATAGAATTCTTCAGCCTGTGTTGGTTCATTAAGGCTCAGGCAAGAATATTGGTTTAGTGCATCAACATGACAATCCTTAGATTTTAAAGACACCGTGATTCAACAGGACAAAAACAGAGTCACGTTTCGGGTACGATGAGCAGCGCTGAGAAAGACCCCGCTATGCAACAGCACTTTGCCTTTTTATTGGCCTCGAGAATGCCCTGTCGAGGCCACACTTACATCATTTCCAGGTCTCCACGTCTTCCCAGGAAGAGTACTCGTGAATCAGAGCGCCATTTTTAAAGGCGGCTCCGATCTTTCGGCCCTCCTCAGTGACCCCACCGCGCATCCGGCCGCCCCCACTCCCCCCCCCCCCCCCCCCCCCCACCCAATTTACCACTTACGGGGTCCTCAAGCCCACTTTCACCCCCAACTCTTATGGGCAAGGCCTGGGCCCGACCACTGGCCTGGCCAATGGCATGGACACCCCATCCAACCCCCACACAACACCCACCACCCCCCCGCCCATGACCATCCATCCGACACCAATCCGCCACCCTACCCCCCAATGCCCTGCAACTCCCTCCATGATTCCTACCTGCGGCTGGGATGCGGATGCGGGTGTGGGCCCTGGGTTGGCAGTAACAGCCGATCTTGTCCATGGGATGGAGGATGATGACAATCCACTCTGCGATTGTGGTATTATATTGTATATACTGCACTGCATACGAGGGTATTACGGTAAGGCCCCTGTACTACAGGTACGGGGGTAGATCCCTGCCTGCTGGCTCCGCCCAGTAGGCGGAGTATAAATGTGTGTGCTCTCCGAACTGCAGCCATTTCAGAAGCAGCTGTAGGAGGCCACACATCTCTGTGTAATAAAGCCTCGATTACTCTCTACTCTCATTTCGTCGTAATTGATAGTGCATCAATGTATTACACAGAGATTTTGCAAAGATGGATCTCCGCATCAAGCCGGATCGCCTGCAGCTGCACCCTCAAGCAGACAACGCCAAAAAGGACTTCGCACATTGGCTAGCTTGCTTTGAAGCATACATCGGATCTGTGCCAGACACAATCTCAGAAGCACAGAAGCTCCAGATTCTGTACACGCGGCTGAGCTCCGATGTCTTCACCTTCATCCAGGACACGCCTACCTACACAGAGACCATGGCGCTACTGAAGGAGAACTACACTCAGCAGACCAACAAGATGTATGCCAGGCACCTCCTGTCCACGTGGCACCAACATCCCAGTGAGTCTGTGGAAGATTTCTGGCATTGCCTGCTCGCCCTGGTGAGAGACTGATTGCCAGGCTGTTTTGGCCGCTGAACATTCTAACCTGCTAATAAGAGACGCATTCATTACGGGCATAGGGTTGGCCTACATCCGCCAGAGCCTCTTAGAAGGGGCTACGCTTGACCTCGTGGTGACCAAGAAACTAGCACTCTCGCTCACAGTCGACTCACGCAACGTACAGGCGTATGCCCCTGACCGCACGGCCCACCCCTCCTGGGCATTGTGGACCCCGCTAGCGGCCACCCCATCGTGGACCACATCAGCGACCGCCCACAGCCAACCCCACGCCTTCGCCGCGCGGCAGCCAATCAACCCCGGGGGACCCACATGCTACTTCTGCGGACAGACAAAACACCCCCGGCAGCGCTGCCCGGCGCGGAGCGCGCTCTGCAAGGCCTGCGGCAAGAAACAACAGCTCGCTGCAGTGTGCCAGGCCCGCTCAATCGGCGCTAATGTCTCTGCACCTCCCGCGTGCGGCCAGTGGGCGCCGCGATCTTCCTCGCCTCACAACACATGCGGCACATGGGCGCCGCTATCTTGCTTGTCTCACAACCAATGGGCGGAGCCATCTAGCCTGCCCCAGGACACGTGCGGCCCGAGGGTGCCGCCAACTTGCCTGCCTCAGGACACCTGCAGCCCGTGGGCGCCGCCATCCTCCCTGCCTCGGGACCCCTGCCCGTCAGGAACCTGATCGGGCCGTTTATCGCCTGCAACCGCCGCCGACCAGCCCCGTCTCATCTCCGTCACGATCGACCAGTCCTGCCCGCACAACCTCGCGACCGCGTCGACAAAGGTGAAGGTCGACGGGCACGAGATATCCTGCCTTCTGGACTCCGGGAGCACTGAGAGTTTCATCCACCCAGATACAGTAAGGCGCTGCTCCTTCGCGGTACACCCCATTAACCAAAGAATCTCCCTGGCCTCCGGATCCCACTCCGTGACGATCCGGGGGTTCTGCATCGCCACCCTCACCATCCAGGGCATAGAGTTCAGCGGCTTCCGGCTCTACGTCCTCCCCAACCTCTGCGCTGCCTTGCTACTCAGCCTGGACTTCCAGTGCAACCTCTAGAGCCTAACCCTGAAATTTGGCGGGCCCCTACCACCCCTTACTGTATGCGGCCTCACAACCCTTATAGTCGACCCGTCTTCTCTGTTTGCAAACCTCACCCCGGATTGCAAACCTGTCGCCACTAGGAGCAGATGGTACAGCACCCAGGACAGGATCTTCATCAGGTCCGAGGTCCAGCGGCTGCTGCGGGAAGGTATCATTGAGGCCAGCAACAGCCCCTGGAGAGCCCAAGTGGTAGTGGTGAAAACGGGGGGCGAAAAACAGGAAGGTCGTTGACTACAGTCAGACCATCAATCGGTACATGCAGCTCCAAGCGTACCCCCTCCCACGCATATCTGATATGGTCAATCAGATTGCACAGTACCGGGTCTTCTCGACAGTGGACCTGAAATCTGCCTACCATCAGCTCCCCATTCGCAAGTCGGACCGCCCGTACACCGCGTTTGAAACGGACGGCTGCCTTTACCATTTCCTGAGAGTTCCCTTCGGCGTCACTAACGGGGTCTCGGTCTTCCAACGGGAGATGGACCGAATGGTTGACCGGGACGGACTGCGGGCCACTTTCCCGTACCTGGATAACGTCACCATCTGTGGCACGACCAGCAGGACCACGACGCTAACCTTTCCAAATTTCTCCACACCGCCAAACTCCTCAACCTAACCTACAACAAAGAGAAGTGTGTGTTACATAGAACAATACAGCGCAGTACAGGCCCTTCGGCCCACGATGTTACACCGAAACAAAAGCCATCCAACCTACACTATGCCATTATCATCCATATGTTTATCCAATAAACTTTTAAATGCCCTCAATGTTGGCGAGTTCACCACTGTAGCAGGTAGGGCATTCCACGGCCTCACTACTCTTTGCGTAAAGAACCTACCTCTGACCTCTGTCCTATATCTATTACCCCTCAGTTTAAAGTTATGTCCCCTCGTGCCAGCCATATCCATCCGCGGGAGAAGGCTCTCACTGTCCACCCTATCCAACCCCCTGATCATTTTGTATGCCTCTATTAAGTCTCCTCTTAACCTTCTTCTCTCCAACGAAAACAACCTCAAGTCCATCAGCCTTTCCTCATAAGATTTTCCCTCCATACCAGGCAACATCCTGGTAAATCTCCTCTGCACCCGCTCCAAAGCCTCCACGTCCTTCCTATAATGCGGTGACCAGAACTGTACGCAATACTCCAAATGCGGCCGTACCAGAGTTCTGTACAGCTGCAACATGACCTCCCGACTCCGGAACTCAATCCCTCTACCAATAAAGGCCAACACTCCATAGGCCTTCTTCACAACCCTATCAACCTGGGTGGCAACTTTCAGGGATCTATGTACATGGACACCTAGATCCCTCTGCTCATCCACACTTTCAAGAACTTTACCATTAGCAAAATATTCCGCATTCCTGTTATTCCTTCCAAAGTGAATCACCTCACACTTCTCTACATTAAACTCCATTTGCCACCTCTCGGCCCAGCTCTGCAGCTTATCTATATCCCTCTGTAATCTGCTACATCCTTCCACACTATCGACAACACGACCGACTTTAGTATCGTCTGCAAATTTACTCACCCACCCTTCTGCGCCTTCCTCTAGGTCATTGATAAAAATGACAAACAGCAACGGCCCCAGAACAGATCCTTGTGGTACTCCACTTGTGACTGTACTCCATTCTGAACATTTCCCATCAACCACCACCCTCTGTCTTCTTTCAGCTAGCCAATTTCTGATCCACATCTCTAAATCACCCTCAATCCCCAGCCTCCGTATTTTTTGCAATAGCCTACCGTGGGGAACCTTATCAAACGCTTTGCTGAAATCCATATACACCACATCAACTGCTCTACCCTCGTCTACCTGTTCAGTCACCTTCTCAAAGAACTCAATAAGGTTTGTGAGGCATGACCTACCCTTCACAAAGCCATGCTGACTATCCCTGATCATATTATTCCTATCTAGATGATTATAAATCTTGTCTCTTATAATCCCCTCCAAGACTTTACCCACTACAGACGTGAGGCTCACCGGCCTATAGTTGCCGGGGTTGTCTCTGCTCCCCTTTTTGAACAAAGGGACCACATTTGCTGTCCTCCAGTCCTCTGGCACTATTCCTGTAGCCAATGATGACATAAAAATCAAAGCCAAAGGTCCAGCAATCTCTTCCCTGGCCTCCCATAGAATCCTAGGATAAATCCCATCAGGTCCCGGGGACTTATCTATTTTCAGCCTGTCCAGAATTGCCAACACCTCTTCCCTACGTACCTCAATGCCATCTATTCTATTAGCCTGGGGCTCAGCATTCTCCTCCACAACATTATCTTTTTCCTGAGTGAATACTGACGAAAAATATTCATTTAGTATCTCACCTATCTCTTCAGACTCCACACACAACTTCCCACCCCTGTCCTTGACTGGTCCTACTCTTTCCCTAGTCATTCGCTTATTCCTGACATACCTATAGAAAGCTTTTGGGTTTTCCTTGATCCTTCCTGCCAAATACTTCTCATGTCCCCTCCTTGCTCGTCTTAGCTCTCTCTTTAGATCCTTCCTCGCTACCTTGTAACTATCCATTGCCCCAACCGAAACTTCACACTTCATCTTCACATAGGCCTCCTTCTTCCTCTTAACAAGAGATTCCACTTCCTTGGTAAACCACGGTTCCCTCGCTCGACGCCTTCCTCCCTGTCTGACCGGTACATACTTATCAAGAACACGCAGTAGCTGATCCTTGAACAAGCCCCACTTATCCAGTGTGCCCAACACTTGCAGCCTACTTCTCCACCTTATCCCCCCCAAGTCACGTCTAAAGGCATCATAATTGCCCTTCCCCCAGCTATAACTCTTGCCCTGCGGTGTATACTTATCCCTTTCCATCATTAACGTAAACGTCACCGAATTGTGGTCACTGTCCCCAAAGTGCTCTCCTACCTCCAAATCCAACACCTGGCCTGGTTCATTACCCAAAACCAAATCCAACGTGGCCTCGCCTCTTGTTGGCCTGTCAACATATTGTTTCAGGAAACCCTCCTGCACACACTGTACAAAAAACGACCCATCTATTGTACTCGAACTATATCTTTTCCAGTCAATATTTGGAAAGTTAAAATCTCCCATAATAACTACCCTGTTACTTTCGCTCATATCCAGAATCATCTTCGCCATCCTTTCCACTACATCCCTAGAACTATTAGGAGGCCTATAAAAAACTCCCAACAGGGTGACCTCTCCTTTCCTGTTTCTAACTTCAGCCCATACTACCTCGGCAGAAGAGTCCCCATCTAGCATCCTCTCCGCCACCGTAATACTGCTCTTGACTAGCAGCGCCACACCTCCCCCTCTTTTGCCTCCTTCTCTGAGCTTACTAAAACACCTAAACCCCGGAACCTGCAACATCCATTCCTGTCCCTGCTCTATCCATATCTCCGAAATGGCCACAACATCGAAGTCCCAGGTACCAACCCACGCTGCCAGTTCCCCTACCTTGTTTCGTATACTCCTGGCATTGAAGTAGACACACTTCAAACCACCTACCTGAACACTGGCCCCCTCCTGCGATGTCAAATCTGTGCTCCTGACCTCTATACTCTCATTCTCCCTTACCCTAAAACTACAATCCAGGTTCCCATGCCCCTGCTGCATTAGTTTAAACCCCCCCAAAGAGCACTAACAAATCTCCCCCCCAGGATATTTGTGCCCCTCAGGTTCAGATGTAGACCATCCTGTCTGTAGAGGTCCCACCTTCCCCAGAAAGAGCCCCAGTTATCCAAAAATCTGAATCCCTCCCGCCTGCACCATCCCTGTAGCCACGTGTTTAAATGCTCTCTCTCCTTATTCCTCATCTCACTATCACGTGGCACGGGCAACAACCCAGAGATAACAACTCTGTTTGTTCTAGTTCTGAGCTTCCATCCTAGCTCCCTGAAAGCCTGCCTGACATCCTTGTCCCCTTTCCTACCTATGTCGTTGGTGCCAATGTGGACCACGACTTGGGGCTGCTCCCCCTCCCCGCTAAGGACCCGGAAAACACGATCCGAGACATCACGTACCCTTGCACCTGGGAGGCAACATACCAAACGTGAGTCTCTCACGCTCCCACAAAATCTCCTATCTGTGCCCCTGACTATAGAGTCCCCAATTACTAATGCTCTACTCCTCTCCCCCCTTCCGTTCTGAGCAACAGGGACAGACTCCGTGCCAGAGGCCCGTACCCCATGGCTTACCCCTGGTAAGTCGTCCCCCCCACAAGTATCCAAAGCAGTATACTTGTTTCTCAGGGGAACGACCGCAGGGGATCCCTGCACTGACTGTTTTTTCCCAGTCCCTCTTACAGTTACCCACCTATCTCCAATCTTTGGTGTAACTAATTCCCTGAAGCTGCTATCTATGACCCCTTCTGCCTCCCGAATGATCCGAAGTTCTTCCAACTCCAGCTCCAGTTCCCTAACTCGGTCTTGGAGGAGCTGGAGATGGCAGCACTTCCTGCAGGTAAAATCAGCAGGGACACTAACTGCATCCCTCACCTCAAACATCCTGCAGGAGGAACATTGCACTCCCTTCCCTGCCATTCCTCTAACTTTCTACCAAGATCTGGCTAAAAAATAATAATAATATAATAAAATATGGTACTTACCTCAGACCAATGGGTTTTATTATTAGGTTAGAGGAGGAGGGCGGGTGGGAGACACTACACGTGTAGTGTCTCGGGTTTCCTCTCCACCAGAATTTATTGGGGAGGGTCTTCCCAGACGTCCGCGGGTCGACTTCCTGTTCCCACCTAAAAAACTAATTTAAAATAAAAAAAAAATAAAAAATTCTCAGCTCCTGCTGAAATTGACTAACCAGCCAGCTGTTCTCACGCCGCCGAAATCGACTGGCCTGCCCCTGCAAAGACAAGTGCTTTTAAAGGTTGACTTACCTCCCAGCAACCTCCTTCCGCAATGCTCCCGCTGAAACTGACTCACCACTCACCAGCTGTTCTCCCGCCGAAATCGACTGGCCTGCCCCTGCAAAGACAAGTGCTTTTAAAGGTTGACTTACCTCCCAGCAACCTCCTTCCGCAATGCTCCCGCTGAAACTGACTCACCACTCACCAGCTGTTCTCACGCCGCCGAAATCGACTGGCCTGCCCCTGCAAAGACAAGTGCTTTTAAAGGTTGACTTACCTCCCAGCAACTTCCTTCCGCAATGCTCCCGCTGAAACTGACTCACCACTCACCAGCTGTTCTCCCGCCGAAATCGACTGGCCTGCCCCTGCAAAGACAAGTGCTTTTAAAGGTTGACTTACCTCCCAGCAACCTCCTTCCGCAATGCTCGTGTTGAACACGAACCGATTAGCCATCCTCGGCTATGTGGTCCAGAACGGATTCTAGGACCCGACCCTGATCGCATGCGCCCCCTTATGGATCTTCCCCTTCCCCACTGCCCCAAGGCCCTCAAACGATGCCTGGGGTTCTTTTCGTGCTACGCCCAGTGGGTCCCTAACTATGAAGACAAGGCCCGCCCACTAATCCACTCCACCGGTTTCCCACTGACGGCCGAGGCTCACCAGGCTTTCAACCGTATCAAGGCCGACATCGACAAGGCCTCGATGCACGCGGTCGACGAGACGCTCCCCTTCCAAGTCGAGAGCGATGCATCAGACGTCGCTCTGGCCGCCACCCTCAACCAGGCAGGCAGACCCTTGGCATTCTTTTCCCATACCCACCATGCCTCCGAAATTCGGCACTCCTCCGTCAAAAAGGAGGCCCAAGCTGTCATAATATACACCAGTATAACATGGTGCAGACACACACACTGATGGACACACAGTGGGACCAATCAACACACACAACACCGCAGCCAATCACCAGTTAGAGCACACGCACTATAAAGACAGGGGGCATCAGAGTTCCCGCTTATTCGAGCTGCAGCTTACTAGTAGGACAGAGCTCACAGCCTGCAGCACAGACATTCACCATGTGCTGAGTGCATCGACTGGTTAGGACAAGGCAAAGTTCTTTAGTTAAAGCTAGTATCGTTTTAACCCACAGTGAGAGTATGGTAAACTGTTAATGACTCAATAAAATAATGTTGCACTATTTCAAGTGTTGGTGACCTGTATGTGTTCCACGGATCCAGAGCGCCGAACACAACACAGCTGTGCGGCGCTGGAGGCATTACCTGGCCGGCAGGAGATTCACTCTCCTCACAAACCAACGGTCGGTTGCCTTCATGTTTAACAACACACAGCGGGGTAAGATCAAAAATGATAAGATCTTGCGGTGGAGGATCGAGCTCTCCACCTTTAATTACGAGATTTTGTATTGCCCCGGTAAGCTCAATGAGCCCCCCGACGCCCTGTCCCGAGGTACATGTGCCAGCGCACAAGTGGACCGACTCCGGACCCTGCACAACGATCTCTGTCACCCAGGTGTCACCCGCTTTTATCACTTCATTAAGGCCCGCAATCTGCCCTACCCCATCGAGGAAGTCAGGGTTGTCACCAGAGACTGCCAGGTCTGCGCGGAGTGTAAACCGCACTTCTACCGGCCAGACCGTGCGCGCCTGGTGAAGGCCTCCCGCCCCTTTGAACGCCTGGACTTCAAAGGGCCACTCCCCTCCACCGACCGCAACACGTATTTTCTCAATGTGGTCGACGAATATTCCAGATTCCCCTTCGCCATCCCATGCCCCGATATGACGTCTGCCACCGTCATTAAAGCCCTCAACACCATCTTCGCTCTATTCGGTTTCCCTGCCTACGTCCACAGCGACCGGGGATCCTCATCTATGAGCGATGAGCTGCGCCAGTACCTGCTCAACAGGGGCATTGCCTCGAGCAGGACGACCAGCTACAACCCCCGGGAAAATGGGCAGGTGGAGTGGGAGAATGGGACGGTCTGGAAGGCCGTCCAGCTGGCCCTACGGTCCAGGCATCTCCCGGCCACCCGCTGGCAGGAGGTCCTCCCCGACGCACTTCACTCCATTCAGTCGCTCCTGTGCACGGCGACTAACCCCCCCCCCCCCCATGAACGTCTCTTTGCCTTCCCCAGGAAGTCCACCTCTGGGGTTTCGCTCCCAATGAGGAGAGGGAGGGGGAGGATCCAGTTGTTGTGGTCCATGTCGGTACCAACAACATAGGCAAGTCGAGGAAAGAGGACCTGTTTAGAGATTATAAAGAGCTAGGATTCAAATTAAAAAACAGGTCCTCAAGGGTCATAATCTCCGGATTACTGCCCGAGCCACGTGCAAATTGGCATAGGGAGGCAAGAATAAGGGAAGTTAACACGTGGCTGAAAGAGTGGTGTGGGAAAGAGGGGTTCCTTTTCATGGGACACTGGCATCAGTTTTGGGACAGGGGGGACCTATACCGTTGGGATGGTCTCCACCTGAACCGAGCTGGGACCAGTGTTCTGGCGAAAAGAATAAATAGGGTGGTCAATAGGACTTTAAACTAAAGATTGGGGGGGAAGGGAAAGTCAGGGAACCAAGAGGTGAAGTAATCAGTGGGAAGCGTAGCTGCTTAGGAATACAAAAAAGCACGAAAAGACAAAACTCAGGAGAGGTTACGATAGTCCCATCCCACAAAATATGACACAGTGTATGGAAAGGCTCAGTAAACCAAGGTCCACCACACTAAGAAAATAAAAAGGCACGGTCAATAGAGAATTAAAGGTGCTATATTTAAATGCGCGCAGTGTACGGAACAAGGTAGATGAGCTTGTGGCCCAGATTGTGACTGGCAGGTATGATGTAGTAGGCATCACAGAGACATGGTTGCAGGGGGTTCAGGACTGGCATTTAAACATCCAGGGATTCACGACCTATCGAAAAGACAGGGAGGTGGGCAGAGGGGGCGGGGTTGCCTTGTTAATTAGGAATGAAATTAAATCAATAGCACTAAATGACATAGGGTCAGATGATGTGGAGTCTGTGTGGGTAGAGTTGAGGAACCACAAAGGCAAAAAAACCATAATGGGAGTTATGTACAGGCCTCCTAACAGTGGTCAGGACCGGGGGCACAAAATGCACCACGAAATAGAAAGTGCATGTCAGAAAGGCAAGGTCACAGTGATCATGGGGGACTTCAATATGCAGGTGGACTGGGTAAATAATGTTGCCAGTGGACCCAAGGAAAGGGAATTCATTGAAGGTTTACAGGAGGGCTTTTTGGAACAGCTTGTAATGGAGCCCACGAGGGAACAGGCCATTCTGGACTTAGTGTTATGTAATGAGCCAGACTTGATTAAAGATCTTAAAGTAAGGGAGCACTTAGGAGGCAGTGATCATAATATGGTAGAATTCAATCTCCAATTTGAAAGAAAGAAGGTAGAATCAGATGTAAAGGTGTTACAGTTAAATAAAGGTAACTACAGGGGCATGAGGGAGGAACTAACGAAAACCGACTGGGAGCAGAGCCTAGTGGGAAAGACAGTAGAACAGCAATGGCAGGAGTTTCTGGGAGTAATTGAGGACACAGTGCAGAGGTTCATTCCAAAGAAAAGAAAGGTTATCAGAGGGGGGATTAGGCAGCCATGGCTGACAAAGGAAGTTAGGGAATGCATCAAAGCAAAAGAGAAAGCCTATAATGTGGCAAAGAGTAGTGGGAAGTCAGAAGATTGGGAAGGCTACAAAAACAAACAGAGGATAACAAAGAGAGAAATAAGGAAAGAGAGGATCAAATATGAAGGTAGGCTAGCCAGTAACACTAGGAATGATAGTAAAAGTTTCTTTAAATACATTAAAAACAAACGGGAGGCAAAGGTTGACATTGGGCCGCTCCAAAATGACGCTGGTAATTTTGTGATGGGAGACAAGGAAATAGCTGAGGAACTAAATAAGTACTTTGCGTCAGTCTTCACAGTAGAAGACATGAGTAATATCCCACCAATTCCGGAGAGTCAGGGGGCAGAGTTGAATATGGTAGCCATCACAAAGGAGAAAGTGCTAGAGAAACTAAGATGTCTAAAAATTGATAAATCTCCGGGCCCAGATGGACTACATCCTAGAGTTCTAAAGGAGATAGCTGAAGAAATAGTGGAGGCGTTAGTTATGATCTTTCAAAAGTCACTGGAGTCCGGGAAAGTCCCAGAGGATTGGAAAATCGCTGTTGTAACCCCCCTGTTCAAGAAGGGAACAAGGAAAAAGATGGAAAATTATAGGCCAATTAGCCTAACCTCGGTTGTTGGCAAGATTCTAGAATCCATTGTTAAGGATGAGATTTCTAAATTCTTGGAAGTGCAGGGTCGGATTAGGACAAGTCAGCATGGATTTAGTAAGGGGAGGTCTTGCCTGACAAACCTGTTAGAGTTCTTTGAAGAGATAACAAATAGGTTAGACCAAGGAGAGCCAATGGATGTTATCTATCTTGACTTCCAAAAGGCCTTTGATAAGGTGCCTCACGGGAGACTGCTGAGTAAAATAAGGGCCCATGGTATTCGAGGCAAGGTACTAACATGGATTGACGATTGGCTGTCAGGCAGAAGGCAGAGAGTTGGGATAAAAGGTTCTTTTTCGGAATGGCAACCGGTGACGAATGGTGTCCCGCAGGGTTCAGTGTTGGGGCCACAGCTGTTCTCTTTATATATTAACGATCTAGACGACGGGACTGGGGGCATTCTGGCTAAGTTTGCCGATGATACAAAGATAGGTGGAGGGACAGGTAGTATGGAGGAGGTGGGGAGGCTGCAGAAAGATTTAGACAGCTTCGGAGAGTGGTCCAAGAAATGGCTGATGAAATTCAATGTGGGCAAGTGCGAGGTCTTGCACTTTGGAAAAAAGAATAGAGGCATGGACTATTTTCTAAACGGTGACAAAATTCATAATGCTGAAGTGCAAAGGGACTTGGGAGTCCTAGTCCAGGATTCTCTAAAGGTAAACTTGCAGGTTGAGTCCGTAATTAAGAAAGCAAATGCAATGTTGTCATTCATCTCAAGAGGCTTGGAATATAAAAGCAGGGATGTACTTCTGAAGCTTTATAAAGCATTAGTTAGGCCCCATTTAGAATACTGTGAACAATTTTGGGCCCCACACCTCAGGAAGGACATACTGGCACTGGAGCAGGTCCAGCGGAGATTCACACGGATGATCCCAGGAATGGTAGGCCTAACATACGATGAACGTCTGAGGATCCTGGGATTATATTCATTGGAGTTTAGGAGGTTGAGGGGAGATCTAATAGAAACTTACAAGATAATGAATGGCTTAGATAGGGTGGATGTAGGAAAGTTGTTTCCATTAGCAGGGGAGACTAGGACCCGGGGGCACAGCCTTAGAATAAAAGGGAGTCACTTTAGAACAGAGATGAGGAGAAATTTCTTCAGCCAGAGAGTGGTGGGTCTGTGGAATTCATTGCCACAGAGGGCGGTGGAGGCCGGGACGTTGAGTGTCTTTAAGACAGAAGTTGATAAATTCTTGATTTCTCGAGGAATTAAGGGCTATGGAGAGAGAGCGGGTAAATGGAGTTGAAATCAGCCATGATTGAATGGCGGAGTGGACTCGATGGGCCGAATGGCCTTACTTCCGCTCCTATGTCTTATGGTCTTAATGTGGCTGGCAGCTCCAGGACCCGTTCTCCTCTGCAAGCACGTGCGGCTCCACAAGGCGGACCCGTTGATTGAGAGGGTACAGCTATTCCACGCAAACCCGCAGTACACCTCCGTAGCGTACCCCAACAGTCGCCAAGACACAGTCTCCCTCAGGGACCTGGCACCAGCTGGGTCGTCCCCGTTCCCCCCCCCCCCCCACTCTGCTCCGGTGCCACCTTCCCTTCCCCCAGCGCACCCCATCACAGCCCCCACTCCAGGACAATCCGTCCTCCCCTTGGTCCCACCCGGGATGAAGAGGATGTCGACATGCTCCTGGAGTCACCGACGACCGAGCCGACGCCTGACTCGCCACCAGCACTGCGGCGCTCTCAACGACGGATCAAGGCGCCCGACCGTCTAAATTTGTAACCTTCTCTGAAATTTTAATGACAACCTGTATGTAAATAGTTTTCCACCACCCCCGCTGGACTCATTTTTAACAGGGGGTGAATGTAGTAGTCACCACTGTTGTATTATATTGTATGTACTGCACTGCATATGAGGGTATTACGGTAAGGCCTCTGTACTACAGGTACGGGGGTAGATCCCTGCCTGCTGGCTTTGCCCAGTAGGCGGAGTATAAATGTGTCTGCTCTCTGAACTGCAGCCATTTCATCAGCAACTGTAGGAGGCCACACATCTCTGTGTAATAAAGCCTCGATTACTCTCTACTCACGTCTCGTCATAATTGATAATGCAGCAGCAATGAGTTCCGATGCCCCACAGCGTTTGACAATGGCTGACTCCTGCCCACGGTAGCACTTCGCACCAACCGCCTGGGTGATCTCTGCATGAGAGCTGCCCATTCCATCACACGATCCCACTGAGCCACTGGGGTGGTGGAGGTGGGGACAGTGTCGGGGTCGGGGGGGGGGGGGGGGGGGGGGGGCGTGGGGGGGGGGGGGGGGTGGGGGGTGGGCGGGGGAATTGGGCGAGAGGGAGGGGGGGAGGTGATCTGTAATGTCTGACCTGGGAGCCCCGGTCCGCAACCACCTCCACTGTCCGCCCATCTCCCTCCACCGCAACCCGCCCTCACCCCCCTTAACACCGCCCCCTCTGCAGCCAGCCCAGTTCAGCCCATCCCTCACACCCTTCTGAGCGAGCACCGAGGCTGGTTGGAACTTTTGTGTACAAGTGTTTATTTAACAAAGTGCAAGTGAACATCTCTATAACGGTTAGTGCCCTAGCCCCTAACACAACCTGTGCTCTGCACCCTTGCCATCTTAACTGGTGCCTACCTTTCTGGCTTTCAGGACCGGAGGTGGCCCGCTGCGAATTCCGCCCTGTGACCTGGGTCCCCTTTGGAGGGAGAATTCAGAATGTCCAGTTCACCTAACAAGCACGTCATTCGGGACTTGTGGGAGGAAACCGGAGGACCCGGAGGAAACACACGCAGACGCGGGGAGAACTTTAGCAGTCTCCGCACAGACTGTGACCCAAGTCAGGAATCGAACCGGGGTCCCTCGCGCGGTTAAGCATCAGCGCTAACCACTGTGCTACCATGCCACCCTCCTCCTCCCTTGGAGTGCCCGATGGCCCCCAGGCTACGCCGCCCGCCAGTTCTGGAGGCCCGCTCTTGTCTCAACCAGGGTCTCCATGCTCGCAGCCACGGAGCACAGGGACTGGGCCACCTCCCTCTGGATCTGGCGCAGGTCAGCCAGCGCCTGGGCAATGCCAATGATGCCCTCAGCCATAACATGTTGTGGCTGGGCCAAGCTCTGGAGAGCCGTTGCAATGTCTAGGTGGAGCTGATACAAGGCTGCCTGTGATAGGGCAGCCCTATCCTGGACCTCGGCCACTGCCCGCACAGAATGACTCAGGCGTTTGACATCTTGACCCATGGCCGATACCTTCGCCCTAAGGCCTTCATCACGGATGCTGTCTGTGCGGTGTTGGCCATGTGTGGCGTGCATGGTTGGCACTGCCCCTACAGGTGGTTGGACTCCTCCAACTGCACCTCCAGGAGTCAGACGGTTGCTGACACCCCCTCATCTAGTCCCCGGCTTTGTGTCTCCAATATCAATGGAACCACCCTTTCCAGAAGCCCGAGACCCGTCCGGATGGCGGCTAGTCCCTGGGGTTGGGCTGCCCTTCGACCATCTGCCCCCTCAGGGGTTTCTGCCTCCACCTGATGTACTGCAGCACATATGTGGTGCACACCAGATAGTGCTCAGGTGCCTCTGGTGGTAAGCGGGTAATGATGGAGGATGTGGGGTGTTCAGGGGGTGATGAGGGGTGTGTGGGGTGGTGGTGGTGCCACACATGCCATGGGAAGCTGCAACGCAGTGGAATCTCACTTGGTTGCCCGATGCCGATCTCCACCTTGGCGACTGCGCTCTCTCCGGGCCCACCAACCACGTCCAGTGCCTACCACTCAACTGCAGTGAGAAGCTGCAGGTCCCGCAGTCCCCCTCCGGTTTACTCCCACTCTCTGCCGTTTTGTGCCACATTCTCCTGGGAGGGTGGGAGAGCCAGAAAGCACACAGTATTAGACAGTCGGACGTGGGCAGTGCAGGGGGTGGGCAGCTGGAGGCCTTTGTAGCCATGGCAACCGGCTTTGGCGGCCTATGTGGGTGTTGGCATGTGGTGCAGGGTGGTGAGTGCGCACACTGCTGGCAGGTGGGATTCGGTCGGCTTCCGGGTGGGGGGAGGGGGTGGTTAAGGGTGTGTGGGACGGGGATTGGTGACAGGGGCACATTGCTGGCTACTCATCCTGGCCGCCCTGAGGAGGCCGTGCAGCTTCTTCCTGCACGGCTGGCCGGTCCAGGCAGTGGGGCCGTCGGCGCTCACGACCTCTGCCACCTGTGCCCAGACCCAGTGTCTGGTTGCGGCTGGCAGCCTCCTTCTCACCCCAGGGAACAGGGTAGCCCGCCTCTCCTCCACCATGTCCAGCAAGGTCTCCAACTCCACATCAGGGACCCGGGGTGCTGCTCTCCGTGTTGCCATCTTGTTGGTTGGGATGAGTGTGTGTGGGGAGTGGTGTGCTGACACGCAGCTGCAGCTTGAGTGTCAATCCTGATCCCGGCGAATCGGACACCGTTTTCAATGGAACCACTCAAGTTCCATGTGGTTCCAGTGCTAGCCCATTAACTGCTCATGAATTGCTCCGGAGCCGGCACCAATTTATTTGTCGTGGAAGTCCCCCGATTCAGTCCCGGCATCAATACTTTGGGCTGGATTCTCTGTTTCTGAGGCTAAGTGCAGAGGACCTGTGGCCTTATTACGTGGAAAAAATCGGCATTGCCCCCTCACCGATCATGCGACCGGTGAGGGACTAACAGCCACACTGTATAAAGCTCCCGGCTCCCACGATATAAACACCTGGAGAATGCCTGGGCCCGTGGCCGCACATGCGCACGGCAATGACCTGTAGCCGTCGCGTCGTAAAACCTGGTGCCGGCCATGCGTGGACCCGATCTGCCAGATAGTGCCCCTTAACCACCCCCACCAGTCCCCCCAGCTCTCGCGTAAGCCTTTCCAACTGACAGCACAGCTCCCTCCAGACTGTGGTGCCACTGGACTCAGTCCGCAGCCGCCATGTCGGGTTCCCGACCACTGAGACCACATGTCAACCGTGCGGTCGGGAACTCGGCCCATTGGGACAGAGCATCGCGGAGGGCCTTCAAGGGGCACGTTAAGGCTGTCCCAACGGCGTGCGGCGCGTGACACCATTTCAGAGGGGGCGGAGAATACAAAACCTGCGTCAAACAGGTGCCGTCACCAATTTCAGCGTCAAAATGGATTCTCCGCCGGGGAACAGAGAATCCCACCCCTTGTTTCTGAAACGGAGAATCCCGCCCTTTTTCTTTCTGATATCAATTCCACTTGGAAGCCAGGTCGCTGAAAGTCTTCTCTCTTTATGCATCTATTTGGGCCTCTTGACCCAGTTGAACCTGTCTACCTCAAGAACCTTTCCCAAGGTTGACAGCGATGGTTCAATCTTCGTGAACAGATTTTTAGTCATGATTCACATGGCTGAGGCCCTTTCTTCTGACAGAAACATTGTTCAAAGGTTAAAAATACAATGTAAAAATGAACCCACCGTCCAGAGCTCCAGACTTTGGCCTAGTGCAATGAATGTATTCTTCTTCTCCCCTTCCTGTTCTTCAATTTTCCTGACTTCCACTTTGGGTCGCCCTCCCGGTCACACAAGGCAGCTTCTGGCCTGCCTTCATAGAATTATCATAGAATTTACAGTGCAGAAGGAGGCCATTCGGCCCATCGAGTCTGCACCGGCCCTTACAAAGAGCACCCTACTCAAGCCCACAGCAGGAGGCCATTTGGCCCATCGTGTCGACACCAGCTCTCCACCTCAGCAATTCACTTTGTGCCATTCTACCACCTTCTCCCCGTAACACCGCAAAATCTTCTTTCCAAATAACAGTCTAATTCCCTTTTGAATGTTTGAACTGAACATGCCTCCACCACACTGTCAGACAGTGCGTTCCAGATCTTAACCACCCGTTGCATGAACATTTTTTTCCTCATGTTCCTCCGAGCCAAGTTATGGCTATACAAGTTGATCAACCATTGGATTTGGCATAGGAAGTTATTGGCGGCATATGGCCTCCTGTGTTGGAACTTCCTTGTAACAGCAAACTTACGGGAGTTCCATGGGTTGGAACCTAGAAAGCACAATGGTCTGAATTTTCATCCTGAGAAGGAAGTCGGAACACCACCAGCTATAAGTTCCCTCCAGGCCACACTCCATCCTGACTTGGAAATATATCACTGTTCCCTCACTGTCGCTGGGTCAAAATACTGGAAATCTAACCCTAACAGCACTGTGGAATGTACCTACAATACATAAACTGCAGTGGTTCAAGAGAGAAGCGAATTATCACCTTCCCAAGGGCAATTAGGGACTGGCAATAAATGCTGGCCTAGCCAGCGATGCCTACATCCAGTGGACAAATTCAAAGAGGTAGGTTTGGAGGCAGATGCGCCAGCAGTTTTTTACTACCAACCGTCATGTCACGATGTTGGCCGGTCCTCCAGCCTTCAGCTTATTTTCAGGGAGGCAGCTTCTGGAGCATAACGGATACTCGCTCATCAGCAGCTGGTTGTCAGTTAGGCTAATGAAAGAATCAATTGAGGCTACTCTTCACACGCTGTCAATACTTTCGAGAAGGAAGACAAATCCTGTGATGTGAGCCCATGGATGGATTAGTGGCATTCTCCTGGTGCCAGGCAAAGGGGTGGGGATCACATAGGTGGCAGTGATTGAGGGCCAGAGGCACACTCTGCAAAACAGCCCAGCATGGACTCACTGGGCTGCGAGGATCACTGCCATGGTCACAGGCCATCCTTTGGAGGTGTCCTCTCTTTATTGATAGCCCTTTATTGGCACAGTACATTTTGTACCTTTTGCAAGTCTTCGATCAAGGGGTGCCTAAACCTGAACCGGCCTCCCGGTCCTATATGAGTAAAACCCGCTTCTCCTGGTGGGGCTACCACCCTCACAGAGTCTGAGGTTCTGCCATTGACCCTTATTGCTGCAGAGACTACCCATCACCCTAATTGGATGGGGCTCTGAAGGCCTGTTAATTCGCGACCCTCCTTGAAAATCTCCTTGGGTCCCCGCCCCCTGCCAGTACATCCTCAGGATCTGGATCCTAAAATTAAAATTCAGTCCAATGTCTGAGGAAATCTGATAACATACTAAGCATCCAAGTCAGCTGATGCCATTACGTTTGTGAAATCAAGTCAAACTGACATTGGAAATTAAGCTTTGTTAAACCCCAGCAGTATTTTCAAACAGCATACTTTATTTATCTTTAAATTGAAAAACCCTGACGTCCGATCCTGCGTGAGTTGCTAATCGATTAAGATGTAATTAGAGCAGTGACTGCGTTACACAGAAATTACACCCTATGTAAGAGGTGTGTCCTGTCCCAATGCCAAAGGTTAGTACAACCTGTAGCTTTGTATGAAAGCATTTAATATTTGCAGGACGGATCCATTGACCAAATGCTAATTGAAATGATACACTAGCCAATATTCTCTGACCAAAACGATGCCCAAAAGTTAGAGTAGAACTGTAAGTGTGACTCGGATAAGAAAATGGAGTGGAGTGGAACGAGGCCTGTTGGTTTACTATTCCCCCTTTTTGCGGTACAGCCCAAGACAAATTTCACCCCCTTGGGAAGTATACGAATTCTTTCACCCCGTATTCCCTGTGCCATTGCTATATGCTCATTGCAGGTATCTACTTCAATCCCATTTACCTCCTTTTTCCCCCATAGCTTTTTATTTTTGCATTTTTTGCCATAACAATGTCTCAGTAGGAACCTGTGGTAAGATAGGTTCCTATGTGTTAATGACATCTAGCTTGATTGCCAAACATGTGAAGAATTCAGCATGATTGGCACATACTGCGGTTTAGTTGCAATCAAACTTTGGATGGGACAGGCGTCAAACAGACTAATACCCATACCAGTCACATACTGAGGACCCCTGTGAAGGTATGATGGGTGGTGAACTTATGGTGCTGATTATAGCTTGCAAGCACAACCACATGGCTGCTACTATTCATTGACTACTCGATTCCAGGGAGGTTCAATGGGAAAAGAATCACCTCTCTGTACTGGTTAAGAGGTTTCCTCATGAAATGGTAGGAGGTCTGCAGCACAAAACTAGCAAAATTGGGCACAAATGAGCAGAACATTGTAATCTCAGCAAGATCTAAACTAAAGAGAAAGTAAAATGCTACTGGTGCAACTCAGTGAGGTTCAGGGGAGCAGTCCCTGGCAGAAGATAAGTGCTTCCAGGGGTGTGGATATGGAAACCCAGGGAGGGGTTCTCTGTTGCCCAACACCGATATCGTAATTGCCGATCGGGCGGAGAATCCCTGTTTACGACTGATGTGTTGGGTGCTCTGGATCCGTGGAACACATACAGGGCACCAACACTTAAAATAGTACAACACTATTTTATTAAGTTAGAAACTGTTGAACATACTTTCACTGTGGGTTAACACGATGTTAGATTAAACTAAAGACCTATGCCTGTCCGAACCAGTCAATGCACTCAGCACATGGTGAGGATCTGTGCTGTAAGCTGTAAGCTCTGTCCTTGTAGGAGGCTGCATCCCGAATGAGCGGGAACTCTGATGCCCCCTGTCTTTATAATGAGTGTGCTCTAACTGGTGATTGGCTGCGGTGTTGTGTGTGTTAATTGGTCTTGCTGTGTGTCCATCAGTGTGTGTGTATCTGCACCACGATATACTGGTGTATATTATGACATCCCCCCTTTTATAAAAGAATGTATGTGTGTGGCAATAAATAATGTATGGTGAGAATGTTCCTAACTACGTGTGGGGTGCGAAGACATATTTACAGGACTACGTACATAAGAACTAAGCTATGTACATGGGAAGGTGCCTGGTGCAGAGAAGCAGTATGCAACAAGGATAACGAGATCAACACTATATACAAACCAGTGAAACGATCAAACAAAGCAGCAAAACAATTCAGAGAGTCTATAAGTCCGCAAAGTTCACAAATTAAGTCTCTGAGGTGGGCGACGAATTCTGGTTGACCGCCTCAAGGGTGGGTTGAGAGCCGTCGGTTCAGGATTGGGCTGGACTGCGTCAGAGTCGGGGGGTGCAGAGTGACAGGGAGCTCTGCACAGTCCGTGGCAGGGTCAACAGGAGGGCGAGGCGACACTGGAGGATCATGTGGCAAGCGTGGAACGAGACGAAGGGCGCGTCGATTGCGGCGCAGAATAGAGCCATCCGGTAGACGAGCCAGGAATGAGCGGGGGGCCACCTGCCAAAGGACAACAGCGGTTGCAGACCAGCCCCCATCCGGAAGATGGACGCGGACGTTGTCATCTGGAGCCAGAGCAGGGAGATCAGCTGCACGGAAGTCATGAGCCGCCTTGTGCTGTGCACGAGACAGCTGCATCCGACGAAGGACGGGAACGTGGTTGAGGTCTGGGACATGGATGGACCGCACCGTCGTCCTCAGGGTACGACCCATGAGTAACTGGGCTGGTGACAGGCCAGTGGACAGCAGGGCAGAGCGATAGGCCAGCATGGTGGAAATCGGACCCAGCATCGGCAGCCTTGCATAGGAGCCGTTTGACTATATGTACTCCCTTCTCCGCTTTGCCGTTGGATTGGGGGTGCAGGGGACTGGATGTCACAGGGGCAAAATTGTACTGCCTGGCAAAGTTGGACCATTCCTGGCTGGCGAAGCAGGGGCCATTGTCCGACATAACCGTGAGCGGGATGCCGCGTCGAGCAAATGTTTCTTTACATGCACGAATGACGACAGACGAGGTGATGTCGTGCAACCGTATCACCTCCGGGTAATTCAAAAAGTAGTCCACGATCAGGACATAGTCTCTGCCCAGTGCGTGGAACAGGTCGATGCCCACCTTGGTCCATGGTGACGTGACCAACTCATGGGGCTGCAGGGTCTCACGTGGTTGGGCCGGCTGGAAGCGCTGACAAGTGGGGCAGTTGAGCACTGTGTTGGCTATGTCCTCATTATTGCCGGGCCAGTACACTGCCTCTCGGGCCCGTCGGCGGCACTTTTCCACGCCAATGTGGCCCTCGTTTAGTTGTTCCAGGACAAGTTGCCGCATGCTATGCAGGATGACAATGCGGTCCAGTTTTAGAAGAACCCCGTCTACTACCGCCAGATCATCTCTGATATTATAGAATTGAGGGCATTGGCCCTTGAGCCACCTGTCCGTTAGGTGGCGTATGACACGCTGTAGCAAGGGGTCAGCTGCCATCTCGCAGCGAATTTGGACGAGGCGCTCATCCGTGGCAGGTAGATTGGAGGCCGCGAATGCCACATGGGCGTCAACCTGGCAGACAAATCCCGCTGGGTCACATGGAGAGTTGACTGTTCTGGAGAGAGCGTCAGCAATGATGAGATCTTTGTTTGGGGTGTATACCAGCTGGAAGTCATATCGCTGGAGCTTGAGAAGAATATACTGGAGGCGAGGCGTCATGTCGTTCAAGTCTTTCTGCTTTATATTGACCAGCGGGCGATGGTCGGTCTCGACGGTCAATTGAGGAAGTCTGTAGACATAATCGTGAAACTTAACAACACCGGTCAGAAGGCCCAGGCACTCCTTTTCTATCTGCTTGTAGCGCTGCTCCGTGGGGGTCATCGCACGTGACGCATATGCAACGGGGGCCCATGATGAGGCCTCATCACGTTGAAGGAGCACAGCCCCAATGCCGGATTGACTGGCATCGGTCGAAATTTTGGTCTCCTTTGCTGGATCAAAGAAAGCTAAGACCGGGGCCATGGTCAGTTTTGCTTTGAGTTCTCTCCATTCGCGCTCGTGGGCAGGGATTCATTGTCTTCCTGACCAGGTTCCTGAGAGCCGTGGCATGAGATGCGAGGTTAGGGATAAATTTCCCTAAAAAATTGACCATGCCCAGAAATTGGAGGACCGCCTTCTTGTCCTCTGGTATTTTCATAGCTGTGATGGCAGCGACCTTGTCCGCATCCGGCTGCACACCCAATTGGGAGATGTGGTCCCCGAGGAACTTGAGTTCCGTCTGACCAAAAGAGAATTTGGCCCTGTTGAGGCGGAGGCCATGCTCATGTATACGTCTGAATACGCGCTGGAGGCGACTAACATGCTCCTGTTGTGGACCAAATGATTATGTCATTGACATAGACACGAACACCTTCAATGCCTTCTATCATTTGTTCCATAATCCTATGGAACACTTCTGAAGCAGATATGATCCCGAATGGCATCCTGTTGTAACAATATCTTCGAAAGTGGGTGTTAAATGTGCAAAGTTTCCTGCTGGATTTATCGAACTGGATTTGCCAGAATCCTTTTGAAGCGTCGAGTTTGGTGAAGAGATTGGCGCGAGCCATCTCACATGTGAGCTCTTCGCGCTTGGGAATTGGATAATGCTCCCTCATGATATTGCGATTTAGATCCTTGGGATCAATGCAAATTCTCAATTCGCCGGAAGGCTTTTTTACACATACCATGGAACTGACCCAGTCAGCCGGTTCCGTGACTTTGGAAATCACTCCTTGGTTCTGGAGGTCCTGCAGCTGCTGCTTGAGGCGGTCCTTAAGGGGTGCTGGGACCCTGCGAGGTGCATGCACCACAGGCGTGGTATTCGGTTTTAATAAAATCTTGTAGGTGTACGGGAGCGTGCCCATGCCCTCGAAGACGTCATGGTACTGTTTGATAATGGCGTCGAGCTGCGCCCTGAAGTCGGTGTCCTGAAAGGCAGACGCATCAGCAGGAGAGAGAGAGTGAACTCTCTGAACTAGGTTCAACAGCTTGCATGCCTGCACACCAAGCAGGGAGGCTCTCGCGGTGCCCACGATTTCAAAGGGAAGGATGGCTTTGTGTGACTTGTGCGTCACTTCGAGCTGACACGAGCCGCTGGCAGCAATGGCATTGCCATTATAATCTAATAGCTGGCAGGCTGATGGGAGGATGGCTGGTTTGACACAAAGGCTTTGGAGGTCAGACCACGCAATGAGATTGGAGGAGGCACCAGTGTCCAGGCGGAATCGTATTTGGGACCGTAAGGGTGGCACGCCACTCATCATCTGGATCGATGCTGTATACCGATAGAGGCTGGATTCTTTGCTTTGGGGACACCCTGTTTTTTGTAACGATACCGATTCAAAAACGTGCCTTCGGGTCCTCGGTGTCAATATCGGGTAGTAGGTCCGCATCGGACTCGGTGACCGTGGGTTGAATGGCCCGGACATCCCTGCGAGGCTGGCCGGAGCGATACGAATTGGCAGGCCGAGCTGATCTGCATAAAGCAGCATCGTGGCCAAGTTTGCCACATCTCAGGCATTGTTGGGATTTGGCAGGGCATTGCCGCTTTAAGTGGTCGGAGCCACAGCTGCCGCACATTGTAGCATCAGTACGTTTGCTGTGCCACCGCGCATGCGCAGTGCAGCCGTACGTGCTGCGAGCCTGCGCAGTACGTTCGTAAATGTTGACGTCCCCTCGTTCGGTGCGCACAAGCGCGGGAGTCCGTGAAAAGCGCGCAAAATGGCCGCCCTCATCCAGGATGAGGCCCTGGAGTTGCTCGATTGCTTGGACCTGTTCTGCCTCATGGGGACCATTTCAGCCGCTTGGATATGGGAATATCGACTAGTGGCGTGTTCGTGTAGCACGTAGGTCTCGATGGCGGTCGCTAGGGTGAGCTGCTTTACCTTGAGGAGCTGCTGGCGTAGGGGGTCCAACACCGAAAACGATCTGGTCGCGTATCATGGAGTCGGAGGTGGGCCCGTAATTACAGGACTGCGCAAGGGTGCGACGATGGGTGAGAAAGGACTGGAAAGGTTCATCCTTACCCTGCAAACGCTGTTGGAATACATAGCGCTCAAAACTTTCATTCACCTCTGTGTTGCAGTGAGTGTCAAACTTGAGGAGGACCGTCTTGAATTTTGATTTATCTTCACCATCAACAAAGGTGAGAGAATTGAAAATGTGGATGGCATGTTCCCCGGCCGTGGATAGGAAGAGACCGATCTTCCTGGTGTCCGAGGCATCTTCCCGGTCTGTGGCTTCAAGTTAGAGCTGGAAGCGTTGTTTGAATATCTTCCAGTTGGCCCCTAGGTTATCGGTGATGCGGAGCGGCGGCGGCGGGCGGACGCTGTCCATTTTGCAGGATGGCTGTATGCTGGTGGAAGGCAGATCACTTGCAGGTAGGTCTAAGAAGTTCTAATATCCCTCAACTCCTGCCCCCATGATGTGTTGGGTGCTCTGGATCAGTGGAACACATACAGGCCACCAACACTTAAAATAGTACAACACTATTTTATTAAGTTAGAAACTGTTGAACATACTTTCACTGTGGGTTAACACGATGTTAGATTAAACTAAAGACCTATGCCTGTCCGAACCAGTCTATGCACTCAACACATGGTGAGGATCTGTGCTGTAAGCTCTAAGCTCTGTCCTTGTAGGAGGCTTCATCCCGAATGAGAGAGAACTCTGATGCCCCCTGTCTTTATAGTGAGTGTGCTCTAACTGGTGATTGGCTGTGGTGTTGTGTGTGTTGATTAGTCTTGCTGTGTGTCCATCAGTGTGTGTGTATCTGCACCATGATATACTGGTGTATATTATGACAATGACCGAACAGGCAGCGTCTGTTTTCGGATGCTCCCCTCACCCCTCCAAAACGTGCCATCGAAGAGTACGCCGCACGCCATTGGGATGGCCTCAGGTCATTACCTGAAGGCACTCCCACGATGCTCCGCCCCCCCAATGGGCCAAGTTCCCGATGGCGTGGGACACGTGTGCCCTCAGTTTTCGTGAACCCAGAGTGGTGGCTATGGACTCTGTCCAGCCCCACCACAGTCGGGGGGGGGAGCCGTGATGCTGGCCGGAGGGGCGTTGGTGAGGGCTGGTGGAACTGGTGGGCAGAGAGAGCCTGCCCAGTGGGGCATTATCTGGTAGGTCGGTTCCGCGCGTGGTTGACGCCATGTTCTACGGCGCAACCGCTGCAGGTTATCACCGTGAGCTTGCGCGGCCACGGACTCGGAAATTCTCCGGCCGTTTATTTTGTGGAGGCCGTATGTTTTACGTGGCATGGCTGCTAGCCCCTCACCAGTCGGAGGGTCGGTGCTGGGGCCTCGCTGATTTTTTCGTCGCAATACAAGACACTTCTTCCAGACACAGCCTCTAAATCAGAGAACCCAGCCCCCCAGTGTCTGGCAAGCCCCCGTATTTCTTATGGGGTGTGGACAATGGGGTTTCCCATTGAAACCATCCCGCGCCGCCGTGAAACCCATTGGCAGGGATGCGCTGCCAGTGACAAAAGTGAATCCCGACAACTGGAGAATTCCAGCCTAAGTCAGCTGCCAAATAAATCATTTGAACCTGATATGAAAATTGAAGCATGACCCCCCTCCCCCCATCCCCTTGTGGTGGCTGCCATTTACTATTATAAATTGCAATCAACCAGATCGAACTGGGGAAAGAATAAGTCAGCTTCCTGCCCCATTTTAATTGCCTCTCCTCAGCATCCCACCTGATTTGCCCCAGATGAGGAGAATTCAGTATTGATCTTTGAGGTATTTTGAGATTGGCTGCGATTGCAGTGAATCTTACCTTAGATTCGGCTATGCTGTACATCAACTGGGGTATGTTTTAGGATGCGTAAAGGGGAAAAGTGTTCCATTTTCCAACACCGCGACCCCTCACCTCAAGGAGATGCGTATATATTTAAAAAACATCAACTGGGTTAAACAGCAATTCACCAGCTGTGTATAAATAAACATGGCGGACCAAAATGAGGAAGAAGGGAGACAAGCATCAGGACAAACTTTTGATGGCAGGTTAAGTTGTCAGGTTCAGCACATGATTGAAGGAGGGATGTAGGAAATGAAGAGAAGAGATAGGAAAGGTGCTGTTTTAAGATCAGACCTTCGACTTTGCATCTCGAGTGCTGACTGATGGATCCCATTCCAAAATGGCAATGGAAGCCTCGGCCTTCTAGGTGTGGATAAAGGTGGCAGCATCATCTTTTGTTTTAATCATCTCCCTCCTCTCAGCAAATAGTTTCCTCTGTAGGGATAGTGGAGTGCGGCAGAGTGATAAACATTTGTCCTCGGCTTTCAGACCTCCTCCATATGTGAGATAACTTACCATAATGTTCACTATGACAGGAATTAAAGAAGCTGCAAGCCTGGCTGAGAGGAAAGATGGGTTTGTGAAGAGAAAAGCATTGAGTGGCAGCAAAACGGAGGTGTAGTAATAGTATTCTTGCTAACCATTGGAAGCAGGGAGGGGAATGCTTGACTGATCGACCATGTCCCTTTCCTGCTTTGACCATGAAATGCGACTCCCTGTTACACTTCCTTTCAGAAGCATCAACACCAAATTTCCCACGCCCGTTCTGAGAACACTCCTTAAGGTAAGCACCACGAAGTTATACAACTTACGCAACTCCCCTAACATAAGGAACTGAGGGCGGAGCCAACAAATGGGGTGCTTTCTTCACGGACTGCACGACATGGCCATAACCTTCCCAATTCTACCTCACTCCACCAGCTCTACACCAGGAAACCAAATTTGTCAACATCAATCTTTTAAACATCAGTTTTAAAATATTTCACGGGAACACAAGAAACAGAAGCAGGAGTAGAGGTGTCCCAACATGCCTGTTCTGCCATTCAATACGATCATGGTTGATCTTGGGCTTCAACTCTACTTTCCCTCCCCCTCCCCAAATCCCTTGATTCCCTGAGAGACCAAAAATCTGTCTATCCCACCGGTAATTGTATTCAAGGATAGTGCATCGGGCAGCACGGTAGCACAAGTGGATAGCACTGTGGCTTCACAGCGCCAGGGTCCCAGGTTCGATTCCCCACTGGGTCACTGTCTGTGCGGAGTGTGCACGTTCTCCCCGTGTCTGCGTGGGTTTCCTCCGGGTGCTCCGGTTTCCTCCCACAGTCCAAAGACGTGCAGGTTAGGTGGATTGGCCAGGCTAAATTGCCCTTAGTGTCCAAGAAAGGTTTGGAGGGGTTATTGGGTTACGGGGATAGGGTGGAAGTGAGGGCTAAAGTGGGTCAATGCAGACTCGATGGGCCGAATGGCCTCGTTCTGCACTGTATGTTTTATGTTCTATCTACAATCTTCTAGGGGAGAGAATTCCAAAGATTCACAACCATTTTGAGTGAAGTAATTTCTCCTCATCTCAGTTCCAGATAAGTGGCCCATAATCCTGAGACTTTCTAACCTTGATTTAGCCTCCCCAACCAGAGTAAAACATCTCTAAGCCTCTACCCTTTCGACCATCTTCAGAATCTTAAATATTTCAATGAGATTACCTCACATTCTCCCAAACTCCAGGGGATGTAGACCTAAATTACCCTTTACCGGCAGCACGGTAGTACAAGTGGCTAGCACTGTGGCTTCACAGCGCCAGCGACCCAGGTTCAATTCCCCGCTGGGTTGCTGTGCGGAGTGTGCATGTTCTCCCCGTGTCTGTGTGGGTTTCCTCCGGGTGCTCCGGTTTCCTCCCACAGTCCAAAGACGTGCAGGTTAGGTGGATTGGCCATGCTATATTGCTCTTAGTATCCAAAAAAGGTCAGGAGGGTTATTGGGTTACGGGGATAGAGTGGACTTTGTGGTGTTGGGTGCTCTGAGGTACAGACGAACCAACACGGTTGCGATTGGTACAACGCAGTTTTATTCCAACTAGTTATTTACACATCTGACTTGGTACTCTGCTGACTGTGTGAGTGTCTTGTTAATGAGGTCCTGGCCTTGTCCTGTCTCCAGATGGACTGACCAGGAGGTGTTGTGTTTCTTGTCTTATACTGTGTCTGATCTTGTCTGTGATTGGCTGTCGTGTTATGTGTGCTAATTGGTCTGTTGGTCTGTCTATCATGATGTGTGTGTTGTGATGTGTGTTTGAATATCATGACATCCCCCCTTTTTTACAAGATTATGTGCCTCCGTGGTTATAAATATAAATGTGTCCTGAGTGCAGCTAAAGGTGTGTGTGCGTGATATTTACAGCATGTACATGTGGTGTAACTATATACAAGGGGCGATGTCAGGTGTGACATGCTAACGAGGTTGTACCATAACAAAAGGAGAAGAACGTTGAAATTTGGACCGATCAAACGAGGCCTGGAACGATAAAACAGTGACGTGTTACAATACAGTAGTTGCTACAATTTGACGTGTGAACAGGCTCATAAGTCCAGTCTAGTAGGTGGGCGACGAATTCGGGTTGACCGCCTCAAGAGTGGGTCGAGAACCACCGGCTGAGGTGCGGGTCTGGCCACGGGCGGCGACAGAAGGGGCATGGTATATGGCAGCTCCACGAAGTCGCTATCAGGAACCAGTGGAGGACACGGCGTCTGTGTATGGTTCCGTTGCGAGCGTGGAAGTAGGCGAAGGGCTCGGCGATTGCGCCTACGCACGGATCCATCCGGCATGCGTACCAGGAACGAGCGGGGAGCCACGCGTCGGAGAACTTCAGCAGGTGCTGACCAGCCACCGTCTGGTAGGTGAATGCGGACGTTGTCTCCAGGGGCCAGGGAGGGAAGATCAGTTGCCCTTGTGTCGTACGATCTCTTCTGGCGATCGTGCTGCAGTTGCATCCTATGCAGTACCGGAGCATGGTCTATTGTTGGTGCCAGGATGGAAGGCACAGTGGTTCTGAGGGCGCGACCCATTAGCAGCTGTGCTGGCGAGAGACCCGTGGCTAGTGGGGCCGAGCGATAGGCCAGCAGGGCGAGATAGAAGTCCAATCCGGCAGCAGCAGCCTTGAAGAGGAGCCGCTTGGCAATGTGAACACCCTTCTCCACCTTTCCATTGGACTGGGGATGCAGAGGGCTGGACGGCACATATGTGAAGCCATACGAGGCCGCAAAGGACGACCATTCATGGCTGGCAAAACAGGGCCATTGTCCGACATGACAGTCATCGGAATGCCGTGGCGAGCAAAGGTGTCTTTGCAGGCCCTGATGACAGCAGACGACGTCAGATCGTGCAGGCGTATGACTTCTGGGTAATTGGAGAAGTAGTCCACTATGATAACATAGTCCATGCCAAGCGCGTGAAATAGGTCGACACCCACCTTCGCCCAGGGGGACGTCACCAGCTCATGGGGCAGAAGCGTCTCAGGAGGTTGCGCCGGCTGAAACCTTTGGCAGGTTGTACAGTTGATCACCATGTTGGCAATATCGTCACTGATGCCCGGCCAGTGTACCGCCTCTCTGGCCCTCCGTCTGCACTTCTCGTCCCCCAAGTGGCCTTCGTGTATTTGATTGAGAACCAGCTGGCGCATACTGTGCGGAATCACAATCCGGTCCAGCTTCAGAAGGATCCCATCAATGATGGCTAGGTCGTCTCGTACATTATAGAACTGCAGGCACTGCCCCTTGAGCCATCCTCCCATCATGTGGCGCATCACTCGCTGTAAAAGGGGGTCGGCCGCTGTCTCTCGGCGGATGCGGGCCAGACTGGAGTCGTCAGCCGGCAGATTTGCCGCTGTCAAGGCCACCTGTGCCTCGACCTGACATACGAACCCCTCCGCATCTGGCGGCGTGCTCACTGCTCTGGATAGGGCATCCGCCACGATGAGGTCCTTCCCTGGAGTGTAGACCAGTTGGATGTCGTTCCTCCTGAGTTTAAGTAGGATGTGCTGGAGGCGAGGGGTCATCTCGTTCAGGTCCTTGTTTATTATGCTGACCAGGGGGCGGTGGTCAGTTTTGACCGTGAACCGTGGAAGACCATAGACGTAATCGTGGAACTTGTCTAAACCGGTTAGCAAGCCCAGGCATACTTTTTCGATTTGCGCGTAGCGCTGCTCTGTGGGGGTCATGGCCCGCGATGCATAGGCAACCGGGGCCCATGACGACGTGTCATCCCTCTGCAGGAGCACTGCTCCAATGCCGGATTGGCTGGCATCAGTTGAGATTTTGGGGGGACGAGACGTGTCGAAGAACGCCAACACTGGTGCCGTGGTGAGTTTGCGTTTGAGCTCCTCCCATTCCAGCTGGTGTGTGTGTTGCCACTGGAACTCTGTAGATTTTTTGACGAGGTGGCGCAGAGTCGTTGTGTGGGAGGCAAGGTTGGGAATGAATTTCCCTAGGAAGTTGACCATGCCAAGGAAGCGTAGGACAGCCTTCTTGTCGGCCGGCTGCGGCATGGCTGTGATGGCGCTCACCTTGTCTGCATCCGGACGGACCCCTGACCGGGAGATATGGTCCCTCAGGAACTTCAATTCGGTCTGGCCAAAGGCGCACTTGGCTCGGTTGAGGCGCAGGCCGTTTTCCCGTATGCGGGCAAAAACGGGTTGGAGCCGATGTATGTGCTCCTGGGGTGTGGTGGACCAGATGATGACATCATCCACATATAGGCGCACCCCTTAGATGCCTTCCATCATCTGCTCCATGATTCTGTGGAAGACCTCGGATGCCGAGATGATGCCAAATGGCATCCGGTTGTAGCAGAATCTGCCGAAAGGGGTGTTGAAGGTACAGAGCTTTCAGCTGGACGGGTCGAGTTGGATCTGCCAAAATCCTTTAGAAGCATCCAGTTTCATGAATATCTTCGCTTGGGCCATTTCACTGGTGATCTCCTCCCGTTTTGGTATGGGATAATGTTCCCGCATAATGTTATTATTGAGGTCTTTGGGGTCTATACAGATGCGGAGCTCGCCAGAGGGCTTCTTGACACACACCATGGAGCTGACCCATGGCGTGGGCTCCGTGACACGGGATTGGACCCCTTGGTCCTGGAGATCCTGCAGCTGCAGCTTGAGGCGGTCTTTAAGTGGCGCAGGAACGCTGCGAGGTGCATGAACGACCGGGGTGGCGTCCGGTTTGAGGCGAATTCGGTAGGTGTATGGCAGTGTTCCCATGCCTTCGAATGCCTCCTGGTTGTGGGCGAGGAGCGATTGGAGCTGTGTACTGAACTCTGCATCCGGGAAGTCAGACGTGCCGTCTGGAGAGAGAGAGAGAATTCGTTGCACAAGGTGGAGAGCCTTACATGCCTGTGCGCCCAGCAGGGAGTCCTTCGATGAGCCAACTATCTTGAACGAGAGTGTGGCCGTGTGTGTTTTGTGTGTCACCTGGAGCTGGCAGGATCCCATGGCCGGGATAACGTTCCCGTTGTAGTCGACCATCTTGCACCGGGATGGCTGGATTGGTGGTCTGACCTTCATGGCATAGAATGCTGACCATGCTATGAGGTTGGCGGAGGCACCAGTGTCCAGGCGGAAAGTGATCGGCGATCGGTTGACCGTTGAAACTCCATTCATCGGCCGGATTGATGGTGTTGGCCCGGTTCACATCAATGACCGCAACCCGGAAGGCGTCTTGGTCATCTGTGTCGTCGGTTTGGATGTCGTGATGTGGAGGCTGGATGGTCCGCACGTGTCTGCGAGGTTGTTGGAGATGTGGAAGATCCACAGGTTGAGCCGCTCGACAGTAGGCAGCGTAGTGGCCCATCTTGCCACAGCGTAGGCATTGTCGGGTTTTTGCAGGACATTGCCCTTTTAAATGTGCAGCTCCACAGTTGCCACACGTCATGACGTCATGGCGTTCGTTACGCCACTGCGCATGCGCAGTTCGGTCTTGCGTCGGGCACGCCTGCGCAGCACGTCCCTCAGTGTTGCCGTAGGTTTTGGCGCGCACAAACGCGGGAGGCCTCAAAAAGCGCACGAAACGGCCGCCCTCGTCCGGGCCGCGGGACGGGAGAAACTCGATTGCCTGGATGCGTTCGGCCTCGTGGGCGGCCTGGCTTGCCGATTCGATCGCTTGGGACACCCTCCGTGCCGATTCGGTCGCCTGAAATTGGGCATAGCGGCTGGTCGCATTTTCATGCAGGACACAAGCTTCAACTGCAGATGCTAAGGTCAGGCCTTTAATTTTTAGAAGCTGCTGGCGTAGGCCACTGGAGGCAACGCCAAAAACGATCTGGTCCCGGATCATGGACTCTGAGGTGGTGCCGTAACCGCAGGACTGCGCGAGTATGCGGAGGTGCATCAGGAAGGACTGAAAGAGCTCATCCTTACCTTGTAGGCGCTGCTGAAAGATATACCTCTCAAAGCTTTCATTGACCTCAACGTTGAAGTGCTGGTCGAGCTTGAGGAGGACCGTGTCATATTTAGATTTGTTCTCGCCTTCCGCGAACACCCAGGAGTTGTATATATCGATGGCGTGCTGACCTGCGGTAGTGAGGAGCATGGCAATCTTTGTTTCGTCCGAGGCGCCCTGTTTTTCGTTGGCTCGCATGAACAGTTCAAATCGCTGCTTGAAGAGCTTCCAATTGGTGCCCAGGTTCCCAGCGACTTGCAACGGCTGCGGTTTGTTGTGGGTGTCCATGGCTCAGGATGGCAGATTTGCTGGTAAATATCGATTCACTCACTGGTACCATGTGGTGTTGGGTGCTCTAAGGTACAGACGACCCAACACGGTTGCGATTGGTACAACGCAGTTTTATTCCAACTAGTTATTTACACATCTGACTTGGTACTCAGCACGTGGTGACAGTGTGAGTGTCTTGTTAATGAGGTCCTGGCCTTGTCCTGTCTCCAGATGGACTGACCAGGAGGTGTCGTGTTTCTTGTCTTATACTGTGTCTGCTCTTGTCTGTGATTGGCTGTCGTGTTATGTGTGCTAATTGGTCTGTTGGTCTGTCTATCATGATGTGTGTGTTGTGATGTGTGTTTGAATATCATGACAGAAGTGAGGGCTTAAATGGGTCGGTGCAGACTCGATGGGCCGAATGGCCTCCTCCAGCACTGTTTGTTCTATGTTCTATGTACATTTTATCCTGCATTACCTTGTTTAAATCTACAGAATTTTTGCTTTTTCTCACTCGGTTGGACCCAAAAAACAAAAGTAAAACTGGCACTCAAATGCTTTCATTGATTTATTGTCATTAAGACACAACAGTTTCATGGATAAAATTGCATATCCAAGAGTAAAGCTCAGATGCAAAGTTGATTAAATCCTTCTTCTGGGAGACTGGGGATGTTAATTCTTCCCTGGAATTTTATTTGAACTGCTTCTTCTGCCTTATTGAAATCACAATAAAATGGCTGTTCAATACTCTTTTGTTGCTGGAGAAACGGCTCGCTGGTGTTTGGACAGGTCCTCACAGTTTCCAAGATTTGTTTTATCTTTCACCTCGGCATTCTTTGCTTACCATTTTGAAAGCCCGGCAAGTCTCTTTCTCTCAAAACCGTGCAAACAAAAACAATACCCATGGGAGTATTTGAACTTTTCCAAGCTTCCCAGCATGTTTTTGCCCTGTCTTGTATTGTTCTAAACAATGCTCTCAGAGCAAACCAGCTCACCTGTGATGTCTTGTCACATGTGATTAATTACACAAGTTATCTCTCATTTGCTCTCTTTAACCAAATTCTGCTTGTTTACCAAGTAATCTGCAGTTTCAAGTTCATTATTTTGTCTTCCTTAAGAACATGTATTCAAGGTTTTGATTGAAATGTTCCAAACCCTACAGGGAGATTTACATCAATTGAAAATGTTCGCAGGCGAATAAAATGTACCAAAACGTATGAACAGACAATATTAACTGACATTAGTTTCGTCTTTAGATTGTATGATAAAAGAGATAAGCCTGATGATTAACAGAACATGACTAGCCGAGGTTTATCTGAAATATCTTCAGAAGTGTAACATTGAAGGTCAAAAAAAATATTGTGCTTTATAAATCAGAGCAAGAGTGGAAGAGCAAAGAGGTAATACATTCATACATGGCAACAGTTAGCTCATGGTTAGTGGGCAGTTTAGACAACAATTATGGAGAATGTGCAGTGGGATTTCACCAGGTGACATAGAATAGGAATGTCTAGTTTTAGGACGATATAATTATGAAAGATTTTAACAGCGTGGACACAGGGAGAATTATTCCTCTTGGGGTTGTTACAATTCGCATAGATACTGATAACATTAAAAACTCAAACTTTCAGTTGGTAGCGGAAAGGATGACACAGAATTTCACGTTTTAAAGACTTTTACTATAACAAACACACCAAAAGCACTACTGACTAAACACATGTTGTTGGCAACTTATATTTTAAACTACATGAAACTGAACGTTACTCTTTATTTTTAACAAAACTGCAAAACAAAGGTATACCTTACACTGTCCCTTAAGAAGTCTTTCAGTTTTCCGAGATGAAGTCCAAAGCGATTCTTAATTTCCTAGGGTTTACTAACATTTCTTTCCATTCCAAGCCTGGTACCTTTTTAAAAAAATGTAATTTATTTCAACATGTATCAAAACAGGTTACAACACATAAACACCCCGGGAAACATACTTCCCAGCAATCAACTAGTCTGTACAAATGTTTTCCCCTTTTTCACCCTCCCCCATGCCACCCCCCCCCCCCCCCCCCCCGCGACGAACAGCTCCTCAAACACTGTCACAAACATCCCCTACCTTTTCTCAAACCCCTCTGCAGAGCCCCGCAACTCATATTTTATCTCCGCTGGAAGTCACACAGGTCACCCAACCATGTCGCTACCCCCGGTGGCGATGCCGACCGCCACTCCAGCAAAATTCGCCGCCGTGCAATCAGAGAGGTAAAGGCCACGACATTGTCCTTCCTCCTCTCCATGAGCTCCGGCTTCTCTGAACCCGCAAATATCGCCACCAAAGGGTCCGGATCCGCTCTCTCCTCCACTATCCTGACTAAAACCGCGAACACTCCCGCTCAGAATTTACCCAATTTTTTGCAACCTCAAAACATGTACGTGTGATTCGCTGGCCCTCACCCACACCTCTCACACTCATCTGCTACCCCCTGAAAGTACCCACTCATTCTTGCCCGAGTCATATGCACCCTGTCCACCACCTTAAACTGTATCAGGCTCATCCTTGCACAGGAGGAGGTCCCGTTTACCCTTCGCAGTGCCTCACTCCATGCTCCCCAACTGATCTCCCCTCCCAACTCCGTTTTCCATTTCTCCTTGATCTTCACCACCCGCTCGCCTCCCTGCTCCCCCAGCCACTTGTATATATCTCCAATACTTCTCCCCAATTCTTCCCTCCCCTTTCACATACAGAAGCTGCAACCGGTCCAGCAGAGTGTATCCCGGCAACCTAGGGAACCCACTCCAGACCTTATGCACAATGTCCCTAACCTGCAGATGCCTGAACTCCCCTCGGTAGCTCTACGCTCTCCCTAAGCTCCTCCAGACTGGCGAACCCTTCCTCCAAATACAGATCCCTCACCTTGACCAACTCCACTTCCCTCCACCTCCTGTATACACTGTCCATCCCCCTCAGCTCAAACCCATGATTCTCGCACAGCGGCGTTAGCACCGACATCCCTTCCACCTTAAAATGCCTCCTCAGCTGATTCTATATCTTCACCGTGGACTGCACCACCGGGCTCCCTGAATACTTACTCAGAGCCATTGGCAACGCTGCCGTCACCATAGCCCTCAAACTAGACCCTTACAAGATTCTTCCTCCATTCTAACCCATTCTACCCCTTCTCCTTCCCACCAAGCCACACCTTATCCACATTCGGCGCCCAATAATAATGAAGCAAGTTTGGCAATGCCAACCCCCCCCTGCTGCCTTTGTAGCAGGGTCCTCCCCACCCTCGGTACCTACCTGCCCATACAAAGTCCAAAATGATCGTGTTCAATTTCCGGAAAAAGGCCTTTGGCATAAAGATCAGGAGAGCCTGAAAATTAAACAAGAACCTCAGCAGAATATTCATTTTCACCACTTGGACTCTCCCCGCCAACGTCAACTGCAGTGTATCCCACCTCTTAAGATCCTCCCTGGCGTCCTCCACCAGCTTCGTTAAGTTCCACTTATAGATTCCCATCCATTCCCTCGCTACCTGCATCCCCAAATACCTAAACCTATCCCTCGCTATCGCAAATGGCATCCCCCCTAAATTTGACCACCGTCCCAACTCATTCAGCAGGAAAACCTCGCTTTTCCCTTCATTCAGTTTATACCCCGAGAACCCTCCAAACCTCCCCGGCAGGCCCATAATCCTTCCCATACTCTCCAGCGAATCCGAAACATACAGCAACAGATCATCAGAATAGAGCCTGATGCTCCCTCTGTCCCCTCATAATCCCCTGCCACTCCGCCAACCCCTTGAGAGCCATCGCCAGTGGCTCTATGGCCAGCGCAAACAATAACAGCGACAGGGGCACCCCTGCCTCATGTCCCTGTACGAGTCAAAGCTTTGCAAATTCATTATTTGTCCTCACACTCGCCTTTGGTGCCACATACAGATACCGCATACATGGCCCGAATCTCAGTCCAAACCCAAACCTTGCCAAAACTCAAACAAGGACTGCCACTCCATCCGATCAAATGCCTTCTCAGCGTCTAAGGACACCACTACCTCCGGTACCAGAGCCCCTGATGGATTTATCACTACAATCAACAGCCGTCTTATATTATTCGCAATCTGCTTGCCCTTCACGTTGATCTTCTGCAATCACCTCCAGGACACAATCCTCCAGCCTCCCCGCCAATAACTTAGCCAATACATTTGCATCCGTGTTCAATAGTGATATGGGCCTATATGACCCACATTACACCGGGTCCTTCCCCTTTTTCCGGGATTATCGTGATTACTGCCTGTGTCATCGTCTCTGGCAGCTCCTCCATGTCCAGCGCTTCATTAAACGCCCCCAACAGATGTGCCAAGCCCGTCACAAATTCCTTATAAAATTCTGCCGGATATACTTCATACCCCTGATCTTATCCAGCACCTCCCTCAGACCAGGGGCTCCTCCAACACCTGGCCTGGTAACTTTTAATCCTAGAACTTGAGGTGTTGGGTGCTCTGAGGTACAGACGAACCAACACGGTTGCGATTGGTACAACGCAGTTTTATTCCATCCAACTATTTATACATCTGACTTGGTACTCAGCACGTTGTGACTGTGTGAGGTGTCTTGCTAATGAGGTCCTGGCCCTGTGCTGTCTCCAGATGGGCTGCCCAGGAAGTGTCGTGTTTCTTGTCTTATACTGTGTCTGCTCTTGTCTGTGATTGGCTGTCGTGTTATGTGTGCTAATTGGTCCGTTGGTCTGTCTATCATTATGTATGTGTTATGATGTATGTTTGAATATCATGACAGAACTGTCTTTCATAGTGGGGGTATACTCCTGCAGATTCTCCCTCCAAGCATAAGCTCGGTAAATTCTCCAGCTCATCTAAAATCCTCATGAATTTAGTCTTTTCAATCTGAGTGTGATCTCTCACCTGCATTCCTGTGTGGTGAACCACATGGATTTTCAGGCTCTAGCTGTGTTCTCTTCAGGATCCTGGCCGACAGCCAGTGTCTGTGAGTTCTAAGGACTCACATGAATGCCATAGGTCTTATATCCAGGTAGAATGGTGATTAGGTATTTTTGAGCACCAGCTCTCTTTTTTATCTTGGAAGCAAATGGACAGTTTAAAACATGACTGTTTATAACCCAACACTGTCGAAACCTTGCTGGACTTTGGAGACTAGCAGGCCACGCATTGTAAACACAGATGCTGCTGCCATTGTCTTCAAATGGAAACATGTGACACCTTCTTTCCAGCCAAACAGTCTGGGCTTTCAATTAATCTTTAAAAGTCCCCTCACCCAGGACTGTTGTCAGCCAGACCTCAGAACAGGTCACATGACCCCCTTCATTTCCCCCTTAATTAAAGATACAATCCCAAAATGTAACAATCTTATAAACCTCATAATTGTGACAAGAGGCAAAGCACAACTGGAAGATATCAATATAAAATAGTCAACAGGAAATCTAAATGGAATTCAGGAGAAATTCATTTACACAAAGTGTGGTGAGAATGGGGAACTAATTACTACAGGGAGTGATTGAAACAAATATAGATGAATTTAAGGGGAAGCTAGAAAAGGCAATAAATAGGGTTACTAGTGTAAATTTAAATGAGGAAAAAATGGGAGAAGGCTCGGATGGATCATAAACACTGGCAAGGGCTCATAAATTTCAATGGCCTGTTTCGGTGCCGTACATCCAGTGGAATTCTGTGTTTGGGTTTTGATAGTCTGAACAGGGGAAGATGATTTCTCTTGATTGGCGGCGAGTCAGTGTGGAGTAGTGATTAATTTAAAATAGTCATTTTGAGAGGGGTTAAGGAAAATTTATTTACAAAGAAATCTGTTTTGTGGATTTTTTTTCCACAGGTTGTGGGCATCCCTAGAAAGGTAATCATTCATTGTCCATGCCTAATTGCCCTGACAAGGTGTTGGTGCTCCACCTTCTTGAACTATTTCAGTCCAGTTTGTGTAGGTGCACTTGTAGGTATCTTAGGAAGGCACTTCCAGGATTTTTTCCCCTAAATTTTAGAGTACCCAATTCATTTTTTCCAATTAAGAGGCAATTTCGCGTGGCCAATCCACCTACCCTGCACATCTTTGGGTTGTGAGGGGAAACCCACACAAACACGGGGAGAATGTGCAAACTCCACTAGGACAGTGACCCAGAGTCGGGATCAAACCTGGGACCTCGGCGCAGTGAGACAGCAGTGCTTACCACTGTGCCACCATGCTGTCCTCAGGATTTTGACCTTGTGGCAATGACACAATATATTTCCAAGTCACGGCATTGCGTGACCTGCCGGCAACTTGCAGGTGGTGGTTTTCCCATGCACCTGCTGCCCTTGTCCTTCAAAGTAGGAGGGATAACGAACTTGGAAGGTGCTGTTGAAGAAACCTTGGTGAGTTGCTGCAGTGCATCTTATATCTGCTAAATATGCTACACACTGCTGTCACTGTGCACCAGTGGTGGGCACTGTGAATGTTTAAGGGGTGGATAAGATGCTTGTCATGTTGGGTGTTCCGCTATACAAACGAACCAACACGGTTGTAGATGGTACAACTCTGTTTTATTACTCTTGATAACAACATCTGTAAACTTATGACTGTGGTTCGTACTTTACCCTTTAACCTGTGGACCCAGCCCTAACACTATCTTAGAGAGGCACTCAGCACATGGTGTATGTCTGAGTGGCACGCTGTGAGCTCTGAGCTGTCTCCTGCTGGAATGAGCGGGAACTGTGGTGTTCCCCGTTTTATAGTGCGTGTGCTCTCACTGGTGGTTGGCTGTGATGTTGCGTGTGTGTTGATTGGTCCGTTGATCTGTCCATCAGTGTGTATGTGTGTTTGCACCATGATATGTTTATCTGAATATCATGACATCCCCCTTTTTTACAAGAATATGTGCCAATGTGGTAATAAATATTGGTGTGTACTGAGTGCAGCTGAATGTGTGTGCGCAATATCTACAACATGTACATGAGGCTAAACTATATACATAGGAAGGTGTCAGGTGCAACATAGCAATGAGGTTGTACCATAAACAAAACAAGTGCAATCATCAAACATCGAAAACAAACTCCTGTAACGACAAAAAGAGAAACATATTAACATTGTGGCATAGCACTTTAGTGAGTCCAATGTTCAAACACGCTCGTAAGTCCAGTCTAGCAGGTAGGCGACAAATTCGGGTTGACTGCCTCAAGGGTGGGTCAGGATCCACCGGCTGAGGAATGGGCCTGGCCACAAGCGACAGAGGAATAGGCATGGTGGCAGGAAGCTCCACGAAGTCGACATCAGGAGGGCGTGGCACCGGTGCATGATCACGTAGCAAGCGCAGAAGCAGCCGAAGAGCCCAGCGATTACGCCGGCGAATGGAGCCATCAGGCATGCGAACCAGGAACGAGCGGGGAGCCACGCGCCGGAGAACTTCGGCAGTTGCCGACCAGCCACCCTCTGGTAGGTGGATGAGGATGTTGTCTCCAGGCGCCAAGGCAGGAAGATCAGTTGCCCGAGTGTCAAGTGCCACCTTCTGCTGAGCATCCTTTGCAGTACTGGAACATGGTCGGGTGTAGGAACATGAATGGACGGTACAGTGGTCCTGAGGGCGCGACCCATCAACAGCTGGGCTGGTGAGAGGCCTGTGGACAGTGGGGCCGAGCGATAGGCCAGCAGGGCTAAACATAAATCCGATCCAGCATCAGCAGCCTTGCAGAGGAGCTGCTTGACGATATGGATGCCCTTTTCCGCCTTGCCATTTGACTGGGGATGCAGAGGGCTGGACGTCACGTGTGTGAAGCCATACGAAGCGGCAAAAGAAGACCATTCTTGGCTCGCAAAACAGGGCCCATTGTCCGACATGACGGTAAGTGGAATGCCATGGCGAGCGAAGGTTTCCTTGCAAGCCCTGATGACAGCGGACGATGTTAAATCGTGCAGGCGTATGACCTCTGGATAACTGGAAAAGTAATCAATTATGATGACGTAGTCCCTGCCGAGCGCATGAAAAAGGTCCACACCCACCTTCGCCCAGGGGGACGTTACCAACTCATGGGGCTGAAGCGTCTCAGGGGGTTGCGCCGGCTGAAACCTTTGGCAGGTGGGGCAGTTGGCAATGTCGTCGCTGATGCCCGGCCAGTATACAGCTTCTCGGGCCCTCCGCCTGCACTTCTCAACCCCGAGATGGCCTTCGTGCAATTGTTCGAGGACCAGCCTGTGCATGCTGTGTGGGATCACAATCCGGTCCAACTTTAGGACACCATCAATGGCGGCCAAGTCATCCCAGACATTGTAGAATTGTGGGCACTGTCCTTTGAGCCACCCTCCCGTCATATGGCGCATCACACGTTGTAGAAGGGGGTCAGCCGCAGTCTCCCGGCGAATACGGGCCAGACTTGCATCAGTAGCTGGCAGATTGGCCGATGTGAAGGCCACCTGCGCTTCGACTTGACAGACGAGCCCCCCTGATTCGGGTGGTGTGCTCACTGCCCTGGACAGGGCATCCGCGATGATGAGGTCCTTTCCCGGGGTGTAGACCAGTTGGAAGTCGTACCTCCGGAGCTTGAGCAGAATGCGCTGGAGGCGAGGGGTCATCTCATTCAGGTCCTTTTGTATGATGCTGACCAGGGGGTGATGGTCGGTTTCCACGGTGAACTGAGGGAGACCACACACGTAGTCGTGGAACTTGTCTATGCCGGTTAGCAAACCCAGGCAGTCCTTCTCAATCTGCGCATAGCGCTGTTCTGTGGGGGTCATGGCCCGCGAGGCATAGGCGACTGGGGCCCATGATGCAGTGTCATCCCGTTGCAGGAGTACCGCCGCAATGCCGGACTGGCTGGCATCAGTCAAGATCTTCGTATCTCGAGAAGTGTCGAAGAACGCCAATACCGGGGCTGTGGTGAGCTTAATCTTGAGCTCCTCCCATTCCTTCTGGTGTGCAGGCAGCCACTGGAACTCCGTAGTCTTCTTCACTAGGTGGCGAAGAGCCGTTGTGTGGGAGGCAAGGTTAGGAATGAACTTCCCCAAGAAGTTGACCATCCTGAGAAAGCGTAGCACTGCTTTCTTGTCTGCCGGCTGCGGCATGGCTGTAATAGCTGTCACCTTGTCTGCATCCGGACGCACTCCTGACCGGCATACGTGGTCCCCCAGAAACTTTAGCTCAGTTTGGCCAAAAGAACACTTGGCTCGGTTGAGGCGCAGGCCGTGTTCTCGTATCCGCAAAGACGCGCTGGAGACGAGTGATGTGCTCCTGTGGTGTGGTGGACCAGATGATGACGTCATCAACATAGACGTGCACCCCTTCGATGCCCTCCATCATCTGTTCCATGATTCTGTGAAACACCTCGGATGCCGAGATGATGCCAAACGGCATTCTATTGTAGCAGTATCTGCCAAAGGGAGTGTTGAAGGTGCACAGCTTCCTGCTGGACAGATCCAGTTGAATCTGCCAAAAACCCTTTGAGGCATCAAGCTTTGTAAAAATTTTAGCCCGGGCCATTTCACTTGTGATCTCTTCCCATTTGGGTATGGGGTAGTGTTTCCTCATGATGTTGTTGTTCAGGTCTTTCGGGTCGATGCAGATCCGGAGTTCGCCAGAGGGCTTTTTTACGCACTCCATGGAGCTGACCCATGGCGTGGGCTCCGTGACCCGGGAATGCACTCCTTGGTCCTGGAGATCCTGCAGCTGCTGTTTGAAGCGGTCCTTGAGTGGTGCTGGGACTCTACGAGGTGCGTGAATGACCGGGGTGGCATCCGGTTTGAGCCGTATTCTGTAAGTGTAGGGCAGTGTGCCCATGCCCTCGAAAGCCTCCTGGTTGTGGGCGAGGAGCGAGTGGAGCTGTGCCCTAATGTCTGCACCCGGGAAGTCGGATGTGCCTTCTGGAGACAGAGTGTGTACCCGCTAAACGAGGTGGAGAACCTTGCACGCCTGTTCGCCTAACAGTTAGGTTGGCACACCATTCATCACCCGGATTAACGCTGTTCACTGGCATCGGCTGGTGGGTCCTACTTGGGGACATCCGGTTTCTGTTAATGACTGCAACGCGGAAGGTTTCCCAGTCGTCGGTATCACCGGTCTGTATGTCGTCAGGGTATGACTCGGTGTATGGAGGCTGAATGGCCCGCACGTCCCTGCGAGGCTGGCGGAATTGGGGAGCGTTGGCAGGTTGAGCTGCTCGACAGCAGGCAGCGTAGTGGCCCATCTTGCCACAGTGGAGGCATTGTCGATTCTTTGCTGGACATTGCCGCTTTAAATGTGCGGATCCGCAGTTGCCGCACATCGTGACGTCATGGCATTCGTTGCGCCACCACGCATGCGCAGTTCGGTCCTGCGTAGAGCGCGCCTGCGCGTCACGTTCCTCTGCGTCAACGTCTCTTTTGGCGCGTACAAGCGTGGGAGGTCGCGGAAAGCGCCCAAAATGGCCGCCCTCGTCCGGGCCGCGGGCCGGGAGGAACTCGATCGACTGGACCCGCTTGGCCTCGTAGGACCCCTGCCGTGCCGATTCGGCCGCCTGGAATTGGGAGTACCGGCTGGTCGCGTTCTCATGGAGGACGCAGGCTTCGATGGCGGTGGCTAGGGTGAGGCTCTTAATTTTGAGGAGCTGCTGGCATAGGGTGCCCGAGGTGAGCCCAAAAACTATCTGGTATCGAATCATGGAATCGGAGGTGGCCTCAGAGCCGCAGGACTGAGCGAGGATACGGAGGTGTGTCAGGAAAGATTGAAAAGGCTCATCCTGACCCTGCAGCCGCTGCTGGAAGAGGTACCTCTCGAAACTCTCATTCACCTTGACGCTGAAGTGTTGCTCAAGTTTAAGACGGACCGTCTTGTACTTCGTCTTGTCCTCACCTTCCACAAACACCAGGGAGTTGTAGATGTGGATGGCGTGTTGCCCTGCCGTGGAGAGGAGGAGGGCGATTTTCCTGGTGTCCGAAGCATTCTCCCTTTCTGTGGCTTCTAGGAATAACTGGAAGCGCTGTTTAAACAGCTTCCAGTTGACGCCGAGATTTCCAGCGATTTGGAGCGGCTGCGGCGGGCTGATGGTGTCCGTGGCGCAGGATCGCGGATTCCTGAAGATGTGTAGGTAGGTCTCACAGTTGCTGGGTTCCAATCCTGGTACTATGTCGTGTTGGGTGTTCCGCTATACAAACAAACCAACACGGCTGTAGATGGTACAACTCTATTTTATTACTCTTGATAACAGCATCTGTAAACTTATGACTGTGGTTCGTACCTTACCCTTTAACCTGTGGACCCAGCCCTCTATCTTAGAGAGGCACTAAGCACATGGGGCGAGATTCTCCGCCCCCCCGCCGGGTCGGAGAATCGCCGGGGGCTGGCGTGAATCCCACCCCCACCGGTTGCCGAATTCTCCGGCACCGGATATTCGGCGGGGGCGGGAATCACGCCGCGCCGGTTGGCGGGCCCCCCCCCCCGCGATTCTCCGGCCCGGATGGGCCAGAGTCACGCTGCTAAAATGCCTGTCCCGCCGGCGTAGATTAAACCACCTACCTTACCGGCGGGACAAGGCAGCGCGGGCGGGCTCCGGGGTTCTGGGGGGGCGCGGGGCGATTTGGCCCCGGGGAGTGCCCCCACGGTGGCCTGGCCCGCGATCGGGGCCCACCGATCCGCGGGCGGGCCTGTGCCGTGGGGGCACTCTTTTCCTTCCGCCTTCGCCACAGTCTCCACCATGGCGGAGGCGGAAGAGACTCCCTCCACTGCGCATGCGCGGGAATGCCGTGAGCGACCGCTAATGCTCCCGCGCATGCGCCGCCCGGAGATGTCATTTCCGCTCCAGCTGGCGGGGCACCAAAGGTCTTTTCCGCCAGCTGGCGGGGCGTAAATTAGTCCGGCAAAGGCCTAGCCCCTTAAGGTTGGGGCTCGGCCCCCCAAGATGCGGAGCATTCCGCACCTTTGGGGCGGCGCGATGCCCGACTGATTTGCGCCGTTTTGGGCGCCAGTCGGCGGACATCGCGCCGATACCGGAGAATTTCGCCCATGGTGTATGTCTGAGTGGCACGCTGTGAGCTCTGTGCCCTGAGCTGTCTCCTGCTGGAATGAGCGGGAACTGTGGTGTCCCCCGTTTTATAGTGCATGTGCCCTTGCTTGTGATGGGCTGTGATGTTGCGTGTGTGTTGATTGGTCCGTTGATCTGTCCATCAGTGTGTATGTGTGTTTGCACCATGATATGTTTATCTGAATATCATGACAAGCTGTCAAACATTTTGAGTGTTGTCGGAGCTGCAGTCATCCATGCTTGACTCGACTTGTGACTTGTAGATGGTGGTCAGTCTTTGACGTGAGTTACTCATCACAGAATACCCAGCTGCTGACTTTTTACAGCCACAGTATTTATAAGGCTATTTCAGTCAAGTTTCTGGACAATTAAAGTATGTTGATAGTAGGGGCTTCAGGTATGGTAATGCTGTTGAATACTAGAGGGGAATGGTTAGACTCTTTCTTGTCAGAGATGGTCATTGCCTGGCAATTGCCACTGATCAGCCCAAACCTGAATATTGTCCAGTTCTTGCAGACATGAACTGCTTCAGTATCTGAGGAGTAGCGAAAGGTGCTGAACATTGTGCAATCGTCACCAAATAACTTCACTCACGATGGACAGAAAGTAATTAATGAAGCAACTGAAAATGGTTGGGCCTAGGACACTACCTGAGGAGCTCCTGCGGGGACTGGAATGAATGACCTCCAAACAGCCAAATAAGTGTGTTGTAAGGAGATGTTGCCAGATTGATTAGTTGAAACAGAGACCACTGCATATTTGTAGATGTGTACAATCACTTGAAGGAAAGGAGGACAGAAAACCTGAGGAATAGACCGGGGCAGTGGAATTAGTTTTTGGATTGTTCCAATAAAGAAGGACCACAAAAATGATGGGCTGAAATAAATCTTCTTCAGCTGTGATGCACGATCAATGACCACTAAAACGAGGTTGTGGTACAACTGAAGGCTTTAATAAGCTAGATGTTTCCCCCAGCAGCTCAGGTACAGAATGAGGGCTGCTGGGAAGGCACGGGTTCTTATACCCCACCTATCAGGGCGGAGCTATTATACTCTCTAGCCAATAGCAAGCATATAGGTTCTACCAATGGTACTTCAGCCTCTCAGGTACCGTAATACCTATAATACCACATTCACCCTCTGTTAAAAAAAGTCCGGCGGGGGTGGTGGCCAGCAACTACAAAACATAACAACATGGTATAATTAGTTACGGCGGTGCCGTAATACCTCCGTACAGTATTTAGTAACTATTTACAAGTCTGGTAGCTATGTCCATTCGGTGTTTTATATTTACAGATTACGGTTAAAATGAAGCAATAAGTCGATCGGGGGCCCTGGTCATCCTCTGTGATCGTCGGAGCCTCGGTGGTGACTCCGGTGGAGGCTCGGGCGTCTGTGACTCCGGGAGCGTGGCTTCGATCTCCATGGCAGCTTCGTCACCCCTAGACGGCGCTGGTGGGGAAAACGGCTGACCTGGGAAGGGAGCGCCTGCGGGGGGCGTCGGTGGGTGGGGGAAGGACCGATCCTCCTGTAAGGTGCTGCAGTGGAGGGGAGGGTGGGACTGGTGGCTGGAATGTGCGTGGAGTTCCGGCGGGCGCCAGGTCCCATAGGGAGACTGTATCTTGTCGGCCGTTGGGGTACACCGCGTAGGCGTACTGGGGGTTAGCATGGAGCAGATGGACCCTCTCGCCCAACGGGTCCAACTTGTGTGCCCGCACGTGTTTTCAGAGCAGAATGGGTCCGGGCACTGCCAGCCAGGTCGGGAGCGAGGTCCCGGAGGAGGACTTCCTAGGGAAGACAAGGAGACGTTTGTGAGGTATCTGATTGGTGGTTGTACAAAGTAGTGACCGGATGGAGTGGAGGGCATCCGGGAAGACTTCTTGCCAGCGGGAGACTGGGAGGTTCCTGGACCGTAGGGCCAGTAGGACGGTCTTCCAGACCGTTCCGTTCTCCCTCTCTACCTGTCCGTTACCCCGGGGGTTGTAACTTGTCATCCTGCTCGAGGCGATGCCCTTGCTGACCAGGAATTGTCGCAGTTCGTCACTCTTAAAGGAGGACCACCTATCACTGTGTATGTAAGCGGGGAACACGAACAGTGCAAAGATGCTATGGAGGGCCTTGATGATGGTGGACGCGGTCATGTCGGGGCAGGGGATGGCAAATGGGAACCGGGAGTACTCATCAATCACGTTCAGGAAGTACGTGTTGCGGTCGGTGGAGGGGAGGGGGCCTTTGAAGGCCATGCTGAGGCGTTCAAAGGGACGGGAAGCCTTTATCAGGTGCGCTCTCTCCGGCCTGGAGAAGTGCGGTTTGCACTCCCCGCAGATTTGGCAGTCCCTGGTGGCTGTCCTGACCTCCTCGATGGAGTAGGGCAGGTTGCGGGTCTTGACGAAATGGAAAAAACGAGTGACCCCCGGGTGGCAGAGGTCCTCGTGGAGGGCTCGGAGGCGGTCCATTTGTGCGGTGGCATATGTGCCGCGGGACAGGACGTCAGGAGGCTCATTTAGCTTCCCGGGACGATACAAGATCTCGTAGTTGAAGGTGGAGAGTTCTATCCTCCACCGCAAGATCTTGTCATTTTTTACCTTGCCCCGCTGTGCATTATTGAACATGAAAGCCACCGACCGTTGGTCAGTGAGGAGAGTGAATCTCCTGCCGGCCAGGTAATGCCTCCAATGTCTCACAGCTTCTACTATAGCCTGGGCCTCCTATTCGACTGAGGAGTGGCGGATTTCGGAAGCATGGAGGGTACGGGAGAAGAAGGCCACGGGTCTGCCCGCTTGGTTGAGGGTTGCCGCCAGAGCTACGTCGGACACATCGCTCTCGATCTGAAAGGGGAGGGACTCGTCGATGGCGTGCATCGTGGCCTTTGCAATGTCTGCTTTAGAGAACATAGGAACATAGAACTGTACAACACAGTACAGGCCCTTCGGCCCATGATTTTGTGCCAAACTAGTCTGAAACTAAGATCAAATCAACCTACTCCCAATCATTCTAGTGCACTTCATGTGCCTATCCAATAACCGCTTGAAAGTTCCTAAAGTGTCCGACTCCACCACCATAGCTGGGAGTCGTTCCACACCCCAACCACTTTCTGAGTAAAGAACCTACCTCTGACATGCCCCCCAAATCTTCCACCATGAACCTGATAGTTATGCCCCCTTGTAACAGTTACATCCACCTGAGGAAAAAGTCGCTGAACGTCCACTCTATCTATCCCTCTCATCATCTTATACACCTCAATTAAGTCCTCCTTCGCTCCAATGAGAAGAGCCCAAGCTCCCTCAACCTTTCCTCATGAGACCTACCCTCCAATCCAGGCATCATCCTGGTAAACCTCCTTTGCACCCTTTCCAATGCTTCCACATCCTTCCTATAATGAGGTGACCAGAATTACACACAATACTCCAAATGTGTCTAACCAAGGTCTGATGCGGCTGAAGGCCTCGCGGGCCTCTATCGACAGGGGAAAAACTGTGGATTGGATCAGGGGACGGGCGTTGTCCGCGTAGTTGGGGACGCACTGGGCGTAGTAGCTAAAAAGCCCGAGGCAGCGTTTTAGGGCCGTAAAGCAGTGAGGGAGGGGGAACTCCATAAGGGGCGCATGCGTTCAGGGTCAGGGCCTATAACTCCATTTCGCACTATGTAGCCGAGAATGGCTAGCTCGGCCGAGCACTACCGAGAATGGCTAGACGGTCGGTGCTAAACACGCATTTATCCTTATTGTATGTTAGGTTAAGGATTTTAGCGGTCTGGAGAAATTTTCGGAGGTTGGTGTCATGGTCCTGCTGGTCGTGGCCGCAGATGTTGACATTATCGAGATACGGGAATGTTGCCTGTAAACCATACTGGTCAACCATTTGGTCCATCTCGCGCTGGAAGACCGGGACCCTGTTAGTGACACCAAAGGGAACCCTTCATAAGTGATAGAGCCGCCCGTCTGCCTCGAAGGCAGTGTATTTGCGGTCACTAGTGCAGATGGGGAGCTGGTGGTCGGCGGACTTGAGATCCACCGTGGAGAAGACCTTATAATGCGCGATCCTGTTTACCAGGTCGGATATGCGGGGGAGGGGGTACGCATCCAGCTGCGTAAACCTGTTGATGGTCTGACTGTAGTCGATGACCATCCTATGCTTCTCCTCGGTCTTTACCACCACTACTTGAGCTCTCCAGGGACTGTTACTGGCTTCAATGACCCCTTCCCTCAGTAGCCTTTGGACCTCTGACCTAATAAAGATCCGGTCCTGGTCACTGTAGCGTCTGCTCCTGGTGGCAACGGGTTTGCAATCCGGGGTGAGGTTCGCAAACAGGGAAGGTGGGTCGACCTTAAGGGTCGCGAGGCCGCAGACAGTAAGGGAGGGGTATAGGGCCGCCGAATTGGAAGGTCAAACTTTGAAAGTTACACTGGAAGTCTAAACCCAGGAGTGTAGCCGCGCAGAGGTGGGGAAGGACATAGAGATGGAAATCTTTGAACTCCCTTCCCTGGACTGTGAGGTTTGCTAAACAAATCCCCTTTATCTCCACTGAGTGGGAACTGGAGGCCAGTGAGACTTTTTGATTAACAGGGTAGATGAGGAGGGAACAGCGCCTTACCGTGTCGGGGTGTATGAAGCTCTCCGTGCTCAAGGAGTCAATTAAGCAGGACGTCTCGTGCCCGTTGATGAAAACGGTCGTCGTAGCGGTTGAGAGTGTTCGAGGTCGAGATTGATCCAGAGTCACCGAGGCCAATCGCAGTAGTTGAGAATTCTGTTCAGGCAGTGTGTGCTCGGCCGAGCTAGGGTCCTGGTGGCCCATCAAAAATGGCGTCTCCCATTGGTCGCACATGGCCGGGGGTGCACAAAATGGCAGCGCCCATCCCTCAAGCGGGGCGTCCGTGGAACAAGATGGCGGCGCCCGGGATCCGCACGTGGCCCTGGGATATGGGGGTGGCGGCGACTGCTGGCTACACGGGGCCCGTGGAGAAGTTTGTGGTGGTGGTCCAGATTTGCCGCTAGAGACCGCGGTCACCACTCAGGCCTAACATACCCCCACGAAATGGTCCTTTTTTCCGCATACCCTGCAGGTGGATGCGTGGGCCGGGCAGCGCTGGCGGGGATGCTTAGCCTAACCGCAAAGGTAGCAGCGGGGCCCCTCGGGGTTGACAGGCCGCCTTGCAGCGCAGGCCTGCGGGGGAACGGGGGAAGTCTCTGGGTCGGCCGCTGCGGGGTTCCACGCTGCCCAGGGGGCTGCCGCGCTGTCGGGAACATAGGCGCGGGCTTTCCTGGAGGCCACGTCCAGGGAGCCTGCGAGGGCCCGTGCCTCCCTAAGACCCAGGGTGTCTTTCTCTAACAGGCGCTGGCGGATTTGAGATGAAAGCATACTTGCCACGAAAGCGACCCGGACTAAGAGTTCCGTGTGTTCGCTCGCCGAAACTTGCGGGCAGCCACAGCTTCTGCCCAGCACCCAGTGCGTGGTAGAATTCCTCCAACGATTCCCCAGGGGTTTGCCGTCTTGTTGCAAGCAGATGCCGGGCGTAGACCTGGTTTGCCGGGTGAATATAGTGTCCTTTTAGCAGCTCGATTGCTGCATCGAAGTCTTCCGCTTCCTCGATGAGGGTGTAGATTTCCGGGCTCACCCTTGAGTGCAGGAAGTGCAGTTTCTGCTCTCCCGTGGGTGCTTTTTCTGCCGTCTCGAGATACCCTTTAAAACAAGCCAGCCAGTGCTTAAAGATCGCCGCTGAGTTCGCCGCGTGGGGGCTAAGTTGCAGACACTCCGGCTTGATTTGGAGCTCCATCCTTTCTTCTTAAAATCTAGCTTATTAAATTGATGCACGATCAATGACCACTAAAAGGGGTTGTAGTCCAACTGAAGGCTTTAATAAGCTAGATGTTTCCCCCAGCAGCTCAGGTACAGAATGAGGGCTGCTGGGGCGGCCCGGGTTCTTATACCCCGCCTATCAGGGCGGAGCTATTATACACTCTAGCCAATAGCAAGCATATAGGTTCTACCAATGGTACTTCAGCCTCTCAGGTACCATAATACCTATAATACCACAAGCTGCAAAGTTCTAAATGTAAAATCAAAGTGATTAAAATACAGTTTACTGTTAGAACTGCGTCAAATATTACTATATTCCATGAATATTATTATATTCTATAAATATTATCTGAGAAATGATAGCCTGTACCATAGACAAAAAAATGTCTTTAAATAGTGAGAATGCCCGCACATATGATCATATTTCTAAGTATATATATACTGTCACTAACCAGTTATAGACTTCAGGAAAAAGCTAGTTAATGTTCCCTTGAAGATTTCTGATGTAGTCATTGAAAGGGTTACTTACTACAAGTATCTAGGTTTCAAAGTAGATGATGAGCTGAACTGGAGGGAATAGTGTACGGATGTGGTGGCCAAGGGACATACATGATTCCACTACCTCAGGAGACTAAAATCCTTCCGAGTAGGTCCCACAATCATGAAATACCTCTCAAGAGCTGTGGTTGTGGATGTCCTCTTTTGGATGCCTCTGCTGATACTGTTGTCTCAAGAAAGTAGACTCGCTAATGGTACATAGATTATTGAGCCAGACAGGAAGGGTATTTGAAGAGCAGATCTCCCTTGACAAAATCTGCTCTCGAAGAACTTAGACGAAAGTGAAGAATGTCAGGAAGAAGTACCCTTGTCTCAATATTACTGCTGGATGCGTTCAGGGAAAGGCTACAGTCCCTCAGATTCTGGATAAATCGGTTCCTGAACTCATTTGTGCTCTTCTTTCTAATAACTCTTCATAGGAATTTGATGTATGCACTCATAGTGAAACTCACTGACTGATTAACTTAATACAGTGGAATAGCTTTCAATACATATTTTAATTAAAGTTAGACCTCCATAACTGGGTAATTTTCCTTTTTATTGCTATTATTCATTTATATGTCATTTTTATAATGAGAAGAACTACCCAAAATAAATTTCCATCTGGACAATAAAGTGAAATTGAACAGTATTTTGTTTCCATTGTTGACTTCTAATAATTAATGCAGTACTTTGTGGGTAAGTGTTTGGTATTTTCACTGTGCAAGTTTGGCATAAGCCGGTTGATTAGCACTGCAATAATTCCATTCGGCATATCTAATTATCTCTGGACAACTTATCTAGAATTATTTTCTAGTCAGTCTATAATGGTAATGCTTGCTCAGCTATTAGAAGTGGTTGGGAGACACTTTGATTGATGCAATGGTATTGGCTGAATTAGTAATTGTTCTCTGGAAGATGTCGAGGAGGATTGGATTTTTACAACAAGAAGGCAGTGGCGCAGTGTATTGTCACTAGACTGGTAAGCTAGAGACCCGGTTCAAATCCCACCACAATCTGAATTCAATTAAACAAAATCTGGAATTAAAAATCTGCTGATGTCAATTGTCATAAAAACCCATCTGGTTCACAAATATCCTTTAGGGAAGTAAATCTGCCAACCTTACCTGGTCTGGCCTGGCCCATGTGTGGCTCCAAACCCACACAATGTGGTTGACGCTTAAATGCCCTCTCAAAGAAAAGGGCAATAAATGCAACGCCCATCTCCTGTAAAAGAATTTTAAACAAAATTATATTTATATTGCACTTCACGAGACCGGTATAAAACAAAACATGCCACTGAATCAATGAGGAAATGGGCTGATTTCTCTGTTTTGCGGCACTGGAAATGTGAATCGCGATCCCGCGGAGAATCACGCGAAATTGAAAAATCGAGGTTTGATTCCGACTGCCATGCTTTGGTCCCTCTTAGGCAGAAGTCAGCAGACACTATTGTGCAAGTATTGACAATAGGGGCCTGGGCACCATGGCTAGGGAGGGGAAGTGGGAGGCAAAAAAACTATGGAAAGCCCTTGAACATTGTTGGGCTTGCTGGGGGTGGTTGCCCAGGCCGGGAGCAGTAGCAGGGACTGACTTGGTGCCAAGCCCATGGACTCGAGGGCGTCCCCCTTGGGATCGGGGTGGCCTAGCTCAGACCGCCATTGCTGCAGTCTGTCTTTTAAATGCACCCTTCAGTGCTCCTTACAGGCCCCTGGCTGTTCACTCTGTTGAATGCTGCCTGTGTCCTTTGAATGTTCAGGGAGCCTCTGGTCATTGGGAGCCCACTAGACTCCCTCATACCCCAGCTGTTTCATTAAGGGGATGGGCATGACCAAGTTCAGTACAAAGCTGTGCTGGACCTAGTTCAGGGAACAAAGTGAATTAAATGGAATATGTATCAGTGGGAGAGCATTTTGGAAACACCGTTTGTAATATTACCAGAATAGCTTGGAAATGATAAAATCAAGTGCAAAAGCAACAAAATAAAGGAGGACAGCACAGTGGCACAGTAATGAGCATGGCTGCCTCACAGTGCCTTGACCTTGGGTGACTGTGTGGAGTTTGCACGTTCTCCCCTGTGCCTGCGTGGGTTTCCTCCGGGTGCTCCAGTTCCCTCCCACAGTTCAAAGTTGTGCAGGTTAAGTAGATTGGCCATGCTAAATTGCCCCTGCGTGTCCAAAGATTACGGGTTAAGGGTGGGGGATCGGGCCAAGGTAGGGTGCTCTTTCAGAGGGTCGGTGCAGACTTGACCGGCCAAATGGTCTCTTTCTGCACTGTAGGGATTCAATGATTCCATGAAAAGTGTTGCAAACAGACTGGCTCAAGCTCAGATGGTTGCCAGGGTGAGTGACGGAGTCAATAGCGAGAAAATAAAGTTTGGAACGGGGACCAAAAACAATGGTTTCAGTCTTCCCAATATTTAAACGGTGGAAGTTTCTGCTCAATCCAGTACTGGATGTCGGATAAGCAGTCTGATAATTGAGTAACATTAGAAGTAGAGCCAGAGGGCGGGATTTTCCATTCCTTCCTGTTGGCAGGATCTTCCAGTCCCGCTGAAGGTGACACGCCCCCTGCGCACGCTCCTCAGCGGAGCCAGCGTGCAACACAATGGCCATTGACTTTGGCTGGATCGGAGAATCTTGCCGACTGCCAATGGTGAGCTGCCTCTGCCACGGGAAAATGCACGGGAGGGTGGTGGTGGGCGGACTGAAAATCTCGGCCTGAGTTATGGCAAAAATCTTTTGGCCGGCCAAGTCGGTTTGGCGTTGCAATGTAGAGATGAAGGATTCCAATTCGGAGGCCATTACGATCAATCCTGAAGTATGAACTACCTCCACCAGAACAGAGGTTGGAACAAAAAACCTAGTGAAATTACTCAGAAGAACTGTAGGAGACAAGCAGCTCAAAGTACGTGGGAGGGGAAAAGTAGAGTGTCCAGGTGTAACCTCAGGAGGGAAAGTATAAGGTGATGAAACATTGGAAGTGTCTGAACAGGATAAAACAGGAAGAAATGCAAGGAAAGGTTTGTGAGAATCCAATCGAAGGAAAAGCTTCACAAACTAACGGCAACGGAATTCAAACTAAAATATACGTAAATCAATGCACACAGTGCATGAAGCAAAATTGAAGAATTGAAGGACGAGTTCTGGATCTTGCTCTGAAATATGAATGATGAAACTAACAATATTGAAAGCAACATCATTATTTATCGCCTTTTGCACTCTATGACACATTGCTGGGGCTTTCATTCCCTCCCTAAAGATGTGTATTTGGTCCATTTTCCAGTATATTGTCGATGTTGTGAATGTGGAAACGCACCCAAATCTACATAGGAGTAGCTGTTTCCACTGGCAGGAAGGTCGTAAACAGAAGACAGGTTTAAAATACTTTCAAAGGAAAAACATAATAATATACTGATAATAATAATCGCTTATTGTCACGAGTAGGCTTCAATGAAGTTACTGTGAAAAGCCCCTAGTCGCCACATTCCGGCGCCTGTTCAGGGAGGCCGGTACAGGAATTGAACCCATGCTGCTGGCATTGTTCTGCATTGCAAGCCAGCTATTTAGCCCACTGTGCTAAACCAGCCCCGACCAGGGGAAATGAGATTTTCTTTTATGTAGTAAGGTGTTGTGCTCTGGTGTGCACTCACAAAAGGTTTGTTGGAAGTAAATTCAACAGTGGCTTTCAAAAGGGAATTGTATCTCTATTTAAAAAGGAAAAATGTGTAGTGCTTTGGAAGAAGAACAGCAGATACCCAGGAACCCCACCACCCTCCAAGTCACTCATCATCCTGATTTGGAAATATATGGCCGTTCCCTCCCTATCGCTGGCTCAAAATCCTGGAACTACCTCCTGAATAGCTCAGTAGGTGTTCCTATACCACATGAACTGCAGTGGTTCAAGAGTGCAACTTTCCCACCACCTTCTGAAGGGCAACTCCATGCCTGAGGTTCCAATTTTGGAAGATAGAACTGGCATGTGGCACCCAGGGGTGGGGTGTGGGGGGTGGGTGGGTGGGGTGGGGGGGGGGGGGGTGCGTTCAGGGCGGGGGAGCAGCGAAGGAGAAAGTCAGTTCTTTTTACACGCACAGGAGTTTAGGGACACATAAAGATTTTACAGATATAAAGAGATAGGCTAGGCGATCGGACCAAAGTTTGCTAGATGGAGTTTAATGTAGATAAATGTGAGTTTATCCATTTTGGCCGAAAAAAATAGGAAGGCAAATTATTATCCAAATGGAAAACAAATTCAAGGTGTGCCTGGGCAGAGGGATCTGGGTGTCTTTGTTCATGAATCACAGCATGTAATTATAAAGGCAAATGGATTGTATAGGATGTTGGTGAGACCACACCTGAAGTATTGTGTCCAGTTGTGGTCTCCTTATTTGAGGAACGATATGGTGGCATTGGAGGCAGTTCAGAGGAGGTTCACCAGAATGATTCCGGGGATGAAAGGGTTGCCATTTGAGGAGAGATTAAACAGTTTAGGCTTATACTCGCTGGAGTTTAGAAGGATGAGAAGGGATCTGCTCGAGGTATATAAGATGCTAAGAGAGATTGATAAAGTAAACATGACCAAATGTCCCCCTTTTGGGGCAATCTAGAACAAGAGGTCATGGATATAGGTTGAGAGGTGGTAGATTTAGAACTGAGATGAGGAGAGGGTGGTGAATTTGTGGAACTCGCTGCCTCATAGTGCGGTGGAATCTGAGTCATTAAATGGTTTCAAGAAGTAGATAGACGCATTTTTTATTTTAAAAATGGGTTAAAGAGATATGGTGAGGGAGGTGAATTTGAGATCAGGAAGAGATCAGCCATAACCTGATTGAATAGCGGAGCAGACTCAAGGGGCTGAATTGCCTACTTCTGCTCCTAATTCCAATGCCCCTAACTAGGGATGGACAATAAATGCTGGCCTAACCAACGATGCCCACATCCCATAAATGAATAAATAAATATTACAGAGTTCTGTTAAAGGGCAGACGGAGGTAATGTAAGTGGCCTCCTTTTCAGCTCCATGACTATAATGGTCATTCATTATTTGGAACCCTGACTGATTCATTTCCGTTACTTCCTAGCCTGGGACGCTTCGATCATAGCGCATGCATCTAACCAGCAAGGGATTGGGGATCAAATCTAGGATTTGTTTGATCTTTTATGGGATTACATTTATACATTAGAACCAGCACGACACACCATAAGATCAGAAGACTATAAGACCATACGACATAGGAGCAGGAATAGGCTATTCAGCCCATTGAGTCTGCTCCACCAGTCAATGCGATCATGACTGATCTGATATAATCCTCAACTCCACTTTCCCGCCTTAACCCCATAACACTCGATTCCCTTACTGATTAAAAATATCTATCTCAGCCTTGAACATACTGAACAACCCAGCCGCCACGCGTTTTGCTTTTTAATACCAATGCAAACAACTCAATTCTTTATGTTTACTAAAATAAGGTTGAGTCCCAGAACTAATATTCTTTTTTAAATTTCTAGGACCAACTATCAAATTATATTTCAACAAATCAGTAACTGCTCCCATACTTTAATCGAACTCCCTAGTTAACTTTATGGTAACTGTTTAATATTCATGTAATGATATTTTACTCATGCATGGTTACTTTTAGAATCCAACTGTTATTAACACACTTTTGTAATAAAATGTATTTTTCTTATCTGGGCATGCTGATTTGATACAGTGCCTTGTTTGTTCTGCTTTCTGGTTCAGTTAATTTTCCCTTTTGGATGATTATTTTCAATAATCAGATTTCACAATACAGACTAATCACATTTTATTAAAATCCCAAAATATTTGATTGGCTAATCATGTGCTATAAAATATAAATGCCATTCAGCTGCCATAGGACATATCTTTGTCCACCTAAACCCTCAACCTTCATTCTCACTTTGAAAAAAAACACCCAGAACTCCCCGTGAAGGCTAAATACAACAGCCACAGGTAAATCTGTGAGAAACTTCACAGCTGATGTGTCATTTTATATGAATTTTCAGCATTGCAACCCAATATTGAATGACGTCAACCAATTTCTAAGTTGTCCTTATTCACAATCCCATGATCAGAGATCGATCAGCATCCAAAAGTAATCTCAGAGCTTCCGAAAAAGCCAGGTACTGTGGTAAACCAGTGCGCCCAGACCTAAAATGAAGCCGTGTTTAGGTTACATTCTGCTGTGAGTAATCCTTGTGTCTCTGGTAAATGTTAATGAATGCACAGGACTTTCAAGACAGACAGTGAAATGCCACCATCTTTTCTTCAGAGGAATGTGCAGTTTAACGAAGCATTAAGGTGATAGGGTCCTTATGGGAAATCAGTGGAAAACATTGACATTCAAGGAAGAACTTCAGAACAAATAAACAGTATCTTTAAAAAAAAACTGTGGTTAGAAATAAGACCTGCACAAAAAAGGAAGCACTTCAGAGTTAATGGTGGGGGGTGGGGGGCAATTGTGAGCATAGAATTCTGCCCTAAGAAATTACGAAATTGTATCACCAAGCTGTAAGAAGATGATTAAAGAGGCCAGGGTCTCCATTTTACAGGACATGTGCACCGCTGGTTAGGCCAGCATTTATTGCCCGTCCCTCCAATTTAGACGTAACCACATTCTTGTGGATCCGGAGTCACCAAGACAGCAGATTTCCTTCCCTAAAGGACATTAGTGAACCAGAAGGGTTTTTACAACAGTCAACAATGGTTTCATGGCCACCATTTTAATTCCAGATTTTGTTTTGTTGAATTCAAATTTTACAATCTGCCATGGTGGGATTTGAACCCAGGTCCCCAGATCTTGCCTTGGATCTTTGGATTATTAGTCCAGTGACAATACCATTGCACCACCACCTCTTATCATGTGCAGTGAGCTGGATGGGAAATGTTATGAGCCAGGGTTTAGAGAACCCTAAAGTGTATCATGGAGTTCACCTGACCCTCAACTTTTAATAGATTGTGATACAGCAGAAATGGAAATGTATTTTTGAAAGCAAAACAATGTTTATTCTATGAACTCAAGTTAACCTTTTTAAAACATACAGTGAACATCTTAGCAACCATGAATTCAAATACAACCCCCAAAGAATACAACACTAAGTAATTCTTTAGCTGTCCTTTTAACATCCAGAAGACTTTAAAAAAAACTTTCAGCAGAAGCACATCAGGTTAAAGTCACTACTAAGAACATTTATAATTCTGAATTCACCAAATGATCAAGGGACAGTCTTTTCATGGCAGAGAGAACAGCAGTACACCTGTTTTGTCTGGCTTCAGCTCCAACACTGAAAACAAAACCAAAAAGACACAAACACACCCAAGCTTTTCTCAAAGTGAAACTAAAAAGCAGAGCCAGAGCTCAGCTCCACTCACACTCTGACATCACTGCAGTAACATAAGCAGCCAAACATTTCTTAAAGCAACATTCTCAAGACAGAAATGTATGTACAAAATTGGTTTTGGGCTCAGATATATCAGTTCAGTCCCCTCTTAAGGCCCCGTTGACTGAGGGCGAGATTCTCTGGCCTCCCCATGGCGTGTTTCTCGGCCGCGGGAAGTGGCCCATGATTGGCCGGCAGCAGGATTTTCTGGTCACGTCGCTGTCAATGGGATTTCCCAATCCCCCCATCATGCCGGAAAACCCTTGGCGGGGGTGTGTCATCGGAGGGACCAGAAGATCCAACCGCCGTGAACAGCCAGAAGATTTTGCCCTGAGTGCTGTTTTGACGCATACGTTCGGTGCCCAATCATGACTTCAGACGAAAATTAAACGATGGAGAAAATGAGCGGCAGAGGGACTAATCTCTCCTGGATATCAAAGGATATTTATGAATTAAACTATCCTTATTGGTTTCTAAAATACCGAACAACCACCTTCTCAGCTGTTAACTTACTCCAGCATAAATTTTAAAATGTTAATTACGACTGCTATCACCATCAACTGGTGCACTGGTAAGTGGGAAGAGTTTGCCATTGATCAGAAAGAGGATAAATAATAAGGATGTTCCTCACATTTATACAGTTTTTAAAGAGCATAAATCTATGCAGCAAACCCTTGTGCTACCCAAGTGCTATTTGAAGCATTGTACACAACTGTTTCCCTTTCATGCACACTCTTTGATTCCAGTGGATAGCACACTTTGCTTGTAAGTGTGAATACTGGCTGGGAAACAAACCAATGCTTAGGTGTTGAATGAAAGCGCCGTCTGCCCTCTGAGGTGGACATAAAAGATCCCATGGCACAATTTGAAGAAGAGTAGCATTCTGGCCAGTATTTTGCTCCCTCACCCTCATTAATATCACTAAAGCTGAACAAGGGCTGAAACCAAAAGCCTCTGAAAACAAGCCTGGGGCCAGGGGGTGGGGGGGGGGGGAGGGGGCTCCTAATGTATACGATTAACTCATGTCCACTGCTTGTAATGCAGGTAACACTTTGCATTGCTCATTCATTTTCACGGTCTCTGCATCCAGCCGACCCTAACCTAAGCTTTTGTTGACTGGACACAACAGCAGGGGGGACATTACTGTGAATGCCGAACACGACTTGAAGCCGGGCTGCCACTCTTAAAGAGGAGGTGCATTGTGGCTGGGGCATGGGGCAGTTGAATAGAATATGACCTAAACAAAAGACTGACGACTGACATGAGATAGGAGAGCGTGCGATCCAAGGTTTTCAGACACTGCACTGTAGTTCTAGGAGAAGGAGGTGGAAATGATGAAAGATGTCGACCGGGAGAAATGGGTGTTGCTGGAGGAGGCATGAAAAGGCAAGATGGAGGCACCCTTTGAAGACAGGTGAAATTTTAAAACTATCTGTGCCCACAGCTGTTAGGCCATCATTGTGGAGAGGTAGTCCTCTTTCCAGGATGGTCTTTGGTTGCAGCTATGACCCAGTGGCAAAAGAGGCTCCAGGGGCTGGTGGTAGTTTGAGGAGGGTGGTGGGGGAAATTAATTAAAGGAAGATCTTTTAACCTCTCAGTCTGCCACCATGAAGCCACCTCTAAGGACCTGACAAATTTCACCTACAGCATGGAGCCTGTCCCTGCTAGAAGGTTCTTCGTGGTTTCCCCAAACTAGCACTCAATGGCCATCTGTCACTGTCTGACTTCCGGTTGTGGCTATGCGGAGCTAAGCCACACGATTCGGCAGCTCCTGCTACTACGGACTTTCGGGCTCATTGGAGGAGCCCCAATGGAATTTTTTTGATGACAACCCATGGGGAAGTGAAGAGAGAGGTCCCCCTCCAACCTTTATGGACCGGACCAGAAGTGCAACGGCCAAAAAAGCAGCATTGGAGCAGCGAGAGAAGTGAGGGAAGAAAATCAAAATGGCGGCGGCCGGGGACAAAGCGGAGTGCGGGCCGGAGCTGCAGGAGTTCATCAAGCGCTGCTTCGAGGAGCTGCGCAAGGTGATGCTGGCGCCTATGCTGGCGGTAATTGAAGGACTAGGGATAACCCAGAAGGCCCAAGAGGTGAAGATCCAGGAGGTACAGAAAAGAGTGAGTGAGAATGAGGACGAGCTCTTGGGCCTGGCGGTGAGAGTGGAGCGGCATGAGGCGCTACACAAGAAGTGGGCGGGAAGACTCGAAGACCTGGAGAACAGGTCGAGGAGAAATAATCTGCAGATCCTGGGTCTCCCAGAAGGAGTGGAGGGGGCCGATGCCGCAGCATTCGCGGGCACGATGATCGGGGCGATGATGGGCGCGGAGGCCCCTTCGAGGTCGCTGGAGCTGGACGGGACACACCGGGTGCTGGTGAGGAAGCCCAAGGCAAATGAGCCGCCAAGGGCGATGGTGGTGAGATTTCACCGGTTCACGGACAGAAAGAGGGTCCTGAAATGGGCCAAGAAGGAGCGGAGCAGCAAGTGGGACAATGCAGAGATCCGAATATACCCGGACTGTAGCACGGAGGTTGCTAAGCGGAGAGCGGGTTTCAACAGGGCCAAAGCGGTGCTGCATCGGAAAGGAGTGAAATTTGGAATGCTGCAGCCAGCGCGAATGTGGGTTACATACACGGACCAACACTATTACTTCGAAACGCCTGAAGAGGCGTGGACCTTCATACAAACTGAAAAGTTGGACTCTAACTGAGGGTTTGTAAGGGTGGGGGGTGTTTGAGGGTTGATGTGTGATGGTTGTTGTATATAGGGGGTCAACCACGCGCAGGAAATGTTATATGGGCTGGGGGAGAGAGACAAGGCCGCGCCAGAGGGGGCGGGGCAGGCTTTGGAAAGCGCAGGGTTTTTTTCCCGCGCGTGGGAAGGGGAACGAAGGAACGTATATTGATTGGGAGACTCCCACACGGGGGGGTCAAAGGGACGGCGGGGGAAGCCGGGGTCAGCAGGTGTCAGCTGACTTACGGGAGTGATATAGGGGGAGCAAAAAGCTAGACAGGGGTCTAGCGGGGGGAGGGGAGGGGGGGAGGGGGAGGGGGGAGGGGGGGAAGGGGGGGGGAAAAAGGGTTGCTGCTGCACTGGCCAAAAGGGAATGGGACACAGAAGAGGTGGTCGGGACGGAGGTCCCCTGGCTGGGGGACTGGAGGTTGAGGGAGACGCGGACACGGGACTGGCCCAGAAAAGGAGATGGCTAGTCGGCGGGGGGGTGGGGGGTGGGGGGGGGAGGGGGGGGGGGTGAGACACCCTCCAATCCGGCTGATAACGTGGAACGTGAGGGGCCTGAATGGACCGGTGAAGAGGGCTCGAATGTTCGCGCACTTGAAGGGACTGAAGGCAGACGTGGCTATGCTCCAAGAGACACACCTGAAGATGACGGACCAGGTCAGGTTAAGAAGGGGATGGGTAGGACAGGTATTTCACTCAGGACTGGACGCGAAGAATAGAGGGGTGGCAATTTTGGTGGGAAAGCATGTGTCATTTGAGGCCAAGACTATCGTAGTGGATAATGGAGGGAGATATGTGATGGTGAGTGGTAGGTTGCAAGGGACGTGGGTGGTGTTGGTAAATGTATACGCCCCGAACTGGGATGATGCTGGATTCATGAAGCGCATGTTGGGGCGCATTCTGGACCTGGAGGTAGGAGGCCTGATAATGGGAGGGGACTTCAATACAATGCTGGACCCAGCACTGGACCGCTCCAGATCGGGGCCGGCGGCGGCCAAGGGGGTTTATGGATCAGATGGGGGGAGTGGACCCATGGAGGTCTGCAAGACCGCAGGCCAGGGAATTTTCTTTCTTCTCCCACGTGCACAAAGCCGACTCGCGAATAGATTTTTTTGTTCTGGGCAGGGCGCTCATCCCGAGGGTGGAGGGGACGGAGCATTCGGCCATAGCCGTTTTGGACCACGTCCCGCACTGGGTGGAAATGGGGCTGGGAGAGGAGAGGGACCAACGCCCGCTGTGGCGGCTGGATGTGGGACTGCTGGCAGATGAGGTGGTGGGTGGGAAGGTGAGGGGGTGTATCGAAAGGTACTTGGAGGCCAACGACAACGGGGAGGTGCGAGTGGGGGTGGTATGGGAGGCGTTGAAGGCGGTGGTCAGGGGAGAGCTAACCTCCATCAGGGCTCGCAGGGAGAAGACAGAGGGCATGGAAAGGGAGAGGTTAGTGGGGGAGATTTTGAGAGTGGACAGGAGATACGCAGAGGCCACGGAGGAAAGATTACTTGGGGAAAGACGAAGGCTCCAGATGGGGTTTGACCCGTTGACCACGGGGAAGGCGGAGGCACAGTGGAGGAAGGCGCAGGGGGCGACCTACGAGTACGGGGAAAAGGCTAGTCGGATGCTGGCACACCAGCTCCATAAGAGGATGGCAGCGTGGGAAATAGGGGGAATCAAAGATGGAAGGAGAGCCACGGTTCGGAGTGTAACGAAAATAAACAAGGTATTCAAGGCCTTCTATGAAGAGCTGTACAGATCCCAGCCCCCAGTGGGGGAAGAGGGGATGAGACGATTCCTAAACCAACTGAGGTTCCTGAGGGTGGAGGAGCAAGAGGTGGCTGGTTTGGGGGCACCAATCGGGTTGGAGGAGCTGAACAAGGGTTTGGGGAGTATGCAGGCGGGGAAGGCCCCGGGGCTGGACGGGTTCCCGGTGGAGTTCTACAGAAAGTACGTAGCCCTGTTGGCCCCACTACTAGTGAGGACCTTTAACGAGGCAAGAGAGGAGGGGACCCTGCCCCTGACAATGTCGGAAACGACAATTTCCTTGATTCTAAAGCGGGACAAGGACCCACTGCAATGTGGATCATACAGGCCGATTTCGCTTGGCAAAAGTGCTGGCCACGAGGATTGAGGACTGTGTCCCGGGGGTGATCCATGAGGACCAGATGGGATTCGTAAAGGGCAGGCAATTAAACACTAATGTGCGGCGGCTCTTAAACGTGATAATGATGCCATCGGAGGAGGGAGAGGCGGAGATAGTGGCAGCTATGGACGCGGAAAAGGCCTTTGACCGAGTAGAGTGGGAGTAACTCTGGGAGGTGCTGCGTAGGTTTAGGTTCGGGGGAGGGTTTATCAGCTGGGTTAAGCTCCTTTACAGAGCCCCGATGGCGAGTGTAGTGACGAACCGGCGGAGGTCGGAGTACTTTCGGCTGTACCGAGGAACGAGGCAGGGGTGCCCCCTGTCCCCCCTGTTGTTTGCGTTGGCGATCGAACCCTTGGCCATGTCACTGAGGGAGTCTAATAAATGGAGGGGGGTGGTCCGAGGGGGAGAAGAGCTTCGGGTGTCGCTGTACACGGATGACCTGTTGCTGTACGTGGCGGACCCAATGGAGGGGATGGTGGAGGTCATGCAGACTCTAAGGGAGTTTGGGGAGTTTTCGGGCTATAAGCTCAATGTAGGGAAGAGTGAGCTCTTTGTATTACAGGCAGAGGACCAAGAAAGAGGGATAGGGGACCTACCGCTGAGGAGGGCGGCGGGAAGTTTTCGGTATCTGGGGATCCAGATAGCCAGGAGTTGGGGGGCCCTACATAAACTGAATCTGACGAGGTTGGTGGACCAAATGGAGGAGGACTTCAAAAGATGGGACATGTTGCCGCTCTCGCTGGCGGGTAGAGTGCAGTCGGTCAAAATGGTGGTCCTTCCGAGGTTTCTGTTTGTGTTTCAGTGCCTTCCCATCGTGATCACCAAGGGCTTTTTTAAGAGAGTAGGTAGGAGTATTATGGGGTTTGTGTGGGCGAATAAGACACCGAGGGTAAGGAGAGGGTTCCTGGAACGCAGTAGGTACCGAGGAGGGTTGGCGCTGCCAAACCTAGGGAGCTACTACTGGGCAGCAAATGTGGCGATGATCCACAAGTGGGTCATGGAGGGAGAGGGGGCGGCATGGAAGAGGATGGAGATGGCGTCCTGTAAAGGAGCGAACTTGGGGGCGTTGGTAACGGCACCGCTGCCGTTCTCGCCGTCAAAGTATACCACGAGCCCGGTGGAGGCGACAACGTTAAGGATCTGGGGCCAGTGGAGACGGCACAGGGGTGCAGTGGGAGCCTCAGTGTGGTCCCCGATCAGGGGTAACCACCGGTTTGTCCCGGGGAAGATGGACGGGGGGTTCCAGGGCTGGCATCGGGCGGGGATTAGAAGAATGGGGGACCTGTTCATTGACGGGACATTTGCGAGCCTAGGGGCACTGGAGGACAAGTTTGAGTTACCCCCGGGAAATGCTTTTAGATATATGCAGGTGAGGGCTTTTGTGAGGCGACAGGTCAGGGAATTCCCGCTGCTCCCGGCACAAGAAATTCAAGACAGGGTGATCTCGGGGGTATGGGTCGGGGAGGGCAAGGTGTCAGCAATACACCAAGAGATGAAAGAAGAGGGGGAAGCGCTAGTAGAAGAGTTGAAGGGTAAATGGGAGGAGGATCTGGGGGAGGAGATCGAGGAAGGTCTGTGGGCTGATGCCCTAGGTAGGGTTAATTCCTCCTCCTTGTGTGCCAGGCTCAGCCTGATCCAATTTAAGGTGGTTCACAGAGCGCACCTGATGGGGGCGAGGTTCAGTAGGTTCTTTGGGGTAGAGGACAGATGTGGAAGGTGCTCAGGGAGCCCGGCGAACCATGTCCATATGTTTTGGTCATGCCCGGCACTGGAGGGGTTCTGGAGTGGCGGGCGCAATATCTCAGGTGGTGAAAGTCCGGGTCAAGCCAAGCTGGGGGCTAGCAATATTTGGAGTCGTGGACGAGCCGGGAGTGCAGGCGGCGAAAGAGGCCGGCATTCTGGCCTTTGCGTCCCTAGTAGCCCGGCGAAGGATCTTGCTAATGTGGAAGGAGGCGAAGCCCCCTCGCGTGGAGGCCTGGATAAACGACATGGCTGGGTTCATAAAGCTGGAGAGGATTAAGTTTGCCTTGAGAGGGTCTGCGCAGGGGTTCTACAGGCGGTGGCAACCGTTCCTAGACTATCTCGCGGAGCGTTAGAGGAAGGTCGGTCAGCAGCAACCCGGGGGGGGTGGACCTCTTGGGAAGGGGGGGGGGGAAATGGGGGATTGCTTGGGGGGGTGGATGAGCAGGAGATAACATGAAGGGTGGGGGAAACTGGCATGTGCGGGAGAGAGCCAGTATACAAAGCTATGTAAATATACCATTTTGCCATGTATATATCTTGCTCAGTGTGATTTCGTGTTATTTTGTTACGGGGGGGGTTATTGTTTGTAAGGGGAAAAAATTGTGTTGTTAAAAAACTTTAATAAATATATTTTAAATAAAATCTGTCACTGTCAGAGGGGTTAGCCGCTTTCATTGCTCCCCCACCTCCAGCAACATTGCCCGCAGACTATAACATGTAGAGTGTCTGACCTTCCGCACTATTCTGGAAATTTAGCTCCCATCCCCTCCAAAGCCACCGCTGTGCTCAAGGAGCAGATAGCCATAGAGATCAATGCCAAGATTCATGGCCTGAGGACCTGGTTGCAGGGCCACAAGAAATTCTGTAGCTACCTATGAGTGGTCAAGGACAGTGAATGTGTCCTTGCATGCAAAATCGTACTAGCTACACCAGTTGATTCGGCCCCTGCTCATACAACACATCCCTATCGCTCACAGACCAACAATCTCTATCAATCAGGACTCATACCTAACATGCTTCATCGCACTCTCATACAATTCGCACTGCTCCAAGCCACAAATCCACATCTCGCAGCTTGTGTGCACGGCAAGCTATTCAACCATGACAGCCACATTAAACAGATTGCACAACATTGACTGATATATAGGCTTCTCTCTTGAAGGAGAAGGTGGCGCACAACCAGAGGCAACAGGAGTCAACCAGAGAGGGCGAATGGTGTCAGCATGCCTTCATCCCCATGGAACCGATGATGCTGCCCATTGTTGGGATTCCCATTGCTGAGCCGGTAGTTTGCAATGGGACTGAAAACATGAAAGATGACAGTATGTTAGCTTTGTTCTCAATTAGCATTATGCCCCCATTTCATACCACTTCTGATTTACAAGCTGCAAATGGTGGAAGCATGAAACAAAAAAGACTTGAATTTATATAGCATTTTTCATGACAACCAGATATCACAGCATTCTTTACAACCAATGGATTCATTTTGAAGTGCAGTCACTATTGCAATTTGGAAATGTGGCAGTGAATTTTCACCCAACAAGTTCCCATGAGCTGCAATGTGATAATAGGCAGATAATGGCCCGTAACTTCCTGACTCCCCCGATCCTTCTCGACAGAATCTACTCTCATTTGGAAGCAAATGGACATATTAGTGAGAGGCAGCATGGTTTTGTAAAGGGGAGAACGTGTCTCACTTACTTGATAGAGTTTTTTGAGAAGGTCACAAAGATGATTGATGCAGGTAGGGCAGTGGATGTTGTCTATATGGACTTCAATAAGGCCTTTGACAAGATCCCTCATGGCAGACTGGTACAAAAGCTGAAGTCACATGGGACCAGGGGTGAGCTGGCAAGATGGATACAGAACTGGCTAGGTCATAGAAGGCAAAGAGTAGCAATGGAAGGGTGGTTTTCTGATTGGAGGCTGTGACTAGTGGTATTCCGCAGGGATCAGTGCTGGGACCTTTGCTGTTCGTAGTATAAATAAATTATTTGGAGGAAAATGTAACTGGTCTGATTAGTAAGTTTACAGACGACACAAAGGTTGGTGGAATTGCGGATAGCGATGAGGACTTTCAGAGGATACAGCAGGATTTAGATTGTTTGGAGACATGGGCGGAGAGATGGCAGATGGAGTTTAATTAGGACAAATGTGAGGTAATGCATTTTGGAAGGTCTAATGCAGGTAGGGAATGTATAGTGAATGGTGGAACCCTCAAGAGTATTGACAGTCAGAGATCTAGATGTACAGGTCCACAGGTCACTGAAAGGGGCAACACAGGTGGAGAAAGTGGTCAAGAAAGCATACGGTATGTTTGCCTTCATTGGCCGGGGCATTGAGTATAAGAATTGGCAAGTCATGTTGCAGCTGTATAGAACCTTAGTTAGGCCACACTTGGAGTATAGTGTTTAATTCTGGTCACTACACTACCAGAAGGATGTGGAGGCTTCAGTGAGGGTGCAGAAGAGATTTACCAGGATGTTGCCTGGTATGGAGGGCATTAGCTATGAGGAGAGGTTGAATAAACTCGGTTTGTTCTCACTGGAACGACAGAGGTTGAGGGGTGACCTGATAGAGGTCTACATAATTCTGAGGGGCATAGACAGAGTGGATAGTCAGAGGCTTTTTCCCAGGTTAGAGGGGTCAATTACTAGGTGGCATAGGTTTAAGGTGCGAGGGGCAAGGTTTAGAGGAGATGTACGAGGCAAGTTTTTGACACAGAGGGTAGTGGGTGCCTGGAGCTCACTGCTGCAGGAGGTGGTGGAAGCAGGGACGATAGTGACTTTTAAGGGGCATCTTGACAAATACATGAATAGGATGGGAATAGAGGGTTACGGACCCCGGAAGTGTAGAAGATTTTAGTTTAGACATGCAGGATGGTCGGCGCAGGCTTGGAGGGCCGAAGAGCCTGTTCCTGTGCTGTACTTTTCTTTGTTCTTTGTTCTTTGTTCATTGGGTTAGGGGGGTACCCCAAAGATACACTGAGAAATCATTCTGAGATGTTCCCAGGTAATGGACAAAGCGATTTAAATTGTTAACTTTGGATGGTTCTACCAGTGCTATGTTAATAGTTACTCTGAAATAAAACCATTTCTAACTTCAGTGTAACTATTTTAAAGACCCGGACCGAGCCTTGAATGGACACAGCCCACACTGCCGAACCTCAGGAGACTCCCCCACAAACACCACATCCCCCCCAACTGAGTACCCCATCCCCCAGAGAATTACCCCCACCCACCTACCGACCTGACCTCCTGCGCCAACCCGATTCTAACCCCACTCCCTCTGACCTAATCTGACACAACACTACCCCAACACCGCGATCTGACCCAAACCCCAGCCCCACAACCTGACCTGACATGACATGACCACCCCCCCTTTCAATCTGTCCTGACTCGAATGCCAACCACAAGCCCCCAATCTGACCACCCCACCCAACTCCACCCCCACCCCTCTGACTCGACCCCACCCAACCCCCACCCTATGCGTGACCTGACCCCTCCCCCTCCAACATAATCCAATCCGTCCAACCCCTGATGTCCTCCATCGGGGGCGGCACAATAGCATACTGCCTCACAGCACCAGGGACCAGGATTCAATTCCAACCTTGGGTGACTGTGTGGATTTTGCACATTCTCCCCGTGTGTGCGTGGGTTTCCTCTGGGTGCTCCGGTTTCCTCCCACAGTCCAAAGATGTATAGGTTAGGTGGAATGGCCATGCTCAATTACCCCCTTAGTGTCCAGAGGTTTGAAGGTCAGGTTACGGGGATAGGACAGGGTGGACAGGGAATAGACCTAGGTAGAGTGCTCTTGCAGAGGGCCAGTGCAGAATTGATGGGCTAAATGGCCACCTTCTATAGCCCCGAATGTCTGACCCCACCCCACCCGATGTCCAAGCCTCCACCCCCCCACAACCCATCCACTTTCCTCTTACCTTCTCCCTGGCTTGTTATTTCAACTGGGACCTTTAAATTCACTAGCTTTACAGCAGGTAGTGCTGTAAAAAGGGGACGCATCCTCCTTCACTCCATTTTCTTTTACACTTTGAGGATAGAGCCAGGGGCAAGCTTCGCTGCCTAAATCTCCTGAGTCAGGAATTTTAGCTCACGTAAGTCGTTACTACGTGCCAATCCGTCATCTATGGTCACTCCGAGGAAGTTAGGGCCCAATGTGATGTTGATTGAGGGCTAAATATTAGCCAGGTCACCTGCTGTTCTTCAAAGTTGAATTTTTTCTGTCTGCCTGAATGAGTGGATGGTGTCTCTGTTTAATATTACCTCCAAATAACAACCACTTTGGCAGAGCAACACTAATTTAGTATTACAGTGGAGTGTTAGTTTTGGTTTTTGTGCTCAAGTCCTGGAGTTGGACTTGATCTCAGAAGCTTGTGACTCAGAGATGAGAATGTTACCCAATGAACCACAGTATCTTGGTAGTCACAGAGGAGTCTGAAAAGTAGAGTCAAAAGAATGGTTTATTACCAAAAGTAAAGTATTTACAAGTAACAGTCCCAGTCCCAGCCAGAACTACGCTGCAGCTGGGCTCTTACGTAGACCGGCTTTTAAGGTCCTGAGTTAACTATCCTGCTGAGCTCGTACTCTATGAGGTCCACAGGGTGATGAATCAGACCTGGGGGCATCACCTCCTGGGGGCCCCGACACTGAGATCCGCGAGGTTGTAGACTCCAACTCGGAAATGGAGACCCAGGCATCCAAGGCTTCTGACAGCGACTTGGCCAGGGGTCAGTCACTAGTGGTGGTAACCCCCAGATGGTCATCGAGGAAATAAAAGGACAGGATTCTCCAAAACTGGGACTATGTCCCCACGCCAGCGTAAAAACACAGGTGTTTTACTCTGAAGATTCCTGGGGAAAAGTGGAGCCGATTCAATGCCCCGCAGGGGGCGAGCAGGGACCCAGAGTGATTCACGCAGCTTTAGCTGCAGATATGGGCTCCCGCACTTCCGTTTTTGAGTCCGCGCATGTGCTCGGTGGCAGCCTCCAGCGGCCACACCGAACACCATGGCGGGCGCAGACCGTGGAGACAGACACAGACATTAGAGCCCGCGATCGGCTGCGCGTCCGAAGAGCTGACCGTGCCAATCTGTCCCCCAGCCACCTATAAGGCCCCCCCCTGGTGTCCGATTCCCCCGCCTGCCCACCAGAGCGGCCGCGGTCTGAGTCCACAGCGAGCATCCCGACAAGCAATAGCAGGTCAGTTCCACGCTGTCGGGAACTCGGCTGGTCAGGAGCGGAGGATCGCTGGGCTGGCCTCTGGCAATGGGCCCATATCCGCGCGGAGCACTCGCGATCACGCAAAGAGGAGCATATGTCCTCCTGCTCTACCTCCTTTGGAGGGACTTGCAAACTTCAGACAGTGGGGTGGGTGCCGGGTCACTGTTGGAAGCATTGGATTCCTGGGACTCCATTTCTGAGTAGGAATCTGCCACCTTTCGCATCCTGGTATCCGGTCCCCCATGGAGTGACGTCGTTGGAAGATGGTTCCTCTGGTGTGTATGGCCTAACGTTGGTGCCCTGCTCAACGGGCATGGGCTCGAATCCCATCCTCATCGCCAATTTAGTAGTCACAGAGGAGTCCGGAAAGGAGAGTCAAAAGAATGGTTTATTACCAAAAGTAAAATATTTACAAGTCCAGTCCTAGTCAGGCCTACTCTGCAGCTCGGCTCGTACCTAGGCCAGAGTTAACTATCCTGCTGATGGGCCTTTGCCCCTCAGTGAGAGAACTCGTACTCCATGATACATATGGAGAGATTAATCGGGTCTTCCCATGGGTCTCGTGGGGGTTATAACAAGCATGCATTACCCTCAGTCTCCCGATATTTCCCTTGTATCTTTTTCCTTTCAGCTACACAAGAGGTCCAACCTGGCCAGGTGGTGGAGGAACAGCAAGAAGAGACTGATTTTAAAGACATGGCACCATCACAGCCACAGTCAGAGCCGTGATATTGACCTACTTAATGGTTATGTTACTAGGCGCATAATCCAGCAACCTAGAGTGAGGACCTGGAAACATGAGTTCAAGTCCCACCATGTCAACTGAGTTCTTAAATTCAGTTAACTGAATAAATCTGAATAAAATGCTCATCCCAGAAATGTTGACCAAGAAGCTACTGGATTGTCATAAAATCCTCTCTAATTCCGAATACCCATTAGGGAAGGAAATCTGCCATCCTTACGTGGTCTGACTTACATGGAACTCCAGATCCACAGCAATGTGGTTGATTGTGGCATGACCTAGAAAACTGCAGTTGTATCAAACCACTTTGAAAAAGTCAAAGAAGGACTACCTGCCACTGAGAACAGCACAGCTGTTGACCCTGCAAAGTCCTTCTTCGTAACATCTGGGGCCCTTCTGTCAAAATTGGGAAAGCTGCCTCAAGACTATTCAAGCAACAGCTTGACATAATCATACCTTACAGCCAAGGCCCCAGTCTCTTGCCTTACCAGACCAGGCATGGTGCCTCAACATTCATTCATGACTTCAAGTTCATGGCATCAGGATAAGCAAGGTCAAGGAAACCTGGTGACTATCACTTACCTATCCTCGCTCAGCTGATGAATCTAATTCCATATTGAACACCACTTGAAAGAAATACTGAGGGTAGCCAGGGCACATAATGTATCTGGGTTGGGACTTCAATGTCCAGTGTGCAGAGTGGCTCAGTCGCTCCACTGTTGACTGAGCTGTGTTCTGAAGGAATTAGCTGCCAAACTGGATTTGCAGTAGGTGGTGAGAGAGCCAACAAGAGGGGCAATCCTAAGTGACTTCATTCACGAAACTAGTTGTCACAGGTCGGGCTAGTCATCATAACATTTATAGGAATGGACACTGCACAGTCTTGTAGAGCCCAATTCCCATTTCCTTACTGGCGACAGCTTCCACTGTGCTAAACGGTGTAGATTCAGAACAAATATCGCAGTTTATAACTGGACATCCATGATGTGATGTGGGTCATTAACCACAGCAGAAGTGTATTCATCCTTGACCAACTGGACCAACATATCCTTCAGTCTATTATTACCATCAAGCTGGGGGATCTGCCCTGGTTAACTGAACAGTGCCTGGAGCAGCAACAAGCATATCTAAAAATGCAGTCAACCTGGTGAATCTGCAACACAGGACTATTGGCATACCAATCAGCAGAGGTAGCTGACAGAGCTCAGCAATCCCACAACCAATGGATCAAATCAAAGTTCTGCCACCCTTCCACTTCCAGTCATGCATGGTGGTGGCTAAGTAACAAGTAACGAGAGGCTCCATGAACACCGCCATCCTCAACGATGGGACGGTCCAGCACATTGGTGCAAAGGCAAGGCTGAAGCATTTGCAACCATCTACAGCTAGAAATGCTGACCATTCACCTTGGCCTCCTCTGGAGGCGCCCAGCATCACAAATGGTAGATTTCAGAAAATTCGATCCAATCCACATCTTAGGCTGGATTCTCCGCCGGCGGGATGCTCCGTATTGCCGGCAGCCCGGGGGTTTCCCGACGATATGGGGCTGCCCCAAAATGGGAAACCCCATTGACCAGCCGGCAAAATAGAGCATCCCGCTGGCGTGCTGAACCAGAAATCTGGCGCGGCGGGACGGAAAATCCAGCCCCTTATTAAGAAACACTTGAATGTATTGGATACGACAAATGGGCCTCAAAAACATTTGGACTGTCGTGCTGAAAACATGTGGTCGACGATTAGCCATGTTTCTAGCCAAGCTGTTCCAATACAACGACAACACTGGCATCAATCTGACAATGTGGAAAATTTCCTAGGTATGTACTGTGCATAGAAAGCATGCTCGTTGCTGCTCAGTTTGGATTCTACTCAAGCAACTCTGCTCCTGCATGCTTTGCTGTCTTGGTCATGGATAAAAGAGCTGAATTCCGGAGACGAGGCGAGAGTGACCGCCCTTGAGCAGCATTTGACCAAGTGTCACATTCAGGAACCCGCAAAATATCAAAGTCAATAGGAATCAGAGAAGACTCTCCATTTATTTGAACCATATCAAGCACAAAGGAAGATAGCTGTGGTTGTTGGGGTCATTTTAACTCCCAGAACATTACTAGCAGAGTTCTTCAATGCAGTGCCCTTGGATCAACCATCAGAGCAAAGGAACATAAGAATTAGGAGTGGAAATAGGCCATTCGGCCCCTCAAGCCCGCTCCACCATTCGTTATGGTCTTGGCTGATCTAATTGTAGTCTCAGCTCCACTTTCTTTTCTGCCCCCCATAACCCATAACTTCTCTGTCTATCAAAAATGTAACCAACTCAGCTTTGAATATGTTCAATGACCCAGCCTCCAGTGCTCTCTGTGGAAGAGAATTCCACCGACCAAGGCCAATGGCCCTCAGAGAAAAAACATACTCCTGATCTCAGTCTTAAATAGGACAGTCCTAATTTTTAAACTCTGTCCCTTAGTGCCAGACTTCCCCACAAGAGGAAACACCCTCTCAGCACCCAAACTCTCAAGTTCCCTTAGAATCTTGTATGTTTCAATAAGATCACCTTTCATTCTACTAAACGCCAACAGGTATAGGCCCAACCTGTTCAACCTTTCCTCAGTAGGTAAGCCCTTCAACTGAGGATTCAGTCAAGTGAACCTTCTCTGAACGGCTTCCAATGCAATTATCTTATTTGTAAACAAGGAGACCAAAACTGGAAATAGTCAAGGCCCATTGCAACGGCAACAATATTTCCTGACTTTAATACCCGATGAATGAGTTGTGGGATGGGGCCGGAGTAGGACTGAAACAAGGAGTGTTCCATATACCTCATAAAGAGACAGGCAAAACTTGGACCCATGCGGGTACCCATAGCCACACCTTTGGTTTGGAGGAAATGCAACATGTTAAAGGAGGAATTGTTGAGTGAGAGGACAATTTCAGCCGGACGGAGGAGAATGTTGGTGGATGGGGATTGTTCGAGGAAGAAGCAGAGAGCCCTCAGACCATCCTGGTGGGAAATGGAGGTATGGAGGGATTGGACATCCATGGTAAAGAGGAGACGGTTAGGGCCGGGGAACTGGAAGTTGTTGATATGATGCAGAGCATCGGAGGAATCACGAATGTAGGTTGGAAGGGACTGGACAAGAGGAGAGAGTATGGAGTCAAGATAGGAAGAATTGAGGTTGGTGGGGCAGGAATAGGCTGACAAAATGGGCCTACCGGGACAGTCCTGTTTGTGGATTTTGGGGAGGAGGTAGAAGCGGGATGTCCAGGGTTGGGATATTATGAGGTTGGAAGCTGTGGCGGGAAGATCTCCAGAGGGGATGAGGTCAATGACAGTCCTGGAAACAATGGCTTGATGCTCGGTTTGTGGGGGTATGGTCCAGGGGGAGGGAGGAAGAGTCTGAGAGTCAGAGGTCAGTAAGCCAGACCACAACAGCCCCGCCCTTGTCGGCGGGTTTGATGACAAAGTCAGGGTTGGACCTGAAAGAGAGGAGTGCAGCCAGTTCAGAGGTGACAGATTAGAGTAGGTGAGAGGAGCAGAGAAATTGAAACAGTCAATCTCACGCCAACAGTTCTGAATGAAAAGATCAACAGCAGGTAAATGGCTGGAGGGAGGGTTGCAGGTGGAAGGAGAATGCCGGGTACGGGTAAATGGATCTGTTGAATGGGGGACATATCAGTCTCTGATAGTTTGTCCAATGTTTTTCCACTACTCATTGTGATTGTTTCAGGTTCCTCCCTCCCTTTTAACGATTGATTTTTAAATATTCTTGGGATGTTTTTGTACGTGCGTCAATGAAGACATAAAGTGCATGTTCAATGCCATCACTATTTCCTTGTTTCCCATGATTAATTCCCCAGTCTCAACCTTCAAGGGAAAACACTCACTCTAGATACTCTTTTTCTTCTTTAATACTTGTCAAATCTCTTACCATCTGTTTTTAGATTTTTAGCTAACTTTCTCTCATACTTTATTTCTCCCTCATTGTTATTCGTCATTCTTTGCAGGTTTCTAAAATCTGTCTAATATTCTGACCTACCAGTAATCTTCACAATATTGGTTTCTTTTTCTTTCAATTTGATACTATCTTTAACATCTTTGATTAGTGATGCAGAGGCTGGTTTAGCACACTGGGCTAAATCGCTGACTTTGAAAGCAGACCAAGGCAGGCCAGCAGCACGGTTCACCGTACCAGCCTCCCCAAACAGGCACTGGAATGTGGTGACGAGGGGCTTTTCACAGTAACTTCATTTGAAGCCTACTTGTGACAATAAGCAATTTTCATTTCATTCTTCTCATAATCTTTCTTTCTCAGTGGAATATTTCTTTGCTAAGAGTTATGAAATATCTCCTTAAATGTCTGCAACTCTTTCTCTATTGTTCTACCTTTTAACCTATTTCCCAATTCACTTTAGCTATATCTGTCTTTATATCCTTGTAATTATTTTAATTTATGTTTAAGACACTAATCTTAGACCCACAGTTCTTAACCTCAAACTAAATGTGCAATTCTATCATGTTATGATCACTGTTGCCTCGAGGCTCCTTTATTTTGAGGTCATTAATTAATCGCGTCTTAATGCACATTACCACGTCTAAAATAGCCTACTTCTTGATTGGCATTAGAATGTATTTCTCTAACAAAATGTCCCAAATACGCTCTATGAATTCAGCTTCCAGGCTATCTTTGCCAATCTGATTCATCCAACCTATATGATAATTATCATCCATACTTCTTACAAACACCCATTATTTCATCTTGTATACTCTGTGTACAGTGTAACTACTGTTAGGGGGCTGAGAAAGTTCTCCTGCAAGTGATTACTTCCCTTTGCTATTTCTAATTTCTACCCAAATTGATTCTATATCTTAGTGTTCTGAACTTAGGTCATTTCTCACGACTGTACTCAGGTAATCTTTAATTAACTGAGGTGTCTGACCACCTTTTCTTAGTTTCTTGTCCTTCTGAATGGTTATCTTGCAACCAGGTCTCTGAAAAGGCTATCAGGTCATACATAATTATTTATATTTGTGCTATCAACTAATCAATTTTATTATGACTGCTGTATGCATTCAACGATGGAGCCTTCAATTTTATCTTTGTACCGTTCCTGCAAATGCTGGCCTTACCTGCTGCTGCACACTATTACCATATTTTTATGCTCTGTCCCTTCCTGACACATTCAGGATAGCATTACCTATGTCACCACCATGTATTATCCTATCTCACATGATTTCCTCATGTGACATCCCCCCGCCCCTCCCCCATCCCTCACCTATGCTATCAATGGTTTCCTCTTTATCATAAGACAGAAGTGAGGATGTTTGCTGGAGATTGCACAGAACACTGTGGAACAGCCTGGTCAGTCAGTGCATATGTCGATTTATGTTTCAAACACTACTCGTGACACCAGGCCTACTCACTAACTGTGTTTCAAAAGCAATTGATTGGACAGCCTCGCATTTTGATGCTTGTGAATCTCTGTGCCATTGTATGGAAGTCTGTTTTGTAGGGTTTTTAGAGTGGACAAGATCATTCAATGCCCTTATGGCACTAGATGTAGTTAATGTGTACTTATTCAGAGTTTTGTTGCACAGCTTTAATGTTGGATTTATGATGCTGACAGATGCCTCCTCCTGCGCTCAACATTGTAATTAACTCCCTGCTGGATCACAACCTCTTCAATTATTGCCAGGTAAACAAGCCTGTGGATACAGTGAGTGACATAACAGCGGGTCCAAATAATATGCCTATTGTGGTCTCTGACATCTCTAGCAGCCCCTCCCCTTCCCTCATGCCTCCTCCAGTAGGTCAAGCAGCAGGGAGGCAATGAAAGCAATCCTCATGGTCATGAACTTACTGGTAATAGAAATTCAGTGAAGCAGAAGATTCTTTCAGAATCCTGATAACTGTCTCGGCTGAGACATTTGTCTACGGGCGAGTTCGAGCTTACTATTAGTAGAATGTGGCAAGACTGCAGTTTACGCCAGTTGTAATCCAGGGGAAACAATGAACAAAACAAGCTGCCATCTTGCTTGGAGACAGTAGCATATTACAGCGTATGTGCTTCAGGTCAAGTGGAAACTGAACTGGAATCATGCAGTAAAGCAGACTAGCCACATTGTTATAAAGCATTCGTTGACAGCATTTAGGTCAATACTGAAACTAGGTTCTAGGCTTAGATATCTTATGAATAATAAAAGCAATCTTGCATTCATCATCTCCCTCCTACGTAAATGTTACAGCATCTACATATTCACCCCGGTATAGCTTTGATTGTAGGTTTTTAATCCTCCATTTTCTGGTCCCTTGAGATTGTGAAGACAAGCACCAATAACTTGCAATTATACCGAGTCCTGAATGCAATTAAATGTCCCCAGATGCTTTACAGGAACCTAGAATTTGACACCAACTCCTATAAGGAGATAACAGACAGATGACCAAAAGCTTGAACAAGGAGTTCGGTTTTCAGGAGGATAGAAGGGTGGGGAGGCATGAGCATGACAGTGTAGCAAGACTGTGCCAAAAATGTTGAGACATCTGGTGCAGCGATTTGAGATGGCAATTGTATTTTTACTATTAGTCTGCTAGCTTCATGGGCCACATTGCAGCTGCCTCATTTAGCTTAGACACTGAATAGGGTGTCTATAGCAGTAAATGGCCTTGGCCTTCTTTCCCGCCTCCAACTATCCCAAGAACAGAAACTTGTATTAAAATTATGAATCCTGCCTAAGCATGGATGATCCTGTGTTTCTTATTACTGATGTCAATGGAATGAAGCCTATTGTCGTTTCTGAATGCTAGAAGGTTGTATCTCAAGAGTTGGATGGACACTCCAATGCCATCAGTAGCATCCTGGACTTGGAGGAAAGAATCACAGTGTCCTATCAGGCTGCTGTTCGTTTTCCGTTGGGATATTCACAGCACCAGGGTCCCAGGTTGGGATATCCTGAATATTCTGGGGAAATAGCAGCGGGTTTAATTCAAATGCCAATGCCATCATTAATGTCTAAGCAGCCCAGTGGTGAGGAAGTGGTACCCTGTGAGTTAGGAATTGGCACAATTTGCGGAAAGCAGTGGCTCAATCTTAACCCCCCCTTCAGTTTCAAGTTACATTTGTGGAGCCAATACAAAATGATTGAATAATTGAATACAGAATGTTAGGGCTGCTATGTAATATTGTGCAAATGTAAATGATGCCACAATCCCAGAGGCTGCTCTCCCCTTTGAGAGCTGACTGGTGGTAATTTAATCTTTGTGTCACCACACCTCACGCGAGTGGCAAAGTTGAGAATATAGGTCCTTCATGAATAACCGTGCTGTTGGCATCACTCCACATTGCGAACCAAAAGAGCTAACTGATTCCCTTAATATTGGGTGGCACGGTAGCACAGTGGTTCGCACTGTTGCATCACAGCACCAGGGCCCCAGGTTTGATTTCGGCTTGGGTCACTGTCTGTGCGAAGTCTGCATGTTCTTCCTGTGGCTGCTTGGGTTTCCTCCGGGTGCTCTGGTTTCCTCCCACAAGTCCCGAAAGACGTGGGGCTGGATTCTCCGTTTTTCCGGTAGCCCGGGGGTTTCCCGACGGCGTTGGGCTGCCCCACAATGGGAAACCCTATTGATCAGCCAGCGTAACGGAGCATCCTGCCGACGGGGTGAAACGGAAATGTGGCTGGGTGGAGAACCCCCTCTCTGTGAGGTAATTTGGACATTCTGAATTCTCCCTCATTGTACCCGAACAGGCCCTGGAATGCGGCGACTAGGGGCTTTTCACAGTAACTCCATTGCAGTGTTAATGTAAACCTACTTGTGACAATAAAGATTATTATATTATTAATTTTTTTAATTAAACATTTTATTGAGGTATTTTTGGTTTTACAACAACAACAAAATAAACAATGTACATGAGCCTATAAACATAGTGCAAATGCCTGCTTCCTCCCTTACAGGTCCCACCTTTATTAACCCCCTACTCTAAGCTAAACTAACACCCCCCTCCCCCTTCTGCTGACGATTAATTTTCCACAAAGAAGTCGACGAACGGTTGCCACCTCCGGGCGAACCCTAACAGTGACCCTCTCAAGGCAAACTTGATTTTCTCCAAACAGAGAAAGCTAGCCATGTCAGGTAGCCAGGTCTCCGACTTTGGGGGCTTTGAGTCCCTCCAAGCTAATAATATCCGTCTCCGGGCTACCAGGGAAGCAAAGGCCAGAACGTCTGCCCCTTTGTCCTCTTGGATACCGGATCTTCCGACACCCCGAAAATTGCCACCTCCGGACTCGGTGCCACCCTTGTTTTTGACACCGTAGACATGACATCTGCAAACCCCTGCCAGAATCCCCTGAACTTTGGGCATGTCCAAAACATGTGGACATTGTTCGCTGACACCCCTGCACACCTTGCGCACCTATCTTCTACCCCAAAGAACCTGCTCATCCGGGCCACTGTCATGTGAGCACGGTGAACGACCTTAAACTGTATCAGGCTGAGCCTGGCGCATGTTGTGGACGCGTTGACTCTACTCAACGCATCTGCCCAGAGACCATCCTCTATCTCTCCTCTTAACTCCTCTTCCCACTTGCGCCTCAGCTCCTCAGTCTGCGTATCCTTTGAACCCATGGGTTCCTTATAGATGTCAGAGACCTTCCCTTCTCCCACCCACACTATGGAAACTACCCCATCCTGTGTCTCCCTTGGTGGTAGGAGCGGGAAGGTTGAGACCTGCCTACGTAGGAAGTCCCGCACCTGCAGGTACCTAAATTAATTTCCCCTCGCCAATCCAAATTTCTCCTCCAGCTCCCTCAAGCTAGGAAAGCTCCCCTCTCTAAACATATCCCCCATCCTCTCAATCCCTGCCCTCTGCCATCTCCGAAACCCCCCGTTCATCCTTTCTGGGGCAAACCGGTGATTATTACAAATTAGAGACCAGACCGATGCTCCCTCCACTCCCACATGCCTCCTCCATTACCCCCAGACCCTCAGGGCCTCCACCACCACGGGACTGGTGGAGTACCATGCCGGCGGGAATGGCAGTGGCGCCGTTATCAATGCCCCCAAGCTGGTGCCCTTGCATGAAGCCGCCTCCATACGCTCCCATGCCGACCCTCCACCCACCACCCACTTCCTAATCATGGCTATATTTGCCGCTCAATAGTAGTTACTGAGGTTTGGCAGCGCCAGCCTGCCCTCCCCCGGCTCCGCTCAAGCATCCCCTTTTTTACTAGCGGGGTCTTGCCCGCCCATACAGAGCCAGTGATCACTTTGTTAACCTGTTTTAAAAAGGACTGCGGAATAAAGATGGGGAGACACTGGAATACAAACAGGAATCTCGGAAGGACCGTCATCTTCACCGTCTGGACCCTCCCAGCTAGTGACAACGGGAGCGCGGCCCACCTTCGGAAATCGTCCTTCATTTGGTCTACTAATCGGGCCAGATTAAGTTTGTGCAACCGTTCCCATTCCCGCACCACTTGGATGCCTAGATACCTCAATCTTCCCCTTACCACTCTAAACGGCAGTTCCCCCAGTCGCCTCTCCTGTCCCCTTGCCTGGATCGCAAACATCTTACTTTTCCCCATATTTAGTTTGTACCCCGAAAACCGGCCAAATTCCCCCAGAATCCTCATGATTTCTTCCATCCCCTCTGCTGGGTCCGATACATAAGAACATAAGAACTAGGAGCAGGAGGTGGCCATCTGGCCCCTCGAGCCTGCTCTGCCATTCAATGAGATCATGGCTGATCTTCTGCGGACTCAGCTCCACTTTCCGGCCCGAACACCATAACTCTTTGTTCTTCAAAAAACTATCTATCTTTATCTTAAAAACATTTAATGAAGGAGCCTCTACTGCTTTACTGGGCAAGGAATTCCATAGATTCACAACCCTTTGGGTGAAGAAGTTCCTCCTAAACTCAGTCCTAAATCTACTTCCCCTTATTTTGAGGCTATGCCCCCTAGTTCTGCTTTCACCCGCCGGTGGAAACAACCTGCCCGCATCTATCCTATCTATTCCCTTCATAATTTTATATGTTTCTATAAGATCCCCCCTCATCCTTCTAAATTCCAACGAGTACAGTCCCAGTCTACTAAACCTCTCCCCATAATCCAACCCCTTCAGCTCTGGGATTAACCTAGTGAATCTCCTCTGCACACCCTCTAGTGCCAGTACATCCTTTCTCAAGTAAGGAGACCAAAACTGAACACAATACTCCAGGTGTAGCCTCACTAACACCTTATACAATTACAGCATGACCTCCCTCGTCTTAAACTCCATCCCTCTAGCAATGAAGGACAAAATTCCATTTGCCTTCTTAATCACCTGTTGCACCTGTAAACCATCTTTTTGCGACTCATGCACTAGCACACCCAGATCTCTCTGCCCAGCAGCATGTTTTAATATTTTATTATTTAAATAATAATCCCTTTTGCTGTTATTCCGACCAAAATGGATAACCTCACATTTGTCAACATTGTATTCCATCTGCCAGACAGCCCATTCCCTTAACCTATCCAAATCCCTCTGCAGACTTCCAGTAAACTCTGCACTTTTTGCTTTCCCACTCATCTTAGTGACGTCTGCAAACTTGGACACATTGCCCTTGGTCCCCAACTCCAAATCATCTATGTAAACTGTGAACAATTGTGGGCCCAACACTGATCCCTGAGGGACACCACTAGCTACTGATTGCCAACCAGAGAAACACCCATTAATCCCCATTGTTGCTAACTTTTGGTTGGCTCTTAATTTGGCTCTGTTTAATTACGTTTGCTCAAGAGTTGCCAGGTATCTTTCGACACCGCCACAAGGTTCAGAACCAAATACTGATCAATGACTCGATACACCAGTTAGTAAGTTCAAAAGCAATGCTCATTTATTTACACACAGTAAAATCTACTCATGCATAAACTCTACAAACTAAACTACCACTATTACTAAAGCCTATACTGAGCTTCGGGTGCCCATTCAGTCAGAGGAACAATGGCCGTTGCTCGGTTCTGAGGCTGCTGGGTTAAGCTGTTTACAGGGTAGCAACTAGGAGCGTCTATCTCGTAGTGTGTGTTAACTTGGGACTCACTTGGTCTGGTGTAACTGCTAGGCTGGTCTCTCCCTTCGCTGAGAGCCAAAGCCAAAGGAGGAAAATTCTCCCTTGGGGGATACTTTTTATACTGAAAAGGGCTTCGCGCGCTTTTGGGCGGGCCTTGAACTTGGCCGCAGCTAATTGGGTCTTTCCCAATCATCTGTATCGATTTTCCTCCAATAGTGGGATGATTCCCTGATCGCTGGGCGTGTCCTGGTGACTGTCAGTCTGCTTTGTCTTAGCTTCTTCTGGCGCCGGGGAGTCTGCCTTAACATTGTGTATCTAAATGTTTCCCTTTTGTCCCCGGAGATGGATCATTAGTATGTAGATTGTTTGGTAGTTTCTGTCCTGTCTGAGAGTTTAAGGTTCTAATCAACAGACAGAGCTTACACCTGCTTGTTTCTTAGCATTGTCCAATTTTCCCTGCATTCTTTGCAAGTGTCCATTTTGTAATCGGGACGTAGCCATCCCAGATGGCTACACCACTCTTTTCTTTCTATTAATTAACCAATCCTCTATCCATGCTACTACTTTACCCTTAATGCCATGCATCTTTAAAATTCCACTAAATTAGTTAGGCACGACCTGCCCTTTATGAACGCATGCTGCGTCTGCCCAATGGGACAATTTCCATCCAGATGCCTCGCTATTTCTTCCTTGATGATAGATTCCAGCATCTTCCCTACTACCGAAGTTAAGCTCACTGGCCTATAATTACCCGCTTTCTGCCTACCTCCTTTTTTAAACAGTGGTGTCACGTTTGCTAATTTCCAATCCGCCGGGACCACCCCAGAGTCTAGTGAATTTTGGTAAATTATCACTAGTGCATTTGCAATTTCCCTAGTCACCTCTTTTAGCACTCTGGGATGCATTCCATCAGGGCCAGGAGACTTGTCTACCTTTAGCCCCATTAGCTTGCCCAGCACTACGTCCTTAGTGATAACAATCCTCTCAAGGACCTCACCTGTCATAGCCTCATTTCCATCAGTCACTGGCATGTTATTTGTGGCTTCCACTGTGAAGACCGACCCAAAAAACCTGTTCCGTTCCTCAGCCATTTCCTCATCTCCCATTATTAAATCTCCCTTTTACATTGTGGATAGCACAATTGCTTCACAGCTCCAGGGCCCCAGATTCGATTCTGGCTTGGGTCACTGTCTGTGCGGAGCCTGCACATCCTCCCCGTGTGTGCGTGGGTTTCCTCCGGGTGCTCCGGTTTCCTCCCACAGTCAAAGATGTGCAGGTTAGGTGGATTGGTCATGATAAATTGCCCTTAGTGTCCAAAATTGCCCTTAGTGTTGGGTGGGGTTGCTGGGTTATGGGGCTAGGGTGGAAGTGTTGACCTTGGGTAGGGTGCTCTTTCCAAGAGCCAGTGCAGACTCGATGGGCCGAATGGCCTCCTTCTGCACTGTAAATGCTATGATAAGGACCAATAAATACCTTAGCCACTCTTTTTTGTTTTATATATTTGTAGAAACGTTTACTATCTGTTTTTATATTCTGAGCAGGTTTACTCTCATAATGTATCTTACTCTTCTTTATAGCTTTTTTAGTAGCTTTCTGTTGCCCCCTAAAGATTTCCCAGTCCTCTAGTCTCCCACTAAACTTTGCTACTTTGTATGCTTTTTCCTTCAATTTGATACTCTCCCTTATTTCCTTAGATATCCAAGGTCGATTTTCCCTCTTTCTACCGTCGGATGGTGCCGGAGCGAGGCGACTCTCTGCGAGTTCTCCAAACAGATCCTCTTTTTACTTAACTTATACTCATTCTTTTCTTTTATTCCCTTTTCTTCTCATGTACTTAATGATCTGTTGAGCTGCTCGCAGAAAAATACTTTTCACTGTACCTCGGTACACGTGACAATAAACCAATCCAATCCAATCCAATCCTTCCTTTTTGTTGGTATAAACCTTTGCTGAGCACTGTGAAAAATTGCTTGGAAGGTTCTCCACTGTTCCTCAACTGTTTCACCATAAAGTCTTTGCTCCCAGTCTACCTTAGCTAGTTCCTCTCTCATCCCATTGTAATCTCCTTTGTTTAAGCACAAAACACTAGTGTTTGATTTTACCTTCTCACCCTCCATCTGTATTTTAAATTCCACCATATTGTGATCGCTCCTTTCGAGAGGATCCCTAACTATGAGATCATGAATCAATCCTGTCTCATTACACAGGACCGGTTCTAGGACCGCTTGTTCCCTCGTAGGTTCCATTAATACTGTTCGAGGAAATATCGTGGATGCATTCTATAAACTCCTCCTCAAGGCTGCCTTGACCGACCTGGTTAAACCAATCGACATGTAGATTAAAATCCCCCATGATAACTGCTGTACCATTTCTACATGAATCCGTTATTTCTTTGTTTATTGTCTGCCCCACCATAATGTTACTATTTGGTGGCCTATAGACTACTCCTATCAGTGACTTTTTCACCTTACTATTCCTGATTTCCACCCAAATGGATTCAACCTTATCCTCCATAGCACCGATGTCATCCCTTACTATTGCCCGGATGTCATCCTTAAATAACAGAGCTACACCACCTCCCTTACCATCCACTCTGTCCTTCCGAATAGTTTGATACCCTCGGATATTTAACTCCCGGTTGTGACCATCCTTTAACCATGTTTCAGTAATGGCCACTAAATCATAGTCATTCACGATGATTTGCGCCATCAACTCATTTACCTTATTCCGAATACTACGAGCATTCAGTTAAAGTACACTTATGTTGGCTTTTTTACCTCTGGAGCAGGTCGTCTGCGTAAAGCGAGACTCTGTGTTCCACTCTCCCCCAGACCAGCCCCTCACAGCCCCTTGAAGCCCTCAGTGCAATTGCCAACGGCTCTATAGCTAACGCGAACAACAGTGGGGAGAGGGGGCATCCTTGTCTCGTTCCCCGATGCAGCCTAAAATAATCTGATGTTGTCCTATTCATCCATATGCTCGCCACGGTTATTATATTATTATTATTTTGTAAGAATCTTTTTACTGAGTAGATTATGGTCCTGCAATGCTAATGCTCAACCATTCTGGCCCAGAGAGGGTATCATTGGAAACTGCTGAGTTTTATTTTTACAGGTCGTAGATTGCTATTGGAAGATTTTAAAATTATAAATTTAAAGTTCTTTTTTCTTTTCTTTTCAGTCTCATTTTACTTGTGGTGTTATTCAAATCTCTATTTCACACTTGCTATTTCGCTTATTGTATCTCATTTGTAATTCAGCCTATTTCCTTGCCAGTCATTGCTCTGTTTCTTTCCCTATCCATAAATCTCATTGCATAAGCAGCTAGCTTTAGTCTCATTGTTCAATAAGATCTCAGATGGCTCGTTGCCCTTGCTGTGCCCCGTGTGTCAGCTCTCACTTTCAGTAAACAGTGGACAGTGCTCAATCAAGTCAGCTAGGCCATGAACAATGTGGTTACTTGCTTCATAATTGCCAGATGAGGGATAATCTGAATTTCAGTTGTGACCAGGTGTCCTAGAAGATGGAACGCATCTCATCTCTCTTATTGCGTCTCACAAGGCCATTGAATCAACAGGCAAACGAGACATCCTATTATCATAAGATCCCTACAGTGCAGAAGCTCTCCATTTGGCCCATCGAGTCACAGGCCCTCTGAAAGAGCCCCTCTCCCAGTCTCACTCTCCTGCCCTATCCCAATAATCCCTTAACTAACCTACATGTTTTTAGATACGAAGGGGCAATTTAACATGGCCAATCCACCTAACCTGCACACACGGTGTGGGAGGAAACCGGAGCACCCAGGGGAAACCCACACAGACCTGAGGAGAATGAGCAAACTCCACACAGACAGTCACCCAAGACCGGATTTAAACCCGGGTCCCTGGCACTGTGAGACAGCAGAGCAAACCACTGTACCACCATGCCACCCCTATTATCTGCTTTTCCCATCTATGAAAGTAGTATCAGTACTTTCAGCAATTTGAGGTGCAAACACTTTTTAAACTGATGGATGCAGGATAAAGTCTAAAAAATGTGGTGTAAGGCATGAGATGTCCCCCAAGCAAAGTCAGAGCCAAAGTTTTAGCTCTGGTAAACAAATCAGTTCCCTGCTTCTGTGCATTATGTATTGATACATATTTCAGCTATAGTGCCCTCTGGAAACTTGGAAAACCCCAGAAGCATAAAAGCTTTGGGCAGCTGTGACATTGACTAACCGTATGGTGAAATTTAACTAAAGATCAGTTTCACCGCAGGTGGTACCCATCATCCTGAAGAACTTGTACCCAGTTGAATGCAGTTGGCTTTGGACATTCCCAGATAGCTACGCCTGTCCCTGCAAGCATGGCAGTGCGTAATAGCAAGCATGACCAAGCCAATTCCCACTGCAGCCCTTCTGTAAACTTCTTCTCACACGTCAAGGGAAGATCACCAAACCGGGGCATTGAGTATAATAATTGGTAAGTCATGCTGCAGCTGTATAGAACCTTAGTTAGGCCACACTTGTGATATAGTGTTCAATTCTGGCCACCATACTTACAGAAAGATGTGGAGACTTTGCAGAGGGTACAGGAGAGGTTTACCAGGATGTTGCCTGGTATGGAGGGCATTAGCTATGAGAAGAGGTTGGATAAACACAGTTTGTTCTCACTGGAATGACAGAGGTTGAGGGGTGATCTGTCAGAAGTCGGCAAAATGATAAGAGGCATGGACAGAGTAGACAGTCATAATCATTTTCCCAGGGTGGAAGAGTCAATTACTAGAGGGCATAGGTTTAAGGCGCGAGGGGCAAAGTTCAGAGGAGATGTGCAAGGGAGGTTTTTTATACAAAGGGCAGTGGGTGACTGGAACTCACTGCCGGAGTAGGTGGTGGAAGCAGGGACGATAGTGATGTTTAGTGACAATACACGAATAGGATGGGAATAGAGGGATACGGACCCCGGAAGTGTCGAAGGATTTAGGTTAGAAGGGCAGCATGGTCGGCGCAGGCTTGTCGGACCGAAGGGCCTGTACTTTTCTTTGTTCTTTGTTCTCTGCCCATTTCCGTTGCTGTGTACCACTCGATCAGGCAGCATCAATGGAATTCTTCTCTTACTCTGAAATGAAAAGCGCTTGAAAATGTTTCTGTCCGGTTTTGAACTGGGGACCGTTCACCTGTGAGGCGAATGTGATAACCACCACAAGCATTCAGTAACAGGTCTGTATTATCCACTAAATATAGGAAAGAATGGAACACTGCATGAAATGATTTGGCTGAAGTATTATGGTGCGTTTTATGAAGCGTTGACCAGTAAACAGTTAAACCCTTGCCCATTCTATGGAAATAAATAAAGAACTGGCATATGTATAGCACCTTTCACGACCGTTAGGCATCCCAAAGCTCTTTGCAGATAAAGTGTTTTTTGGCCTGTAGTCATTGTTACAAAGGAGGGAGACTCTGAGAACAATTAACACAGCAGTCAACCTAGGTGGAAAATAAATCTCACCAATGTATGACACCACTTCGCCCAGTTTGGGGAAATTCCTCCACAAGGCAGTTTATTACCGAATGATTGCAATCTGAAAAGATGTGCAGTCAGCCTTTTGTAAGGGAGATGTACCAGTTGCACAAGCAATATCCCCTCTCAGCAGTTTGCTGATCAACAATATCCTTACATTTGGGCGGCACGGTAGCACAGTGGTAAGCACTGTTGCTTCACAGCACCAGGGACCTGGTTCGAGTCCTGACTTGGGTCACTGACTGTGCGGAGACTGCACGTTTTCCCCATATCTGCATGGGTTTCCTTCGAGTGCTTTGTTTTCCTTCCACAAGTCCCAAAAGACGTGCTTGTTAGGTGAATTGGACATTCAGAGTTCTCCCTCAGTGTAACCGAACAGGCGCCGGAATGTGGCGGCTAAGGGATTTTCACAGTAACCTCATTGCAGTGTTACTGTAAGTCCATTTGTAACACTAATAATGATTATTAATAGATTAGTATTATTATTACATTTTGCTTCACGAACACACAACCGCCATTAGTGCAATGGAAGCACTGAGAGAAGTAATTAGCACCACTGTTTTTATTTCAAAGTGCAATGTGACAATGTGCAATCCGGTAATGTGAGAGTACAATAATTGACGTGAACGAGACTCTAATCAGATTAATGCAAATGAAAATGAGCAATAATGTAGAAAGCTGGATTATTTAAATTAGACGTAAAAACAGAAAGTTCTGGAAATACTTAGGAGATCTGGCAGTAACTGTGGAGAGAGGAAATAATGGTTGTGTGACCTCAGAACTCAATTATTGTAATTAGCTTCTGAAAGGCAGCAATTGTTTGTCTTTGTGAGAATGCTGATTGATCCCTGTTGTACAAAACATGTTTTGGCACAACTGAAATCAGAAAGCATAATTCAAGAGGTACAACTTGCTCTTTAGTCCATTGTCCAATATGTCATTTCCTGCTCCAGTATCTCTTTCACACCCTCTCTTTAATCATCTCTGCTTGGCCTGTTACACCCCGCTTTGACAGAACAGATATACTGATTATTTATCAATCTGTCTGTCAATCTCAGTTAAATAAATCTTGGTATTGGCATTTTTCTACAGTAGCTAGAAATGGCAACTTAGTGATGATGATATGTATATTATCTAGTCTTCCAGCTGCTTACGTTGTACCTTTTGGTCAAATTCATGAAGGTATAATTTCTAATGATTCAAACTGGGCTCCCCCCCCAGTTTAATTAACAATCTTCCATCTTCATATTATTTTGTTGACCCAACTATCCACTTCTCTTTGCCTTTCAGAACTTTTATTGTTTTACTTCTCATTTCCCCCTGATTTTCCACCTCAAATGTTCTTGCCTACACATAACCGCCTCCAGCTGAGTTGGTGACTCAGTCCTATCCGCACTTCAGCGCTGCACAGGAATATGAGCCTACAGGAAATTCAGTTATGGCACAGTAAGATGCGACTGCACCAATTTTCTTGATCCCTCTCCCACGCTGCAAAACTTCAGTGCGCAAAGTGGACCATCAATAACGTGTGGAAATGCTGAGACTAATTTCTCATTGAAAGGACTTTTAGCTGAACTCCGATTAAATGCCTCGCAGGTTTGTTACTGCGTTTTAGAGGAATATCCCACCACCAATCCTTGGCATGTGCTGATCCCAGCAAATTTAACTCAGTTGCTAGTGAAGACATCTTGGTGTCCTGGAGCATGCAGGGGTTGGGCGGGGGTGCGGAAAAGTTGGCCAATGTTTCAAACAGTTCCTGCTGATTCCTGCTGTTATGTTTGGATGTCAGATTGAGCCCAGGACTGGATCCAGCTCTGAAACATCAAGGAATAAGCTAATGAGCAAACAAATTTCATGAGGGTGCATTATTGGAGGTACATTTGATTCTCATTGCAGCTTAATGACTGCCTTGAGAGAAAGAGCAGGGAAAAATGTGTTTGTTTGGATTAGCCCAACTGGATGTTTCAGTCTTTCGCTCTGGTAGAACATTACTTTTCGGACTGTGCGATTCTGGACGTCCAAATTGAAATAAACAATGGGGGTCATGGAGGAGAGGATGTTATATTAATAGTATATTCAAGTGAAATAATTCCATGACCAGTCATGTTTAAACTGACACCAAGTGAAAACCTTCCTCAGAGTCACAGGAATACTGTGAAAGATAGCAATAATTCACTGGAGTAGAGATGGGCTTTTCCAATTAAACTGTTCTATAAAGGAAACTATTTTAAAAAGTAACGAATGGAACTTCTAGAAACAAAATAATTATCCAACATTTATCAAGCTGGTTGCTTTGTGTCACCATATAAGGATTTAAATATTTTTGGATTAGTTATAAACACATACATTGGGAGACTGTTCGGAATTCTCTGGCCATTGGGATTCCTGCTCTTGCCAGCAGCGCATACCTGCCTGGGGGTTTCCCGATGGCGTGGTGTGGCTTCAATAGTAAATCCCATTGACAGGCGGCGGGAGTAGAGAATCCCGCTACCCAGGGAATGGTGCGCCGCTGAGAAATACGCAGCTGGGGGACTGGAAAATCCCACCCTATGTTCACCTGCCGGAGCTGAATTGCAACCGGTTTACGATCCCTCTGGGAGCACAAAATGGTTAGCAATGGCGTGGCATACGAGGGATTCCCAGGGAATCCCACTATTGGGCTGCCATCTTGAAAGGGCAGCCGGCCAACACGGCCCCCCCCCCCGCACTGCAAATCTACCATCGACCCCGAACCAAACTGACCCCCCCCCCCCCCGCCTGCATGCCCCCCTACCCCCAAGTACAGGGGTAAACCCCCGGACCCCTGTATTAGGGAGACACCCCACAGAAACCCCTTTAATAGGGGGACCCCCTAGGAACCCCTGTAATAGAGATCCCTTCAGAGACCCGCTGCCTAAAGAGACCTCCCTCACATTCCGCCCCCTCCACACAGGCCCGCCAGAAAATAGACCCCTGTCTGGAAGCTAGAGAGCAGTCCAGACAGGGGCAGTGAGTGGAATTACCACTGTAACACTTACTTGAAGCACCATGTGTCCATTCCTCGAATGAGAACAACTGTGAACTGCGTCTGGTTGCCACAGATCCATTAGCTGCAAGTTGATCAAAGCGTTCTAGTAGTGGTCTGTGATTGACAGCTTCTACAAACCATCTTCAGCTTTGATTTATTCATCCCCCCTCATGGTTCAGTGGCCTAAATGGGGCAGCACTTTTGAGGAGTGTCAACACCCGTTAGGCTCCTGGGCACTAACTCCGGCCCCAGTGGTTAGAACGCACACTGGGCCAGGAAATACGTGCCAGCACTCGCATGTCCTCAATTGCTCTCCAAAAATCGCCCCCAATGGGATCGTCAACTGCACGCAATTCAGTCCTGGCGTCAATGCTTAGGGCGGGATTCTGCGGTTCCCAAGCCACGTGTTTCGCGCTGGCAGGATTCTATCTTCCCACTGCTTGTCAATGGGATTTCCCATTGTAACCACCCAACAGCACCAGGAACCCCACGCTGCCTGCGGGAAAATGAATCACAATGGCCGGAGAATTCCCAAATGGAGAATTTCACCCAATATCTATTATTCAATGTTTAAAAACACTTCCTTACCTAACAATCTTGGTGATGATTTTGAACCATTCGTTTTTATAATTCAGAAAACCCTAAAAGAAAATTCTTCGAACCTCCAAAACAGTATTCTATACCAGCTTCTGGATCCCAGCCAGGGAATTTTAAGAGTATAATAAACAAAGGGCCCAGGAACTAAACCGGATCAAAATGATTATGGGAATTCCAACTCAGGCCAGTCCAGTCTGGGCCAGTCCAACACAGGCCAGTCCAATCTAGACCAGCACAAACCAGCCATCTGATCCAGGCCAGCTTAATTCAGGCCAGTTTAATCAAGGCAAACTGTGGCGATTGTTCCTTTCAGGGAAATACAGCAGAGAAAGGGTCACATGGCCTGTGTGACCAATAGGGGCTTGGAATGAGCAATCACCCAACGGGGTGGAATCCTCTGAGGTAAGGAAATATGTAGGGAGCAAGCAGCAGCCAGGGTGGTACCGTGGCACAGTGGTTAGCCTGCTGACTCACAGTGCCAGGGATTCAGGTTCAATTCCAGCCATGGGTGACTGTCCGTGTGGCGTTTGCATGTTCTTCCCATGCCTGCGCGGGTTTCCTCTGGGTGCTCCGGTTTCCTTGCACAGTCTAAAGATGTGCAGGTTAGGTGGGGTTATGGGAATAGGGTGAGGGAGTGGGCCTAGGGAGGGTATGCTTTCAGAAGGTCGGTGCAGACTCGATGGGCCAAATGGCATCCATCTGCACTGTAAGGATTCTATGGATGCGGCTGTTGAACAATTCTTATTAATGAATATCATTTGAGTTCGCTAATGGAGTCTCTGAAACACCATCTTTACATCTGGTAACGAGGATAAATTATCCTGACACTGCCTCTGGCCCAACACCTGTGAGTATCCTATTTTAAATCAAAGTCTGAAAAAAATGTATACTCACCAGAATGCTTCTCTTTAGGCAAATAGAGCCATTTGACTCTTCCATGGAGGACTGGACGCAATATATCAAGTGCTTTGGGTATTACTTCCAAGTAAACAAAATAGGGGAGGAGATGAAACACAAAGCAATTCTCCTCAGAGTTTTTGGAAGTGAGATCTATAACCTTGTTCGCAGTCTTACATCCCCAAGCCGGCCCAACTCCAAATCATTGAATGGACTCATGGATTTAGTGAAGGCTTAATTACAACCTCAACCATCAATCATTCTCCAGAGATTCAAACTTAATTTGAAGGTGAGAGCCCAGGTGAACCGATCACGACTTATATTGCTCAACTGCAGCAATTATTGGAGTATTGTGATTTTGGAGCCACCCCAAACGACATGTTACAGGACAGGTTAGACTGTGGCATGAACAATGCCGCTATACAATGCAGATTTATTCCAGAGGTCGACATGCATTTTAAACAATGGAGCAATGGAGATAGCACTGGCCATGGAAAGCACTGAAAAAGGTGCATAAGAGCTTCGGAAAGCACAAAATGGCGCCGTTCACCAGTTCGGGCAGGAACCTGCAGCCAGCAGTGGCGCCAAAACTGCCAAAGCAGCAGCAAAGCAGGAACCAATTTCAGCCACCAACAAAACAAAATGAAACAGAATAGGCAACTAGTCAGTAATGTTTAAAGGAGAATGTCCGATGTGGAGGTAACCACACCCCTGAATCATGTTGGTTTAAGGAGGCTGAGTGTTTTTATTGTCACAAAAAAGGACATTTGATAAAACAGTTCAGAGCTAAAGTCAAGGAGAACAGAGTAATCAATCAACTAAAATGTTCCAAGTATACAATGTGTCGTGTTGGGTGTTCCGCTATACAGACGAACCAACACGGTTGTAGATGGTACAACTCTGTTTTATTACTCTTGATAACAACATCTGTAAACTTATGACTGTGGTTCGTAATTTACCCGTTAACCTGTGGACCCAGCCCTAACACTATCTTAGTGAGGCACTCAGCACATGGTGTATGACTGAGTGGCACGCTGTGAGCTCTGTGCCCTGAGCTGTCTCCTGCTGGAATGAGTGGGAACTGTGGTGTTCCCCGTTTTATAGTGTGTGTGCTCTCACTGGTGATTGGCTGTGATGTTGCGTGTGTGTTGATTGGTCCGTTGATCTGTCCATCAGTGTGTATGTGTGTTTGCACCATGACATGTTTATCTGAATATCATGACACAATGTGGAAGACCCTAGCATCCGTGATTCTGGGATTCACTCTGTTTAACCTAAAACCAGGCAAGATAGATGCTCCGGGTAAATGGGAAGCCTCTTAAGATGGAAGTGGATACAGGGACATCAGCCACTGTGATGGGTGAGCATACATTTTAGTACCTAAGAGAGGAAGACCAACCATTGAACTTGAAGAGTATTTCTGCCAAGTTGAAGACATATACAGAGGAAGCAATAAAAATAAAAGGCACCACAAAGATATCTGTGAGCTATGGACAACAGTCTACCCATCTCCCAGTGATAATAGTGATGGGTAAAGGACCAAGACTCTGTGGCCGCAATTGGCTTAAAGAAATCATGTTGAATTGGGCTGAGATTTTTCAAGTGTGGGAAGGGGAACTTCTGGAACTGATAAAAAAAACTTCTGTGATAAATTAGGCAAAATCAAAGGTCTACAAGCTAAGATTTATATGGATCCTCAATTCTTTAGGGCAAGACTTGTACCATATGCCTTACGAGAGAAAATGGATACTGAGTTAAACAGGCTGGAAGAACTGGGCATTATCAGTTCCAGAAATGGGCAGCACCTTTTGCCCCCGTGTACGTTGAAATCGGACAAGACCATCTGAATTTTCTGGTGGAAAGCTAACAGTTAATCAGACCACCAAGCTGGATGAATGTCCAATCCTGAGAATTAAAGACCTGTATGCAAAGCTGGCGGGAATCTTACACAAAGCTGGATAGGAGTCACATGTACCAGCAACTCAAATTAGATGACGCTCCCCCGGAATATGACACGATAAACACATGCAAATGCTTGTTCCAGTACATGGGCCTGCCTTTTGGCATGTCTATGGCATGTGCAATATTCCAAAGGACAATGGAGAGTCTGCTACAGGGGCTATTCCGGGTTTGAGTGTATCTTGATGATGTCCTTATAACTGGATCGACAGAGACTGGGCATCTAGCAAAATTAGAGGAATTAGTGTGAAAGAGACTTCAGGAGGCTTGAGTTTGCCTCAAGAAAAGGAAGTGCATCTTTCAAGCCACCGAGGTGACCTACCTGGGGCACTGTGTAAATGCACAAGAATTACACCCTGTGGAAGACAAGGTCAAACCCTGCCCCCACAAATCCTTTTTAGGGTGGTAAACTACTATTGAAATGTTTTACTGAGTTTATTGATGATATTGGTCCCCTTGCGTATTCTGCTAAAGAAACATCATTGTTGGTCTTGGAAGGCTCTCCTGGAAGAAACTTCAACTGAGTAAAGCAATTGTTGCATTCCTCAAAACTGTCAGTACACTTCGACCCGTCTAAAGAACTGGCATTGACCTGCGACTCCTCTCCATATGGTGTTGGTGCGGTATTGTCCTGCGAGGCGAACAACGCCTGAAAGGCCAATAGGGTACCTGTCAAGAACCTTCTCAGAGGCCAATAAAGGCTACTCACAAATCGAGAAGGAAAGACTATCAATAGTCTTTGTCAAGAAGTTCCACCAGTATGTACATGGTAGACACTTTACCATAGTTTCTGACCACAAACTGCTCTTGGGCCTCTTCAGCGAGGACACAGCTATCCCACTGATAACCTCAGCCAGAATTCACCAAAGGGCATTAATTCTGTTGGCCTATGAATATACTTTCAAGCACCGACCTGGAACACACATAGCGAATGTGGATGCTCTTAGCCACCTACCTTTGTACAAAAGTACCCATGTACTCCAGTACCATAAGAAATCATCGTGGCATTAAATGTTTCAGCCACATTGCCACCCACCAACCCCTGCCCCCCATACCCCAGTACCCCTCCCACTACCCCTACCCCAGGAGGAGGGGTCGGAGATGGGCTGGTGGGGCAGAAATATCACAGGGAGTACGGTTGGATTAGCTTCTTGATATGGTTGTATCATCTAAGAATTTTACTGATGCCGGCAGGACCAGTTTTTTTGAATTAATTTACGGGATGTGGGTGTCACTGCTTAGCCCAGCATTTATTGCCCATCCCTAGTTTCCCTTCAGAAGGTGGTGGTGAGTTGCTTTTTGAACTGCTGCAGTCCTTGACGTATAGGTATACCCAATCTGCTGTTAGGAGGGAGTTCAAGAATGTTTCCCCAGCAACAGGGGAGGAACGGCGATATATTTCCAAGCCAGGGTGCTGAATGACTTGGACGGGAACCTCCAGGCGGTGGGGTTCCCAGGTATCTGCTACTCTTGTCCTTCTAGATGATAGTGGTCGTGGGTTTGGGAGGTGCTGAGGAACCTTGGTGAGTTACTGCTGTGCATCTTGTAAATGGTACACACGGCTGCCACTGTTCGTCGGTGGTGGAGGGTTTGAATGTTTGTGGAAGGGGGTGCAATCGAGCAGGCTGCTTTGTCCTGGATGGTGTCGAGCTTCTTCAATGTTGTTGGAGCTGCACTCATCCAAGCAAGTGGAGACTATTCCATTTCACACCTGACTTGTGCCTTGTAGATGGCGGACAGGCATTAGGGAGTCAGGAGGTGAGTTACTCGCCGTAGGATTCCCAGCCTTTGACCTGCCGTGGTAGCCACAGTATTAATATGGCTAATCCAGTTCAGTTTCTGATCAATGGTAACCGCCAGGAGTGTGGGGTTTCAGCGATGGTAATGCCATTGAATGTCAAGGGGCAGTGGTTAGATTCTCTCCTGTAGGAAATGGTCATTGTCTGGCACTTGTGTGGCGCGAACGTAACTTGCCAGCTGTCAGCCCAAGCCTGGATATTATCCAAGTCTTGCTGCATTTGGACTCGGACTGCTTCATTATCTGAGGAGTCACGAATGGTGCTGAACATTGTGCAGTCATCCGTAAGCATCTGCACTTCTGACCTTATGATGGAAGGGACGTCATTGATGAAGCAGCTGAAGATTGTTGGGCCGAGGACACTACCCTGAGGAACACCTGCAGTGGTGTCGTGGAGCTGAGATGACTGACCTCCAACCACCACAACCATCTTCCTTTATGCCAGGGATGACGCCAACCAGCGGAGCACTTTCCGCCTGATTCCTATTGACTCCAGTTTAGCCAGGGCTCCTTGATGCCACACTCAGTCAAATACTGGCTTGATGTGCAGGGCAGTCACTCTTACCTCATCTCTGCATTCAGCTCTCTTGTCCATGTTTGAACCAAGATGTAATGAGGTCAGGAGCTGAGTGACCCTGGCGGAACCCAAACTGAGCGTCCGTGAGTAGGTTATTGCTGAGTAAGTGCCACTTGATAGCACTGTTGATGACTCCTTCCATCACTTTGCTGATGATGGACAGTAGACTGATAGGACGATAACTGGCTGGGTTGGATTTGTCCTGTTTTTTGTGTGCAGGACACACCTGGGCTACTTTCCACATTGCTGGGTAGATGCCAGTGTTATAGCTGTACTGGAGCTGCTTGGCTAGGTGTGCGGTAAGTTCTGGAGCACAAGTCTTCAGTACTATTGCTGGGATATTGTCAGGGCCTGTACCTTTGCAGTATTCCAGTACCATCAGCCGTTTCTTGATATCATGTGGAGTGAATCGTATTGGCTGACGATTGACATGTGTGATGCTGGGGACCGAGATAAATCATCCTCTCGGCACTTCTCGCTGAAAATTGTTGCGAATTCTTCAACCTTGTCTTTTTCACATATGTGTTGGGCTCCTCCATCATTGAGGATGGGGATATGTGTGGAGCCTCCTCCTCCAGTGAGTTGTTTGATTGTCCACCACCATTCATGGCTGGATGTGGCAGGAATAAAGAGCTTAGATCCACATTTGTTGTGGAATCGCTTAGCTCTATTACTTACTGCTTATGCTTTTTGGGACACAAGTAGTCTTGTGTTGCAGCTTCATCAGGTTGGCACCTCATTTTTTGGTATGCCTGATGTTGTTCCTGGCATGCTCTCCTGCACTCTTTATTGAACCAGGCTGGCTTGGTCGTAATGGTAGAGTGGGGGATATGCTTATTGTGGTTGAATACAATTCTGCTACTGCTGATGGCCCACAGCACCTCATGGATGCCCAGTCTTGAGTTGCTAGATCTGTTTGAAGTCTATCCCATTTAGCACGGTGATAGTGCCACACAACACGATGGAGGGTATCTTCAATCTGAAGATGGGACCTTGTCTCCACAAGGACTGTGCGGTGGCCACTTCTACTGACGCTGTCTTGGGCATGTGCACCTGCAGCAAGCAGATTGGTGAGGATGAGGTCAAGTATGTTTTTCCCTCTTGTTGGTTCCCTCGCCACCTGCTGCCAGTTCTGGAGAGGCTAACCGCCCTGAGACAGATAGACAATTTCCATAATTGGGGAGGTGGTGGCGTAGTGGTATTTTCACTGGACTAGTAAACCAGAGACCCAGAGTAATGCTCTGGAGACCCAGGTTCAAATCCCGCATTGCAGATGGTGAACTTTGAATTCAATAAAATTTGGAATTGAAATAAATTAAATTGACGACCATGAAACTATTGTCGATTGTCGTAAAAAAAAAACCCACCTGGTTCACTAATGTCCTTCAGAGAAGGAAATCTGCTGTCCTAACCTGGTCTGGCCTACATGTCACTCCAGACTCACAGAAATGTTGTTGACTCTTTATTGTCCCTCAAGGGCAATTGGGGATGGGCAATAAATGTTGGCACAGCCTGCGATGCCCACATCCCATGAATGAATTTTTAAAAAGCCCAATTAGGGACTATGTGAGTGTGGCATTAGCATTTTTCCAACAGCAATGTCCCTATATCTACTTCCATCTTAAGAAGCTTCCCATTTACCCGGAGCGTTACAGTAATAGGGTCTATCTAGATTAAACAGAGAGTGAATCCCATGTGGGGATACTATCAGCCAACTGGAGGAATTCCTCAGCGGCAGCCTGGGTGGGGAGATTGGTCGGAGGGGGCAAGGCTTTATGGCGCAAATAGCACTCCACAGGAAGAAGAGACAGCCCCCCCCCCCTCCCTATGGTCTGAACAATATCCCTGGTGGGCTTTGGCTCTGACACTGGGCACCCTGCATTTACATCTTTGAGGTTCTCAACCTCCTGCATATTGCATCAGTGACCACCTCTCTCCGAGTTGGGGACCCATTGATTGGGCCAGCTACATCAGGATCCCCCCTGAAATCCATACTTGAACTGCAGGCCCACAGGTGGCCATTCAGAAAGCCACCTTTGTGAAAATTGTTAAAAAGGTGCCCGGGAGAGCCACTTTCCACCCTGCCACCAGGATCTGGAACACCCCGCTCCTAAATGTATGACCTCTGCATTTGCTTATCCTAATTGTTGGAAATGCGTCGAAGCAGACAAATTTGTCACCACCGATAATCAGACTGAAAGATCTGAAGGTGGATAAATCACCTGGACTGGAGGAACTACACCCCAGGGTTCTAAACGAGATAGCTGATGAGATTGTGGAGGCATTGGTGATAATCTTTCAGGAATCACTGGAGGCAGGAAGGGTCCCAGAGGACTGGAAAGTGGCTAATGTAACAACACTGTTTAAGAAGGGAGGGAGGCAGAAGACAGGAAACTATAGGCCGGTTAGCCTGACTTCGGTCATTGGTAAGATCTTAGAGTCCATTATTAAAGATGAGATCGTAAAGTACTTGGAAATGCATGATAAAAATAGGACTGAGTCAGCACGGCTTCGTCAAGAACTCATTAGAGTTCTTTGAGGAAGTAACAAGGAAGTTAGACAAAGGAGAACCAGTGGAAGTGATTTATTTAGATTTCCAGAAGGTCTTTGACAAGGTGCCGCATAAGAGACTGTTAAATAAGTTAAGAGTCCATGGTGCTAAGGGTAAGATCCTGGCATGGATAGAGGATTGGCTGAATGGCAGAAGGCAGAGAGTGGGGGTAAAGGGGTCTTTTTCAGGATGGCAGCCGGTGACTAGTGATGTGCTTCAGGGGTCTGTGCTGGGACCACAACCTTTCACAATATACATTAATGATCTGGAAGAAGAAACTGAAGGCACTGTTGCTAAGTTTGCAGATGATACAAAGATCTGGGGCGAAATTCTCTGGAAACGGCGCGATGTCCGCCGACTGGTGCCCAAAATGGCGCAAATCAGACGGGCATCGCACCGCCCCAAAGGTGCGGAATGCTCCGCATCTTTGGGGGCCGAGCCCCAACTTAAGGGGCTAGGTCGGTGCCGGATGAATTTCCGCCCCGCCAGCTGGCGGAAAAGGCCTTTGGTGCCCCGCCAGCTGGCGCGGATATGACATCTCCGGGTGGCGCATGCGCGGGAGCGTTAGCGGCCGCTGATGGCATTCCCGCGCATGCGCAGTGGAGGGAGTCTCCACCATGGCGGAGGCGGAAGGGAAAGAGTGCCCCCACGGCACAGGCCCGCCCGCGGATCGGTGGGCCCCGATCGCGGGCCAGGCCACCGTGGGGGCACCCCCTGGGCCCAGATCGCCCCGCGCCCCCCCCAGGACCCCAGAGCCCGCCCGCGCCGCCTTGTCCCACCGGTAAGGTAGGTGGTTTAATTTGCGCCGGCGGGACAGGCATTTTAGCGGCGGGACTTCGGCCCATCCGGGCCGGAGAATCGAGCGGGGGGCCCGCCAACCGGCGCGGCGCGATTCCCGCCCCCGCCGAATCTCTGGTGCCGGAGACTTCGGCAACCGGCGGGGGCGGGATTTACGCCAGCCCCCGGCGATTCTCTGACCCGGCGGGGGGGTCGGAGAATCTCGCCCCTGTAGAGGGACTGGTAGTATTGAGAAAGCAGGTGGGCTGCAGAAGAACTTGGACAGGCTAGGAGAGTGGGTAAAGAAGTGGCAGATGGAATACAAATGTGGAAAAGGTGTGAGGTTATGCACTTTGGAAGGAGAAATGGAGGCATAGACTATTTTCTAAATGGGTAGATGCTTAGGAAATCAGAAACGCAAAGGATCTTGGGAGTCCTTGTTCATGATTCTCTTAAGGTTAGCGTGCAGGTTCAGTCTGCATTTGCCTTCCCAACTGTCATGTTAGCATTCATGTCGAGAGGACTAGAATACAAGACCAGGGATGTACTTCTGAGGCTATGTAAGGCTCTGGTCAGGCCCCATTTGGAGTATTGTGAGCAGTTTTGGGCCCCGTATCTAAGGAAGGATATGCTGGCCTTGGAAAGGGTCCAGAGGAGGTTCACAAGAATGATCCCTGGAATGAAGAGCTTGTCCTATGAGGACTCTGGGTCTGTCCTCGTTGGAATTTAGAAGGATGAAGGGGGATCTTATTGAAACTTACAGAATACCGCGAGGCCTGGATAGAGTGGACGTGGAGAGGATGTTTACTTATAGGAAAAACTAGAAGCAGAGGACACTATCTCAGACTAAAGGGATGATCCTTTAAAACAGAGATGAGGAGGAATTTCTTCAGCCAGAGGGTGATGAATTTGTGGAACTCTTTGTCGCAGAAGGCTGTGGAGGCCAAATCACTGAGTGTTTTTAAGACAGGGATAGATAGGTTCTTGATCAATAAGGGGTTGAATGGTTATGGGGAGAAGGCAGGAGAATGGGGATGAGAAAAATATCAGCCATGATTGAATTGCCGAACAGACTCGATGGGCCGAGTGGCCTAATTCTGCTCCTATGTCTTGTGGTCTCATGCCTGCGAAAAATAAAATTAGCTGTTTTGACCTGAATCTCAGAAATACATTTCAGCTTGTCTAGCACCGTTAGAAAGTAAGCTAAGTTAATTAACCATGGTCTACAAAGGACCTATTTATTCGAGACAGGCAATCCGTTATATGTAACTTAAGGGGCGCCACCCTGCAAGCGTTGGGCAAAGCGTTGGGCAGATCTCCATGAACCACTACCTGTAAAGAACAATGAAATGAAAATGAAATGAATGAAATGAAATGAAAACGGCTTATTGTCACAAGTAGGCTTCAAATGAAGTTACTGTGAAAAGCCCCTAGTCGCCACATTCCCACGTCTGTTCGGGGAGGCTGGTACAGGAATTGAACTGTGCTGCTGGCCTGCCTTGGTCTGCTTTCAAAGCCAGCGATTTAGCCCTGTGCTAAACCAGCCCCTGATGGATTGATAAAGGCCACGATAACATTTACATTGCAGTAAAATATTGTCCAGTGATGCAAGTAAGTCTAAAAGTTTAAGATTTGATATAATGCCGCCAACTTGCCTGGCTGAGACTCAGGTCAGATGACCTCTTGGTAGGACCTATGTATGACCCAATGCACCTTACAGCAAGATCATGCAATATCTGCTGGTTCTGGGAACTGCTTGGTACTGACTGTCTCACAAACACCAAAAACGAATTTATGTTTTACTTCGACCAGGCCATTGCAATGGAAAAGCAGCAGAAAAGACTTGCATTGATATGACAACTTTCATGATCTCAGGACGTGCCAAAATGCTTTACAGCCAATGAAGTACCTTTGAAGTGCAGCCACTGTGTGAAGCATGGCAGCCATGTTGCACACAGCAATTAAACAGCAATGTGGTAATGGACAGATAATCAATTTTAACAATGTTGATTGAGGATCAATATTGATTATTATCGTAAGGTGTTGAACCTCTGACCTGATTTAGGCTTCCTTTGTATGTGTGGGCCCAACTGGAATGAATATTAAGTGCAAAGGCATATTTTATCTGATCATTACTGCCCTGTCAACTGACTCATATAGGGAAATAATAATGGGAAAATCCGACACCTGATTGTTAGATGTAAACACTTTATCATCATATCACTTGGGCATAACACAATTATGTTGCATAACTCATTTGGATGACTTTTCCCTTCCCTCCAATGGTGACCGTTCCAATTAAATTAAGCTGAAAAGTATTTTCCTGTAAAGAAACAGAGGGGAGTAATAACATTATGCAGTGTGTTGCTATGATCTCAAACGCACTGCCTGAAAGGGCAGTGGAAGCAGACTCAATCTCAACTTTCATAAGGGTATTAGATAAAAACTTAAAAAGAAAAAAAATCCAAGACTGTTGTTGTGCTCTTTGTGTTACTTATTTCAGGATGGTTGGGTGTAGTGTTCACAAAGACCACAAAATAGCTTGAACTTAAAACAAAGCTATAAATTTATTAACACTACTAACTTGGATTCAACACGTACTCCTAAAGAATACACAGTTGATTTAATAACATTTAAACTACACTCATCTACAGCTAATCTTACTACTGATATAAACTATGATCTGCTCTCACTTACACTATCTGTACTTCATTAACTTTGCAGTTCTTACAGTTATGATAATACCACAGCTGTGGGGAAAGAACAAGAGGGTGGTAGCTAATCAGGAGTTAATTGCAGATGCTAGAAATCTACAATAAAAACAGAAAACGCTGGGAATGCCCAGTAGGTCAGGCAGCATCTGTGGAGAGAGAAAAACAGTGGGCGTGATTCAATGACCACGTTGAGCCCGAAATGCAGCGCACTGCGGCGCAGGGTGACCGATAAAAGCCAGGAGACTCCTCTCCCGGGATCTACCCAGCTCACAATGCCTCGTGAGATCTAACGTGATCTCACGAGACATTGCGATGTAAATCCCGCTAATTGTGAGCGGGACCACTTTTTGGCAAACCTGCATATTAGAGCGGGACAGCTAGCCTCACTCTAATGTGCAGATTCTTGAGGTACCTGAGGCTTTGGGATTCATCCCCTTTGCCTTGGAGACCTTGAGTGAGGGCTGTTCAGCACTGATCTCCACAAACAGGGACCAGATGGAACGGCACTCTTTGGGGGTCTCCCAGGCATTCAGAGGCCCAGTTTCATGCCTTTTGGGCAAGTTAGTACCCTGGAACTGCTGGTGCCACCTTGGCACCCTGGCATTACCAGCCTGGCACACTGGCAGTGCCACCTGGGTGCCAGCCTGACACTATCAAGGTGGTACTACCAGCTAGCATGGGTACTGCCAGGTTGGCATTTTTTGTGTGCATGTGATTGGGCTGGGGGTGCCCTGTGTGGGTGTTGGGTGGGGGTGGTGGTGTGGGAGGGAGGTCCGGCGTCACTTTGGGAGCATTGGAGAACTTTTAAATGACGTCCCGATCTCTCGCTACACTGAGGCGTTCCGGTGAGCGGAGCTCTCCAGTGTATAAGATGGGGCTATGTGTAGCCTCAGCCTCACGTTCTCCACTGAGGCTCCTTAGGCAATGTGAGTTACGTTGTATAGCCATGTGTTTCTCAGTGCTGCGAACGCTGGGAAGCATGTGGCTAAATGCACTAGTTATGGGACTTTGTTCCCAACTGGTTGAATCGAGCCCAGGGTTTATGGGTGCGATTTAGTAGCGTTGTCATGCCTGCCTTGGCTTCGGGACAAGGCCTTTGAGTCCCATCAGAGTCTCTTGCGAGATTTGCGATGCTCGAAATGCCTCACAAGTTTTAACGAAATCAGACGAGACGTTGCGATCTGGATCTCACCCTCAATGGGCCTGATCCAGATCTGCATGTTTAAATGATCCATAAGATCATTTAAATCTGTGTTCGCAGGATTCTCGCAGCACCCCGGATCTAATGGCCACACCTGGGAGGTCTCGCCAGAGCACTGTTTAGTACTGGTGTCCACAAACGGAGATCAGTCATAACTGCATATCAGGTGGGGGAGTCTCTCAGGCCATTAGAGACCCCCGGGTGGTCGTGAACATTGCAGAGTGGCACAATGACACTCCCTCTGGCATCCAGGCACTTTGGCACTGCCAGCCTGGCACCCTGGCAGGGTCACCTGGGCACCCTGGTAGTGCCATCCTGATACTGCCAGAGTGCCTGGGTGGTGGTGCCAGGCTTGCATTGCCAGGGTGCCCGGTTGCCAGTTTGGCGCTGCTAGGGATTGGGCCCAGGTGGAGGGTGAGTGAGGGGGTGTTCCTGGGGACATCCCTGAATATTTTTGGGGGAGGGGGGGGGGGAGATGGCTGAAAAAGGGGTGGGGATAGATCGGGGCAGCCAGACCAAATGGCGCCACGATCTGCGAGGAGCCTTTCCTGCTAGGCTCGCCAGCAAGAAATGTCTCAAGTGCGGCCTCGGAGGAGAGAAAGCCCCAGAGGCCAGAAAAACCAGCAAGTGCTGTTGAATAGCGGGGTGTTACTCGGCCCTGCAGCTGCTGAGTAACACCCCGCTAAACACGGCCAAAACTGGACATAGATTTTTTTTCCCCTGTTAAATCGCGCCCAACATTTCAGATCAATGGTGGCTGAAAGGTCATCGACCAGAAATGCTAACTCGGTTTCTCTCTCCACAGAGGTTGGCTGAACTGCTGTGTATTTCCAGTATTTTCTGTTAGTATTGTATTTTCCAGGACCACTGCTGCTCCGCTGAGTTGCTATCGCAAAATTGCTGTAACTCTCTGGACTCTGGGGCCTGAGATCAGCTTCACAGAGTGGTCATCGCCATTAGTTTTCCAAAAAGCCAGCATGAATCCCGATGGGTCAAATGGGCTCTTTAGTATTCACAGACGAGTCCAGAAAGTGGAGTCAAAATGAATGGTTTATTAAAAAAGTCAAGTATATACAAGTAACAAAAGAACAAAGAAATGTACAGCACAGGAACAGGCCCTTCGGCCCTCCAAGCCCGCGCCGACCATACTGCCCGACTAAACTACAATCTTCTACACTTCCTGGGTCCGTATCCTTCTATTCCCATCCTATTCATATATTTGTCAAGATGCCCCTTAAATGTCCCTATCGTCCCTGCTTCCACTACCTCCTCCGGTAGCGAGTTCCAGGCACCCACTACCCTCTGCGTAAAAAACTTGCCTCGTACGATAAAAAACTTGCCTCGTACAAATGCCCAGTAGGTTTCCCCAGCCGGGACTACTCTGCAGCTCAGCTCATACCTGGGCCGGCTTTTAACGTCCTGAGTTAACTATCCCGCTGTTGGGCCTCAGCAAGGGAAATGAATCAGGTTGCCCCGTGGGTCTCGTGGGGGTTATAACAATCTCCCTCCATGCGGAATCATTCTCTAATTCTACTATAAACAGAAGCTCTCCCTAACAAAGGTACGAAACCTTGTGCAACCAGTGTGAGCTTGCCCAGCAAACTTGAAGAAAACTCAGTGGAATTATAGAGTGAATTTGACGTTTCCAGGAACTCATGTGCTCCCAAAACCCCCTCCCCCCAACCTAACATGGTGTCAGTGCTAGTTCAATGGACCTGTGTCATATCAGAGGAGGGGAATTCTGGTTGCGTTTCTGATGCATTTGTGGTCAAAATTAAGGTGACATGTCTTTTTCAAATGCTTAGGCTGTGTATTTCCAAAAACATGCCTGTTTAAGAAATATCAGACAGTTTGGTTAAGTTGTGGTTAGGCCCAATCTCAGTGACTGTTAATAAAGCGGCACTGCTGAACTTCAAAGGAAGCTTCTTGCCTGAAGACCAAGTGGCCAAAGCTGCAAAGGTTTGATTTTGTTAACTGATAGGGCAGGAGTTATACATTTGCTCAGCTCCTGTCTAACAGTCTTCCTCAATAATGCACCGTGTAAAATTGGCACACAAACCATTCTCAAGGTCAAGCTCATCAAAATGACTCATTATCGAACTCCGCTTTAAGACAGCACGTATTGTGGTGAATGGCCTGCTTTAAGCAGAAGACATCAAATATTTTTGGGGTGAATTTTCAGCTTCCGCCTGCCCTGTTTATACTGGAAAATGCAACAGGCGACAATTAAAACTTGAAAATGAAGTGTCTATTGTCCACCATCCCACAATTCCTGCCACCCCTCACACACACACACCAAACACCCAAAGCTACACGGCACAATTTTCTGGCAAGGACCGTATTGATATGTCTAAATCAGGATACAATATCGCTTGTAGGATTCCAGTGTCAGGGTTGTACTTGCCGCACACGCACACACAATGGTATCAGTCGCTAAATGGCCTATGGTCCATTAAGGGATCTATGAAGATCATTCAGAAAACAGCCTAAACTTCTCTTTTTACAGGAAAGTCCCTCCTGATTTCACAGAAGGCACCAGGAGCACTAATACGAAAGGAAAATACAGCACACGCTGATAATCTGAAATAAAAAGGAAGAGAAAATGCTGTACTCAACAGTTCAGGTAACATCTGTGGAGAGAGAAACAGAGTTAATGAGTGTGATTTAATGCCTCACCGCACCCGACTTGGTGTCAGACCGAGACCGTTGAATCTCACTAGATTCACGATGCTCAACATGTCTCGCGAGATTCAACCGAACCTCACGAGTCATCGTGATTTAGATCTCACTCTCACTGGGCATGGTCCAGATTATCCCGGTGCCCATGACCTAACAGCCTCGCCTGGGAGTCCTCGCCGTTCAGTACTCATCCACACAAACATTGACTAGGCATAACAGTACCTGAGGGTCTCCCAGGGCATTGAAGATCCCTGGGTGGTCGGCGATAGGGCATGATGGCACCTTGGCACTGTTGGTCTGACACCGTGGCACTGCCAAGGTGCCCAGGTGGCTCTGCCAGTCTGGTATAAGCAAAGCTAGGATGGCAGTGCCAGGATGTTTAGGTTCCACGGTGACACTGCCAAGGGTGGGGCCTGAGGAGGGCCATGCCCATGAAAGGGGGGATGAGGGGGTTATCAAGGGTGGGGGGGAAGGGTGGGTATGAATGGGCCTCATAAAGGTTGGGGGGGGTGAAGGGAAGGAGTTCTGAAAGGGGGGGCCTAAAGGGGGGGCCTAAAGGGGGGGGTCAGGAGGCCTGAAAAGTGTGTGGGCGGGGACCTCAGCGACTCCATAGTGTGGTGTGCTCACTTGGGAGGGGTGGGGTAATGTCCATGTGCGCAGCGGCGGACATGTGTGGAGACCCTCAAGCTCACTTAGGGATCGGGGCATTGTTTCAGATTGGCAGCCCGATCTCTGAGGAGCCCATGTTGCCGACCAGTTCAACTCACAACTGTTGAAAAAATTTTGAAGTGTGGGCTGGACCGGGGAGAAACTTCCCAAGGCCCCAAAAATGATTCAGAGTATGATCTAATGGACGCATTGCACCCGACGGCAGGGAGCGGGGAAAACCTGTTGGATTAAATTGCATCTATTTCAATGCAAGAGGGCTGACAGGTAAGGCCGATGAATAGGTACATGGGACTGGGATATCATAGCCATAACTGAAACTTGGCTAAGGGAGGGACAGTAACTTAATGTTCCAGGGTACATGTGCTTTACAGAGCAGGAGGAAAGAGAGGAGGGGAGAGTTGCATTTTTGATTAAGAGGAACATCATGGCAGTAGTCAGAGATGAAACAACCGAGGGATCATTCAGCAAGGCTTTGTGGGTGGAACTAAGAAATAAGGGAATGGTGACCTTACCGGAGTTGTATTATAGGCCCCAAATAGTCAATGTGAATTAGAAGAACAAATATGCAGGGAGATTGGGGAGACTTGCAGGAGTAATAGGGTTGTCATAGTAGGGGTTTTTAATTTTCCTAACATAGACTGGGACTGCCATAGTGTTAAGGGCTTAGATGGAGTGGACTTTGTTAAGCATGTTCAGGAAAGTTTCCTCAGGCAGCATGTGGAGGGTCCTATTCGATGAAGACTTGGGAACCTGGGAAGGTTAGTGGTAATATATTGGGGACGGTTCGCATTACAGTAGAGCAGATGATGGACGTATTAAAAATGTATGAAGGTGAATACATTTCCTGGCCTTGACCAGGTATATGCAAGAACACTGTGTGAGGATAGAGAAGAAATTGCGGGAGCCCTGGCTGAGATATTTGAATCAACAGTAACCACGGGTGATGTAGCAGAAGACTGGAGGGTAGGAAATATTGTGCCCTTATTTAAGAAGGGCTGCAAAGAAAAATCGGGGAATTATAGACGTAAGCCTAACATCTGTGGTGGGTAAGTTACTGAGAGGATTCTGAGGGATAAGATATACAGGCATTTGGAAAGAAAGGATTTCATCAGTCAGGCATGGCTTTGCGCATGGGTGATCGTGCCTTACAAATTTGTTTGGGTTCTTTGATGAAGTGACCAGGAAAGTTAATGAGGGCAAGGTGCTAGACATAGTTTATATGGACTTCAGTAAGGCCTTTGATAAAGTTCCACATGGTAGGCTGTTCTGGAAGATTAGATCACATGGAATCCAGGGAGAGTTGGCAAATTGGATAAACAATTGGTTTGATGGGCGGAAGCAGAGGGTAATGGTGGCATGTCGGATTGGAGACCTGTGAGTACTGGTGTGCCTCATGGGTCAGTGCTGTCCCATTGTTGTTTGTTATCTATATCAATGATTTGGATGAGAATATACAAGGCATGATCAGTAAGTTTGCAGATGACACTAAAATAGATGGTATTGTAGACAGTGAGGAAGGTTATCAAATATTGCAGCAGGATCTTGATCAGCTGGGGGAGTGGGCCAAGAAATGGCAAATGGTGTTCAATACAGATAAATGTGAGGTGTTGCATTTCGGAAAGTCAAATCAGGGTAGGACTTTGATGGTGAATGGTAGGACCTTGGGGAGTATCGTGGAACAGAGGGACCTTGCAGCTCATGTGCACGGTTCTTTAAAGGTGGAGTCACAGTTAGATAGGGCAGTGAAGAAGGTTTTTGGCATGCTGGCCTTCATCAGTCAGGCAATTGAATATAGAGGTTGTGCAGTTATGTTGCAGTTGTGCAGGACTATGGTGAGGCTGCATCTGGAGTATTGTGTTCAGTTTTGGTCACCTTGCTATAGGAAAGATGTTATGAAACTGGAGAGAGAGCAGAAGAGATTTACAAGGATGTTGCCAGGACTCAAGGGACTGAGTTATAGAGTGAGATTGGACAGGCTAGGACGTTTTTCTTTGGAGCGTAGGAGACTGAGGGGTGATCTTATAGAGGTGTATAAGATCATGAGAGGCATGGAACGGGTGAATGCACTCAGTCTTTTTCCCAGGGTTGGGGAATCGAGAACTAGAAGGCATAGCTTTAAGGTAAGTGGGGAAAGAGTTAATGGGAACCTGAGGAGCAACTTTTTTACACAGAGGGTGGTACATATGTGCCAGAGGAAGTGGTTGAGGCAGGGACATTGACAACATTTAAAGGACATTTGGACAGACACCATGGATAGGAAAGGTTCAGAGGGATATGAGCCAAATGCAGGCAAATGGGGTTAGCTTAGATGGGCTTTTTGGTTGGCATGGACCAGTTTGGGTCGAAGGGCCTGTCTCCGTGGCATAGATTCTATGATTCTATGACATGGGACACAAGATTTACCCGACTCGCCGTGTCTCGCAAGATCTAATGGACCTAAATTTGCACATTTAAGCGTGCAGTTAGGCACACTTGAATATGCACTCGCCGGATCTAACCAGTGTTGCTAACTTTGCCTTAGTTCAATTGCTCTGTTTTATTGCCTTTGCTCTTGAGTTGCCAGGTATCTTTATGATACCGCCACGAGGTTCAAGTCCGAGTAATGATCAATAATCCAATACACCGATTAGTAAGATTTAAATCAAAGCACATTTATTATACACAGTAATCGCTACTCATGCACAAATTCTACGTTTAAGCTACTTCTACAACTAACAGGCCTATACTTAACTTGGAACTGTCCCACCAGGTCAGGGAAACAAATGGCCTTTCGTTTGGGTTCTGAGCCTGCGGGATTCGAAGTTGGTTCAGATTGATAGCTAGGAGCGCCGACCTCGTAGCGAGCGTTGAAGTAAGACTTACAGTTTCGACCAGCTGCTGAAGAGTGAAGAGCTGGAGAAGCGGTGGAGAAGAGAAGACAGCGACTTGAACTTGGGGCTCAATTCTTATAGTTCCCAGGGCCTTCCCGCCTTTCGTGGCGGACCCTGTAGCTGGTCCCAAGTGATTGGACTTTGTCCCAATCGCTTGGTTCGATTTTCTCCAATGCTGGAGCGGTTCCTTGATCGATGGGCGGTCTTGAGGTGGTCGTTCACCTCCTTTTGTGTAGGCTCCTGCTGACGCCGAAGAGTCTGGTTTTGCTTTGTGTGTCTAAATGTTGCTTATTGTTCCCGGGGATTGCTCATTAGTATGCAGATGGCTGTTGTTTTGTTATGCTGATGGTTGCTGGTATCGATCTTGTCTGGCCTTTCCAGAGGTAAATACACAGCCAACCTGCAGCTGCTCGTCTTTGTCTTGTTGGCTGGCTTTCCCATCAGCCTTTGCCGTTCGCCATTTTGAATCAGGAGTTGGCCATTTTAAGTGGCTACACCAGCGCACAGGATCGCATCCCCTCACTGAGGAGGCCCCAGCTGGGCACCGTTTACCACTGGTCTCCACAAACGCAAAAGCACTTGGTGGGGTTTACTAGACAATTGGAGGCCCCCAGGTGGTCAACCTCTGGGCAAGGTGGCACCCTGGTACTGGCACCTGGCACAGTCAGGCTGCGCAGGTGGCATTGACAATCTGGCTGGGGCACTGCCAGGGTGCCAGCCTGGTGACATTTTCTCCGCACCAGAGCACCTCAATGCAGGAAATGAAGGTTAGTGCATCCTCAGTGAGGCTTTTCAGGAGCGGAGACGAGCGGTTGGACAGACAGCATCTTGGGAAGGTAAGCGGGGAGTTTAAAAACCTAGCTCGGGGACGCAGCCTTCCTTTTCAGGAGCGGAGACGAGTGGTTGGACAGACAGCATCTTGGGAAGGTAAGCGGGTAAACGGTGAGTCTGAGGTTTAGACTGGCGAAAAGTTGAAGAGTGGCATCACAGGAGGGTTGTGATTGGATTGTTCAAGAGAAGAAGTGCTAGTAAGTAGTGGTGACTGGTAAGTAGTTTTTCTTTTCATTTGTCTATTTTTTTTTGTTTCTCTTTTGGTTTTTGGCATTCTAGTTGTATAAGTTAAGCTAAGGTTTAAGACATGGCATGAGATCCCAGACCCGTGTCATGCTCCTCGTGTGCGATGTGGGAGCTGACCCTGGCTCCTTCACGTGCAAGAAGTGTGCCCAGCTGCAGCTCCTGTTAGACCGCTTGATGGCTCTGGAGCTAAGGGTGGATTCATATTGGAGCATCCGCGGTGCTGAGGATGTTGTGGATAGCACGTTCGCTGAGTTGGTCACACCGCAGGTGAAAATTACTGAGGGAGATAGAAAATGGGTGACCAAAAGACAGAGCAAGAGTAGGAAGGCAGTGCAGATGTCCCCTGCGGTCATCTCCCTGCAAAGCAGATATACCGCTTTGGATACTGTTGAGGGAGATGGTTCGCCAGGGGAAGGCAGCAGCAGCCAGGTTCATGGCACCGTGGCTGGCTCTGCTGCACAGGAGGGCGGGAAGAAGAATGGCAAGGCTATAGTGATAGGGGACTCAATCATTAGGGGAATAGACAGGCGGTTCTGTGGATGCAATCAAAACTCCAGGATGGTATGTTGCTTCCCTGGTGCAAGGGTCATGGATGTCTCAGAGCGGCTGCAGGACATTCTTGGGGGGAGGGGGGGGGAGCGGTGTGGAGGGTGAGCTGTCGTGGTGCAAATAGGCACCAACGATATAGGTAAATAACGGGATGAGGTCCTACAGCTGAATTCAGGGAGTTAGTAGTTAAACTAAAAAGTAGGACCTCAAAGATAGTAATGTCAGAATTGCTACCAGTGCCTTGAGCTAGTCAGAGTAGGAATGTCAGGATAGATAGGATAAATGAGTGGTTCGAAAGATGGTGCAAGAGGGAGAGATTCAAATTCCTGGGGCATTGGTACCGGTTCTGGGGGAGGTGGGACCTGTACAAACCGGACGGTCTGCACCTGGGCAGGACTGGAACCAATGTCCTGGGGTGGGGGGGGGGGGGGGGGGGGCGGGTGTTTACTAGTGCTGTTGGGGAGGGTTTAAACTAATGTGGCAGGTGGATGGGAACCGATGCAGGACGTCGGAGGGAAGTAAAACGGGGACAGAAACAAAAGGCAGTTAGGGGAAAGTGTAAGGCAGAGAAGCCACAGTCAAAATTCAAAAAGGGCCACAGTACAGGATACAGTGACTGAGGAGAGATCAGTGAATAGGCCCAGTAATACGAAAAGGAATAAAACGGGAAGTAAAAACGTAAATGGAAAGTGAAGCAGCAGGTAATTATGTGAAGATTATGCTTCAACGATAAGAAAAATTAGGAGAAAAGTTAAAAGGAAAAATAACTTAGGAGAGGTTACCGATGGAGGTGTTAAGATTCAAAACGGAGGTATAAAAGCCAACATAAGGGTACTTTACCTGAATGCTTGAAGTATTTGGAATAAGGTAAATGAGTTGATGGTGCAAATCATCGTGAATGAGTATGATTTAGTGGCCATTACTGAAACATGGTTAAAGGATGGTAATGACTGGGAATTAAATATCCAAGGGTATCAAACTATTCAGAAGGATAGAGTGGATGGTAAGGGAGATGGTGTAGCTCTGTTATTTAAGGATGACATCTGGGCAGTAGTGAGGGATGACATCGGTGCTATGGAGGATAAGGTTGAATCCATTTGGGTGGAAATCAGGAATAGTAAGGCGAAAAAGTCACTGATAGAAGTAGTCCATAGGCCACCAAATAGTAACATTATGGTGGGGCGGGCAATAAACAAAGAAATAACTGATGCATGTAGAAATGGCACAGCAGTTATCATGGGGCATTTTAATCTACATGTCAATTGGTTATACAGGTCGGCCAAGGCAGCCTTGAGGGGCAGTTTATAGAATGTATCCGCGATAGTTTCCCAGAACAGTATCTAATGGAACCTATGAGGGAACAAGCGATCATAGATCTGGTCCTGTGTAATGAGACAGGATTGATTAATGATCTCATAGTTAGGGATCCTCTTGGAAGGACCGATCACAATATGGTGGAATTTAAAATACAGATGGAGGGTGAGAAGGTAAAATCAAACACTAGTGTTTTGTGCTTAAACAAAGGAGATTACAATGGGATGAGAGAAGAGCTTGCTAAGGTAGACTGGGAGCAAAGACTTTATGGTGAAACAGTTGAGGAACAGTGGGGAACCTTCCAAAATCTTGGAAAGGTTTATAAGAGATAGGATGTATAATCATCTGGAAAGGAATAATTTGATTAGAGATAGTCAACGCGGTTTTGTGAAGCGTAGGTCGTGCCTCACAAACCTTATAGAGTTCTTTGAGAAGGTGACCAAACAGGTGGATGAGGGTAAAGCAGTTGATGTGGTGTATATGGATTTCAGTAAAGCATTTGATAAGGTTCCCCATGGTAGGCTACTGCAGAAAATAAGGAGGCATGGGATTCAGGGTGATTTCGCTGGAAGAAGACAAAGGGTGGTGGTTGATGGGAAATGTTCAGACTGGAGTCCAGTTACTAGTGGTGTACCACAAGGATCTGTTTTGGGGCCACTGCTGTTTGTCATTTTTATAAATGACCTGGAGGAGGTCGTAGAAGGATGGGTGAGTAAATTTGCAGATGACACGAAAGTCGGTGGAGTTGTGGACAGTGCGGAAGGATGTTACAAGTTACAGAGGGACATAGATAAGCTGCAGCGCTGGGTTGAGAGGTGGCAAATGGAGTTTAATGCAGAAAAGTGTGAGGTGATTCACTTTGGAAGGAATAACAGGAAGACAGAGTACTGGGCTAATGGTAAGATTCTTGGCAGTGTGGTTGAGCAGAGAGATCTCGATGTCCATGTACATACATCCCTGAAAGTTGCTACCCAGGTTGAGAGGGTTGTTAAGAAGGCGTACGATGTGTTAGCTTTTATTGGTAGAGGGATTGAGTTTAGGAGCCATGAGGTCATGTTGCAGCTATACAACACTCTGGTGCGGCCGCATTTGGAGTATTGCGTGCAATTCTGGTCGCCGCATTATAGGAAGGATGTGGAAGTATTGGAAAGGGTGCAGAGGAGATTTACCAGAATGTTGCCTGGTATGGAGGGACGATCTTATGAGGAAAGGCTGAGGGACTTGAGGCTGTTTTCGTTAGAGAGAAGAAGGTTAAGAGGTAACTTAATTGAGGCATACAAGATGATCAGAGGATTGGATAGGGTGGACAGTGAGAGCCTTTTTCCTCGGATGGTGATGTCTAGCACGAGGGGACATATCTTTAAATTGAGGGGAGATAGATATAAGACAGATGTCAGAGGTAGGTTCTTTACTCAGAGAGTAGTAAGGGCGTGGAATGCCCTGCCTGCAACAGTAGTGGACTCGCCAACACTAAGGACATTCAAATGGTCATTGGATAGACATATGGACGATAAGGGAATAGTGTAGATGGGTTTTAGAGTGGTCTCACAGGTCGGCGCAACATCGAGGGCCGAAGGGCCTGTACTGCGCTGTAATGTTCTATGCTCTATGTTCTATGTTCTAAGCGATTTTTCACAGTTTATACCAACAAAAAGGAAGGACGGTAGAAAGAGGGAAAATCGACTATGGATATCTAAGTAAATAAGGGAAAGTATCAAATTGAAGAAAAAAGTATGCAAAGTGGCAATGATTAGTGGGAGACTAGAGGACTGGGAAATCTTTAGGGGGCAACAGAAGGCTACTTAAAAAGCGATAAAGAAGAATAAGATAGATTCTTTTTTATTTATTTAAAATTTTTTTTAGAGTACCCAATTCAAATTTTCCAATTAAGGGGCAATTTAGCGTGGCCAATCCACCTAGCTTGCACATTTTTGGGTTGTGGGGCAAAACCCACGCAAACACGGGGCGAATGTGCAAACTCCACATGGTCAGTGACCCAGAGCCGGGATCGAATCTGGGACCTTGGCGCCGTGAGGCCGCAGTGCTAACCCACTGCACCACCGTGCTGCCCTGAGTAAAATAGATTATGAGAGTAAACTTGCTCAGAATATAAAAACAGATCTCCAAAGTTTCTAAAAAGATATAAAACAAAAAAGAGTGGCTAAGGTAAATATTGGTCCATTAGAGGATGAGAAGGGAGATTTAATAATGGGAGATGAGGAAATGGCTGAGGAACTGAACAAGTTTTTTGGGTCAGTCTTCACAGTGGAAGACATACAGTGGCTGCAGAACCAGGGTCCAAGGCGGGTGAGTCAGTGGGTCAGTGAGGTGTGCAGCAAGATGGCTGCCTTGCAGGCCGTGGTAATGGCACATGACTGGACACTGCCCCAGTCCCGTGGGGGGTCAGCCTGGCCATTTGGCCTACACCCCCATCACCCCCCCCTCTCCCCGGTCATGGCAGGCCCCCCCCCCACCACAGCCAGCCGGCCAGTGTCCGGCCCGGCAGCCCACAGAGTCGATCCTCTCTGTGTCCTACCTCCTCGCTCTCTCCCTCATCAGCCAAAAAGCCAGTTTCACGATTTTTAAAAACACAAGTGAACCTCACCGTCGGGAACTCGACCCATCGGAGGAGGAGAATCGCGGAGGCCTCGGAGATTACCGGGTCGGGCCCGCTAATGACATGCAAACGGTGTTTACCGTACGCACTTCTTGAACGCATTGACGCTGCTGTCGAGGTGATGGAGAATAGCGATTTGGCGTGAAATCGGCACCCCCTATGATTCCGGCATCGGAACCGATTCTCCGCCCAGTCGCGATTTTGGTGTAGGCCAACAGAAAATCTCGCCCACTATATTTCCCATTGTTCATCGAGGTCCCAGATTCCCTTGTCTCAACACTATCAGCTAACTCATCCAACAGTCTGATAAGTCTAAGAGGGCACAGAAAATTCTGGGCCAGTGTCCCTCAGCACCTCCTTTCCCTTACACCACTATTCCTTGTGTGATTTGCTCGCTTCTGCCCTCCACACCATCGCAGTCCTCCTTCTTTGCTCTTCATCAACCGCACACTCCTTTTAACCCTGGTTCTGTAGTCACTTAGAAACTATGAAGTTTTAATCTCTTCCAGTTCTGATGATAGACCAACGACCTTGAAAAGTAACTGTTCCTCCTTCCACAAATTTCCAGAAATCTCTGTCGTTTTAATTTCAGATTTCCAGCATGTGCACTATTTAACGTTATAGAACATAGAACATAGAAAATACAGCACAGAACAGGCCCTTCGGCCCACGATGTTGTGCCGAACCTTTGTCCTAGATTAATCATAGATTATCATTGAATTTACAGTGCAGAAGGAGGCCATTCGGCCCTGTCAAGATCTTGCCCACCAGATTGAGGTTACTGGCGGAGGCAATGAAATACAGGCCACAACATATTGAAAGCTGTGGTTTCAAGTTGAGCAGAGCTAGTTCTAACTGTAAAGTGGACATATCATGGATCCAGTCGCTCATCTTATAGCTGTACAGGAACTATTTGTTCCATTGCCAAACTCACATCTGTATGAATTCAAGAGTTCCTCTAACAAGGTGCCTTTTCCTTGTTGCTGCTAACAAACCAGAGTCCACATTGTTAATGTTGCGGCAAGCACCTACTTGTACTAGCGCAGGTGCAAATCTGCTGGTGCTGGAAATAGCATCATGTGAGTTTGGTCAAGCCAAGCTGCTTGAAGCAAAAAAGTGGGCTTGAATTTGTGCTTGAGCAGCAGGCTGAAGATTTTTCCGATGTGAAAGCAGTCTTGCACGAGATGTACGAATCATGCAGTGTCCTTTATCACAAGGAAGCATTATTTCAAAATATTATGTCAGCAATTGATTTGAACAGAAAGAGCTGAATCATTGTGACACAGCACTGAAGGCCATTCAATCTATCACTCTCATGCTGGTTCTTTGGTAGAGCTCTCCAATTAGCCCCACTCACTTTCTCTTTCCCCATAACCCAGCAAATGTATTCCCTTTCAAGCATTTATCAAATGAATTTGAAAGTTACTATTGAAATGACTGATTATGCTAACAAGTCTATTATGAAGCACTTTGTCAAATACCCTCATCAACCATCCTTTCTTCGAAGCACTCGGTAAAGTTCAGAATCAGAGAATCCCGACAGTGCAGAAGGAGGCTATTCAGCCCAGTAAGTCTGCACCGATCCTCCAAGAGAGCACTCTGCCAAGACCCACTCCCCCACCCTAACCCCATAACCCCACCTAACCTGCACATCTTTGGATGCGAAGGGACAATTTAGCATGGCCACTCCACCTAACCTGCTCATCATTGGACTGTAGGAGGAAACTAGAGCACCCAGAGGAAACCACGCAGACATAAGAACTAGGAACAGGAACAGGCCACCTGGCCCCTTGAGCCTGCTCCACCATTCAATGAGATTATGGCTGATTAAGTGGACTCAGCTCCACTTTCCCGCCCGAACAGCATAACCCTTTATTCCTTTATTCTTCAAAAAACTATCTATCTTCAAAAAACATGGGGAGAACGTGCAAACTCCACAGTCACCCAAGGTCGGAATCAAACCCGGCGCTGTGTAGCACCAGTGCTAACCACTGGGCCACCATGCCATTCATGTCCAAAACAATTTGCCTTTAATGAATCTGTGCTGAATTTGAGTTGGACTTTTCCAAATATCAATTAGCTGAGTCCCAGGTTACTGTCTGTCAAATTATTCCTACATCCAAAGATACAGTAGACTGACTGGTCTGCAGTTGCAGGATTTATGCATCTTGCTTTAAACAGCGGGATTGCATTTGGAATTCTCCAGTCCTCTGGCATCATCATTGTATCCAAGGAGAATTGATGATTCCGACCAGACCATCTGTAATTACCCCCCCTTGGACGCATCCCATTCGGACTGGGCGACTATTCTATTTGAGGACTGCCACTTTTTTTAAGTACCAGCTCTTTATCTATTTTTACCCTATCAGCATTGCCACCACCACCTCCTCCAGTGTTGCACTGGCAGTTGAACAGCATCCCCTTCTCCAGTGAAGGCAGGTCATGGAATCATAGTCATAGAATTTACAGTGCAGAAGGAGGCCATTTGGCCCATTGAGTCTGCACCGGCTCTTGGAAAGAGCACCCTACTTAAGCCCGCACGTCCACCCTATCCCCGTAACCCAGCAACCCCATCTAACCTAAGGGCAACTTAGCATGGCCAATCCACCTAACCTGCACATCTTTGGACTGTGGGAGGAAACCGGAGCACCCGGAGGAAACTCACGCAGACACGGGAAGAACGTGCAGACTCCGCACAGG